>NW_006408610.1:115946-116465 GCF_000296735.1 Chrysochloris asiatica | reverse complement strand
AAGTCAGATTAAGCTCGGATCTCTCAGCAGAAAACATGCAAGCAAGAAGGCAATGGGGAGACATATATAAAAGAAAAAAATTGCCAACCAAGAATTCTTTATCCAGCAAAGCTATCAATCAAATATGACGATGTAATCAAAACATTCTAGGATAAACAGAATCTAAGGAATTTTTGCCAAAGACAACCCTGCACTACAAAACATGCTAAAGAGAGTTCTGTGGACTTAGAACCAACAATAACAGGCAACAACCAGAGATTGACATATGTGGCAGCACCTCCCAGAATTAAGTCAACAGAAGGAAGAGTTGAGAACAGAACAAAACTATAAGAACAAATTCAGAGAATCTAGGAGGCCAGTCTATGATCAAAACAAGTAAAATGTAAAAGAAGGTAAACACATAGGAACAGAGAGCCAGATAGTGAAAAGATCAGGTCGATTACAGCATAAAATAGACTGCATTAAATGGAGAGAAAAGTTAATGGACTATAAGGAAACCTCAAAGAAAATTAATACTTC
>NW_006408610.1:114025-115392 GCF_000296735.1 Chrysochloris asiatica | reverse complement strand
TCTCCAGAATAGACCATGTTTTAGGCCACAAAACAAATCTCCATAAATTTACAAATATCAAAATACTACAAAGCATCTTCTCAGACCACAATGCTATCAGATTAGAAATCAACAATAGGAAGACCAAGGAAATCAAGTCAAATACATGGAAACTGAAAAACACCTTGATGAAAAGCAACTGGGTAGTAGAAGAAATTAAACGTGAATTCACAAAGTTCCTAGAAATAAATGAGAACAAAAACACAACATACTAAAATCTTTGGGACATGGCAAAAGCAGTGCTGAGAGGACAATTTATTGCAATAAACACACACATCCCAAAAGAAGCAAAACAGAACAAACAAATAACAGCCCAAACAGAATACATTAAATGAGAAAATATGAAAAAACAAAACAAAAAAAACAAAACAGGTAGCAAGAACAAAAAAGAATATAATACTAACTACAAAAAGAGGTGCTGGTGTGGTGCTATAAGATAATGCACCAAACCTCAAGGTTGTTTTGAACTGCAAGGTCAGCAGTTCAAACTCACCAGCTACTTTTTGGAGACCCTATACAGGGTCACTCTAAGTCAGAACCAACTTGGTGGCACAAAAACAAAAACAATAAATGGAAAAGAGAGGAAGGAAAATAGAGCTTTTGTTATTAAGTACTGTGGAGTTGGTTCTGACTCATAGTGATCCTGGACAGGGTTTCTGAGGCTATAAAAAGCCTCATTTTTTTTCCCTGCAGAACGGCTGGCAGTCTTGAACTTCCGACCTTGAGGTTAGCAGCCCAATTCATAACCACTACGTTACCAGAGCTGCACAATAGAAAAATAAGAGAAAATAAAAAGAAGTTCACTTAAAAATAGAGAGAGGGATGATGGAAAGAGAAAGAAAGCAGACAGTAGTAAAGAAAACTCAAGAGGAAAAAAGGAAGAAGAGGAGGAAATTGGAAACAGAAGAAATGAAAAAACAAAAGCAGAGATAGAAATGATAAAATACAAGGAAAGGAAAAGAGAGGAAGAGAAGAAAGAGTAAACAAAAACAATCAAACAATGAAAGGGAAAACAAAAACCCAGTGCCAGACCCAGAAAGACAACTCTGGGAGGCTCCTGCTAACCAAGGAGCTCATGAGGTGGGTGGAGGAGTGATTTGATGGTGTAGTTTCTGCTACTAAATGGTGTTCCTATGTTGTTAGATGCCATCAAGTTCGTACCGACTCATAGTGACCTTATGCATGGCAGAATGAAACACTGTCTGATCCTGGGTCAACCTCACTGCGTTGCCACGCTTGAGCCCATTGATGCTGCCATTTGCCAATCCATCTCACTGGGGTTCTTCCTCTTTTTCTCTGACCCTCCACTTTACCAAACATGATATCCT
>NW_006408610.1:110894-112170 GCF_000296735.1 Chrysochloris asiatica | reverse complement strand
TCAAGGTCATATTTTGGCTCTTGTGGACTTGTTTTCATTTTCTTTGGTGTTCCTACAGGTCTTGGTATTGTCTGTGTTAAGGAACTCAATCCAGATATAGTTCACTATGACCCTTAGTGTTTCTGGTTTCAGGGCCTTTTTAGGACTAGAGGGTAGCTGTGGTTTGGGTGGCTGACTTTGAGAGTTCCTGCTAGTCTAATGCTGGCATGCTGGTTCTGTAGGCCTGGGTCAGATCCTGCCGAAATCCAGGCACCAAGCAACACAGACAGCACCTGTGTCTCACACTGGCACATCTCACAACTGCATAGCTCTGAACTCCCAGAGAGCAGGGTCTATGCTGGCAGTAGACGTGGGCTGGACACACCTCTGGTCTCCAGGGGTGTGTGGGGAGCTAGAAGAAATCATACCTTTCCTATAGCCCATGTGAAACTATACTACAAGCTCACTGCCTGTCTTTCTCCAAAACTGCTAGGAAAAGTTCAAGACGACTGGGCCGTGTTTGGCTGTGTCTGGCCAACAGACCATCCACCAGTCAGTCTCTGTTTCATTGCCCTTGCTCAGCTTCTCCTCCTAGTAAGTACTCAATTCACTAACCTTTCCTCTGAAGCTCAGGGTTCCAGGATTACCATCTGTGTCTGTTTCATTTCGTCTCCTATGTCTTTGCTGTAGAGGGTCTGAATAGCTTGTCTGCCATTTTGCCAGAAGTTCTCTTTCTCAATTAACTTCTTTGAGAATGAAGTCATAATTAAAGGAAGAAAAAATTTTAAAAACTGGTCTGTTACTAATAATGTAACTAATAATGTTGAAATGGAATGTAGAAAGATTTTACAAGATAATTTTGTTGTTAGTATTCATATAACTTAAGAAATATTATATGTAAGCAATTTGCAACCATGTTTATCACATATTAGTCTATGATTAAAATTGATAATAAGCTTTTCTAAAGAATCTATATGTTCTAGTGCAGAAGGAGGTCCATGGAGGGTGGGAGATTGGCACCATGAGTTACCATACCGGGTGACACCACCCTGGTGTCACTGATCTCTACCCTAGGCCACAGGACTGTATTCTGTGATTTCAAAGCTCCGTCTCTTTCCTGACTCTAAACTTTTATACAGTTCTCTCCTCTGCCTGGATTTCTCTTCCCATTTCACCTCACTGTCTTCTGTTTGAATTTGCATATCAGTAATTGATGGTCTGTTCCACAGTCTGCCCCTGGTCTTGTCTTCACTGATAATATGGAGCTTTTCCATCTTCTCTTTCCACAGATGTAGTC
>NW_006408610.1:104360-109483 GCF_000296735.1 Chrysochloris asiatica | reverse complement strand
GAGGCCAAGATGGCTAAGCTTTGTCTCTCATACTTTGGACATATTGTCCGGCGGGAACAGTCATGCTGGGTAAGATGGAGGGTCAGAGAAAAAGAGGAAGACCCCCAACGAGATGGATTGGCCAGGTGGCATCATTGATGCCATCAGGTGTGGCAGCGGTAGTGAGGTTGGCCCAGGATCAGACGTTGTTTCATTCTGCTGTGCATGGGGCGTATGAGTCAGTTCTGACTCGATGGCACCTGACAAGAAACAACAACAACAATCTTCTGTTTGACGATCCTGAAGATAGTGCAGGACTAGGCAGTGTTTTTTTCTGTTATTCATAGCGTTGTTATTAGTCAGAACTGACTCGGCGGCACCTGACAACAATCTTCTATTGATTTGTCCCTTCTCAGCTTAAATGTCACTTGCTCAGGGAAGCCTTCTTGGATCTAGCCACCATCACTACCACCCGGGTAAGGCTTGCTCTTATGAGTTCTAGAATTTATAAGAGCACGCCTTATCTGGATGGTGGTGATATTATTGGGAATTGTTGTGTAGTGCTGTAGAATCAGCACAGGACTACTAACTGTAAGGTCAGAAGTTCAAACCCACCAGCCACTCCTCAGAAACACTATACAGGGTTACTATGAGTCAAAATTGACTCAATGGCACTTAACAACAACAACAGCATAATTGTCAAGGGACTTTGGTGGCACTGTGGGATAAACATTGGACTGCTAGTCACAAGGTTTCTGGTTCAAACCCACCAGCTGTTCTGTAAGAGAAAGATGAGGCTGTCTGCTCCTGTAAAGATTTACAATCGTGGGGGCCCTATGGGTTGGGTTGGCATCAACTTGATGGCAGTGGGTTTGGATTTTTGGTTTAATGTTGTTACTTGTGGAGTTGGCTGTCACTCACGGCAACCTTATCTACAATAGAATAAAATGTTTCCTAGTGCTGGGCCATCTTCCCAGTCATTGTATGTCTAAACCCATCATCATGGCCTCTGTGTATTTTGAATGCCTTCCAACCGAAGGGGTTCATCTTCCAGCCCTAGATCAGGCAATATTCTATTGTGGCCCATAGGATTTTCATCGGCCAATTATTGGAATGAGATCACTGGGCCTTTTTTCCTAGTGTCTTAATCTGTAAACTCTACTGAAACCTTTTCACCATGGGTACTTGAAATACTGATGTTATAGCTTCTCTAGAAACATTCAAGTCACCTCAATACGACAAACTGACAGATGAGAGATAACTTGTACTACTGTTATTAAGTGCTATCGAGTTGGTTCTGACTCATAGCAACCCTGTATGGATTTCTACCAGCTGATCTGAATTACCAACCTTACAGTTAGTAGTCCTGTGCTTATCCCATAGCACCACACAGAACCCCTACTTGTTGTTATTTTTTGTTATCTGCCATGGAGTCGGCTCCGACTCATAGCGACCCTGTACAGGGTTTCCGAGGCTGTAAATCTTTACGGGAGCAGAAAGTCTCATTTTTCTCCCGCGGAACAGCTGGTAGTTTCACACTGCTGACTGTGAGATTAGCAGCCCAATTCGTAACCACTAGAACCCCTACTTGTTGTTTTGTTGTCAAGAACCCCTACTAGCACCCTATAATTCTTCTTGGCATTTATCACATAATTGTTTATTTGTAGTTATTTGTTTAATTTGTCTTGTCATTACACTTAAAGCCAAGAGGTCTGCGTCCATCTTGCTCATTGCTAGAGATAAAGCACATATCGCAGTGTCAGACCCAGAGTACTAGTACTCAACAAATACCTGATGAATGAATGAATGAGTGAGTGAAAAGATGCTCACTTTGAGAGGCAGCATTGTTGATGTTGTTGTTAAAGTGCTGTCGAATTGTTTCTGACTCATAGCGACCCGGTATAGGGTTTTTGAGGCATGGCTCGTGGGTTTGAACCACCAACCTTGTAGTTAGCAGGCTAGCACTTACCCAACAGTGCCACACCAGGACTCCTTGAGAGGCAGCATTGCACAGAAAAACTAATAAAATGAACCACAAGACCTGAATTCTAACCCTGCTTTCACTCTTTCCTGGATAATCTTCCATAGTAATAAAAATTTTTGAGATCTAATGTCCTAATCTTTCAAGTAAATGGAAAATAATCTCCAGGATTTCTTCAGTTTTCAAAATGCAGTGAGCTTTACTTCCTAGCGAGGGCCCCAGGAATCACTCCAGTGTTGACTCCAGTTCTGAATTCCCTGGCTTCCTGGTTACCCTTTCCCCTCTCCTCCCAATCCAACCACCTTGGGTTTGATTAGAGAGAAAACATCTCTGTCATCACACCAAACCAACAGTTGACAGATCTGTTTGGGAGATTGAGAAATACAAAGAGAAGGAAAAGTGTGTCAAGCTTCCAGTAAAGACAGAAAACTGGCTCCCTTGAAACAACTTCCCTTGTCAGGCTTGAGAAAGATGGAGTCAATTTAGGGCAAGGCCTTGGACCATCCACCATTACCATGAGCATTCCCGGACCTGTATGGTGGGGTAAAGGCTGCTCAGATGGTGACGCTAGAAGTTAGCTGTTGTTGGGTTGCTAGGTGCCATCGAGTCGATACACACTCATTGTGACTCTATGTTCAACAGAAGGAAACACTTGCTCAGGGATGCACCATCCTCATAATTCTTGCTATGTTTGCGCCCACTGTAGCAGTCTCTGTGTCTCTTCATCTCTTCCTTTTTTCACTGATCCTCTCCTTTACCAAGCATGACTTCCTTCTTCAGGGAATGGTTTCTCCTGTCCAAAGTAAGTAAGATAAAGTCCCACTAGCCTCACATTTAAGGAGCATTCTGGCTATACTTCTTCCAAGGCAAACTTATTAATTCTTCTGGCAGCCCATGGTACATTTAATATTCTTCACCAACAGCATAATTCAAAGAATTGATTCTCTTTTGGTCTTTCTTATCCATTGTTGTTTTTGCATGCATACGAGGCAATTAAAAATACTGTGGCTTGGGTCAAAAAAAAAGATAGAAGGAATACACAGTTACTGAATTTTCTTCTTAATTTAGTATAGTCATTTCAGGAGGTAGCATCTGATCAAGAACCAATGGGATTGGAGCAGCTAGAAGAACAGAAGATACTTCTTGAAAGAAAGACCGACAGGAAAAATCAAAAAGTACAAGAACAAGCAAGTTGTTCATCCAGGAGTCATCAAGCCTCTCAGGGAAAAGCCCCTTCCAAGACTGAGACTCAGTAGGAATACATGAGCAGGCATATGGTCTGACTGGTAACCACATTGGTCACTGATAAGGGGAAGTGAGGGAAAAACAGCAATGAAGTTGTGAGTTAAGTCCAACCATGTTCAGTAAACTCCTGTGAACCTGGGTGGAGACCTGGTTGGCCAGCAGTATGGCAAGACCTGGGCACTCCTGGACCCAGAGACAGGAACATAGCCACAGAGGACTAGAGTGGAGAGTGAAGCATCCAGCTGATAAGAAGTGAGGGGAGATGCACAAGAACACCCACACCTGCAGATAATACCCACTTGACCTGGCTTCAATGGCTGGATGATCAGAGCTCAACTAGAAGAAGAAAGAGGAGAAAAAAGAGTAACCTTATATAATTTTGAGCAGTAGCTCAAAAGAGGGAACTGATCTTTACAGTGAGGATCATTCCCACCCCCTCCATACACAGAGTAGACAGGGATGGACAACTTAGACATTGGCTACCAAAAATGGGGGTGCCACAAAGGCAAAAAGGGACTGGCTTATAAGCTTTCAAGAGGGAGCCTAGCTCCAGAGGGTGCAGGGGAAGGTAGAATTTCCACTGAGTAGTAATATCCAATCTGTCTGGATGGGGCTGATGAAAGGAGATGGGGATAGAACTCTTATGGTACAATAGTGAATAATTGTTATCAGGACTGACTGTGAGGGTTGGAAATGTAAAGGTAGACATTTTGTAGCAAAACGAGGGGAGTGGTTGACTTTGCTGTATAGGAGCAGAGGTCCCTAGGACCATCAAGGGAGAAGAGCAGAATGCAGGACCGTATCCAGAGAAGCAGTGATGCCAGAGATGGAGGCAGAGATGATGATGTGGAGAGATGGAGCGGCTGGGGACTCTGGACTCAGGGAGGGAGAGGGGCTGTGTGCTGACCACCTAGGGGGCAGGCTTGTGGGGTATACCCCTTGGTTGTCTGATGATGCATAGAGGTGATTGTAATCATGGCAATGAAACAATATACGTTAGGATGAATGTAAAGTTAATGTTCTCCCATATAAACTATCACATAATTCACAATAAAAACTTAAAAAGAAAGAAAGAACCAATGGTGTTAAAAGAAGTCCAAGCTGCATCTACAAAGAAAAAGGCTCCAGGAATTATTAGAATATTGATTGAGCTGTTTCAACAAACAAATGCTAGAAGTACTCACTCATCTATGCTAAAAATTTGGGACAGAGCTACCTGGCCAACTAACTAGAAGAGATTCATATTTGTGGTCATTCCAAAGAAAGATGATACAACAGAATGCAGAAATTTATCATTAACGTTACATACTTATTTTGAATAAGATAGTTCAAAAACAGTTACAACAGTTCATCAACAGGAAACTGCCAGAAATTCAATCTGAATCCAGAAGAAGAAATGTAACGAGAGGTATCATTGCTGATGTCAGCTGGATCTTGGCTGAAAGCAGAGAATGCCAGAAAGATGTTTACCTGTGTTTTCTTGACTATGCAATGGCATTCAACTGTGTGGATCATAACAAATTATGGATAACATTGCGAAGAATGGGAATTCCAGAACACCGAATTGTGCTCATGCAGAACCTGAACATAAAACAAGGGGGTACTACGTGGTTTAAAATTAGGAGAGGAGTGTATCAGTGTTGTATATAATCAGCATGCTAAGCAAACAGTCTGCGAAGCCAGACTAGATGAAGAAGAAGGCAGCATCAGAATTGAAGGAAGACTCATTAACAGTCTTCAGTATGCAGACGACAACCTTGCTTGATGAAAGTGAAGACTACTTGAAGTACTTAGTGGTGAAGATCAAAGAATATATCAAACCTTCAGCATGGCTTACACCTTAACATAAAGAAGAAAAAAAAAAAAAATCTCACACCTGAACCAATAAGTAACATGATAAATAAAGGAAATATTGATG
>NW_006408610.1:90473-103660 GCF_000296735.1 Chrysochloris asiatica | reverse complement strand
GCATGGACAGGATGATAACTATGGCAATGAGACGATGTATGATGGAATGAATGTAAAACTAATGTTCCCCCATGTAGACTATCACACAATACACAATAAAACATTAAATTTTTTTTTTTTCCTTTTCTTTGGATCCACAATCAATGCTTAGGGAAGGAGTAATCAAGAAATCAAACTATGTAGTGCACTGGACAAATCTGCTGCAAAAGACTTAGAAGCTGGTAATAACACTTAACTCGTTTTCAAAGAGCCCTGGGATGGGTTTGGACCCACTTATATGTGGGTGTGTCAGGCATTCTGGGAATTGACGTCAAACAAAATGACTTCTCTGCAACAGGAAGATCTGAATCACAAGGGACTGACAAGTTGTCCTGTTTCCCTACCATCTCCCTTGGGTAGTTCCTTCACTGCTCCTGAACCCACCTCAGAGATCAGTGGAACCCATGTGACAGAGATGCTCAGAACCAGGCAGAAAGAATGATTTCACAATACCACCCCTACCTCAATTCCCCAGGCAACTCACATACTTGGCCAAGGGTGGGTCTTAATAGCTTCTCAGGAGCAGCCTGATGAAATCTAGAAGATCCAAAGGAAGCATTTAGCCCCAGAGATCCTGTTACCCGGTTTTGGATCACAATGCCATGTATATGTGAATGATGTAAGCAAGAACTCCAGGAAGCTGAGGGGAAAATGTGTGAAAAATATCACCCTGCAAATAAAATCAGTTCATTTCCAGTAAATCCAAGCTGCAGTGGACGTTTTCAGAGAATCATACTCACTTGGTCATTTTCTAAGCAATCCCAAATTGTCGCTATCTCAGGTGCACATGGAGTGCTGCAAAAGATGGCATGCATTGTTTAAACAGGTCCCCAGGTGGTGCAAATGGTTTGAACCTATCGGCTCACTGAAAGGTTGGTGGTTCAAATCCACACAATAGCTCCAACAAAGATTAAAGCCTAGAATCTGCTTCTGTAAAGATTACAGCCAAGAAAATCCTATGGAGCAGATTCACTGTAACACACATGGTATCCATGAGACTGAACTATCTTAGTGGTGATGGGATTTTTTGTTATTGTGGTTATTCAAGCAACGAATATTTGCTTTTGGGTGTTGAAAGAACCCACATTCCGTGTGCCAGTCCATTTGATCTTGGGGCTGCGTCCTCCCAGAGACTGTGCCTTTTTCTAATTCACACTGAGGCACTGAAAAAACTAGTGTTGGCTCTGACTGAGGGCTTCACATCTGGAGGGGAGAATGACCATTCCAGGGAGACACATGAGTTTATGTTGTGCTTTTGGCCCTCTCCTTTGTGAACCTCTTGCAAGACAAGATGTTAATCTTTCCCTAAGTATTTAGTTAGTAAACATATTGACCATTTTCTCATTACCTTAGGAAGTTGTATCAGAAAATGATTCCCAAGAGAAAACAGATGGCATGCTTGTTAAGGGGTTGTTAAGTACTGTCAAGTCGGTTCCGACCCATAGTGACCCTGTATAGGGTTTCTGAGGAGTAGCTGGTGAGCTTGAACTGTCGACCTTGAAGTTCAAATGACTTTGCAGTCTGGCACATTAACCCACAGCGCCATACCAGGGTGGCATGCTTGGTGGTGGTGGTGGTTATATGCCGTGGAATCGGAACCAACTCATAGCGACCCTGTAAAGGGTTTCCAAGGCTGTAAATCTTTACAGGAGCAGAAAGCCTCATCTTTCTCCCGTGGAGCAGCTGGTAGTTTAGAACTGCTGACCTTAAGGTTCGCAGCTTGATTCGTAACCATCATGCTACCAGAGCTAAGCTACCAGAGCTCTCTATAGGATGGCATGCTTGTTGTTGTTGTGTGCCATGGAGTCGGTTCCAACTCATAGCGACCCTGTAAAGGGTTTCCGAGGCTGTAAATCTTTACAGGAGCAGAAATTCTCATCTTTCTCCCGCGGAACAGCTGGTAGTTTCAAACTGCTGACCCGGTTAGCAGCCCGATTGGTAACCAGTACTCTACCAGAGCATGCTTAAATGAGGATAATCAAGGAGAAGGCTGATTAATATAGTTACAATTTACAAAGGTTTCGGTGTGGAGGAGGAATTCCTGGTTGGTGCAAATGGTTAACCTGCCCAACCTAACCCAGAAGCGCGTAGAAGAAAAACCTGGCAACCTACTTCAGAAAATTATACCATTGAAAACCTTAGGGGTGTAGTTCTGAAGTATAGAAGAACACGGGGTCACCAAAGTTGGAACTGACTCATGGCAACTGGTAGTTGTGGGGAAACTGCAAGGAAGAGTGCAGGAACCTAGAACTAGTAACAGCCAAACTGTTACTGCCCCATAGGCTTGAAAAGATGAGGGGAGGGAGTGATTACTGGAAGCTAGAATAAATGAGAATCATGTTGTTGTTAGGTGTCATAGAGTTAGTTCTAACTCATAGTGACTCTAAACACAACAGAAGGAAACACTGTCAAGTCTTGCGCCATCCTCACAACTGTTGTTACACTTGAGTCCACTGTTACTGCCACTGTGTCAGTCATGTCATTGAGGGTCTTCCTCTTTTTCACTGACCCTCCACTTAACCAAACATGATGTCCTCCTCCAGGGACAGACACTTCCTGACAACATGTCCAAAACACAAGAGAAGTCTCACCATCCTTACTTCCAAGGAGCTATCTGGCTATACGTCTTCCAAAACAGATTTATTTATTCATGTTATAGTCAGTATTCTTCACCAATACCATAATTCAAATGCATTGATTTTTCTCCAGTCTTCCTTTGTTACTGTCCAATTTTCACATGCATATGTGGCGTTATGAGTTAATGCACTGCACTGCAAAGTTGATTTGAACTGTAAGGTTGGTGGTTCAAGCTTACCAGTTGCCCCTTGGAAACCTTATACAGGGTCGCTCGCTGTGGGTCGGAACTGACTCAATGGCACTTGACAACAACAATGAGGCAATTGACATACCATGGCTTGGGTCAGGCACAACTTAGTTCTCAAAGTCTCATCTTTGCTCTTTAACACTTTAAAGAGATCTTCTGCAGCAGATTTGCCTTATGTAATATGGCCTTTGATTTTTTTCTTACTTTAAAAAACCTTTTTATTGTGAATTGAGTGAAGATTTACAGAAAAGATCATTATTTTTACATTCAACAAATCACTTTATTTCATTACAATGATTTCAATCCCCTCTATGTATTTATCTCTATTCACTTCAACTCCTGCATTCCTCTGTGTTTTCTTCTACCTTCATCTTTCCTTTGCTAATCTCCTTCTTGTATATTGTCTGCCCTGTCAATCATGTTAACATGTGTCTACCCTCTAACTCATGAATAATTTTCCCTGTCCCACCACTCCTCCCCATCAGCCTGGCAGCCATCATAGGTTGTCTCCTATATCGAAGACTCTTTCTTAACTTTTTACGACACTGGTCTCATTCAATATTTGTCTTCTTGTGACTGACCAATTTCACTCAGTATAACATCCTTCAGGTTCATCTGTGTTGTGAGGTGTTTTGCAGATTCATCTTTATTCCTTAATGTTGCATAGTATTCTACTGTGTGTATTCACCGAAGTTTGTTTAACCATTCTTCTGTTGACGGCATTTAGGTTGTTTCCATTTTTAAACGTGACTCATGTAGACAGCACATTGAACACTTCTGTTTTCTTATTCATTCTGCTACTCTGTCTCTTGATTGGTGCATTTAATCAGTGTAATTATCAACAGGTATAAGTTAGTTGCTGTCATTTTTCTGTATTATTATTATTTTTTTATATATAGTGCTGTTAGCTTTGTTGTTTCACATAATTTTCTCCATTGAGTTAATTTTCTTTGTGTGTTTTCTTTTCATTTTCATTTCTGTTGTGTTCATGTTTACTAAATCCTTTTGGTTTTCATCTTTTATTTTGCTGTGAAGATATATTCATTTTCTTTGAGTGTACCCTGTAATTTATTATTTATTTCCCCTGCTTAAAACAGTTTTATCATGAAATCTACTTGATTGTCTCCCCATTTGAAAGTTCTGTATCTACACTATTCCTTCTTTTGGCTTTGGAGTTGACTTCATTATAAATTGATATCTCTTTCTTATTTTCAGTCTTGTAGGTTTGTTTCACTTTAAATACTTCTCTATCTGAATTGAATTCTGGGTGGTGTCATCATCCTACATGGTAATCTCAGGTTGTTGTTTGCTGTCGTTGGTTCTCAGTCCACAGAACATGCTTTAGTAAAATGATTTGTAAAGCTGATCTGGTCATTACAAATTCCTTTAATTTCTGTTTATCTGGAAATGTCCTAATTTCACTGTTGTGTGACAGCATTGTTGGGTATATGATTATTGTTTAGCAATTGTGTTCTTATAGAGTGTTGTATATGTCATCCCTTTGCCTTCTTACTTGCATGTTTTCTGCTGATAAGTCAGAGCTTAGTCTTACTGGTTCTCTTTTCTAGGGAACTTCTCATTTTCCCAAACTGCTCTCAGGATTCTTTCCTTATTGATTTTGGAAAGTTTGATTATGATATGTTTTGATGATTTTCTTTTGAGATCTATCTTGTTTGGGGTTCTTCCATTTTCTCTTATGCTTATCATCTTGTCTTTTATGATGTTAGGGAAGTTTTCTTCCAATCACCTTTCAACAATTTTCTCTGTGCTTGTTATTTTCAATTCCTGTTCTGGAATTACAGTCACACTTAAGTTATTCCTCTTCATGGTGTCCCACATAAATGCTAGGCTTTTGGGGGGAGAGTTTTTCATTCTTTTCTCTGATTGTTCTTCTGGAATAGTACTAGTATTGATAAATTTATCTTCAAGCTCACTAACTGGCCTTCCATTACTCCTTTGCCCTCTAAACATATTGTCCATTTCTGAAATCTTATTCTAATCTTCGGGATTTCTAATCGTGGGTCACAATTAGCATTTCTCTTGTCTTTTTGTTCTTGTAGTATTTTCTTGAAGTCTTCTAAATTCTTTTTCTGTATTTGCCTTGCTTTCCCTGATCCTTTGAAAGCACCTAAATATCATTCTCTTAAATTCTTTTTCAGTTAGTTACATTGCCTTTTCTTCCTCAGAAACGTCTTCTGGCTCTGCATGGTGGTCATTTGTTTGAGCAATTCTCTCTTGCTTATTTGTGTGAGCTAAAATTGTCTGTTGTCTCTGGGGCATTGTGGGGTTGTCATATTTGTATTTATTGATGATTGCATGTTGATGTATTCTTAGGCTCTCACCAGCTGTCTCTTGTCAGCAAAGTTACAGAATGGAAATGTGTATACCATTCTCCATTTGCCATTCATGCACCTCAGTTTAGAGCGGGTTTGTCTGGTATTGGCTGACATCTGTCATTGATAAGGTTGTATAGAAGCTGCCTTGGCTCTTGCCCAGTGGGTGTGCCTACAGAGGGTATGGTTGTGCCTGGGCTATATGGACACAGGTTCTCTCTTATTGGGTGGAAAAGAGAAAAACCCTCCCATACACACACATATAAGCAAAAAGGAATTAAAGATGAAAAGAGAAAATAATAAAGGGAAAAAAGAAATAAAAATGGGCAGCAACCAGAAAAAAAAAGAATATAATAAGTAAAAAGAGAGAAGAGAGACAGGAAAATGGAGCAATAAAAGAGAAAGATAAGAGAAAATAAAAGGAAGAAATTTTAAGAAACAGGGAAACCACAGAAAGGGAAGATGAAAACAGAAAGTTGAGATTAGTAAAAAAGACCAAAAGGGGGAAAAAAAGAAAAGGGTTAATGAGAAACAGAAGAAAAGAAGGAAAAACAAAAGCAGAGATTCTTGTTGTTGTTATTAAGTGTCGTCAAGTCGACTTCGATCCATAGCAACCCCATATAGGATTTCCAAGGAACATCTGGTGAGCTTGAACCACCAACCTTGCAGTTCAAACGACTTTGTATTCTGACACATTAGCCCATAGCACCACACCAGGACTCCAAAGCAGAGATAGAAAGGATAAAATTCAAGGGAATAGAAAGAGAAGGAGAAAAAACAACCAACCAACCAACAAAAGTATTTTAAGTCTTTTCCACTACCAGCAAGCAAAGTTGTGTTGTGTGCATATCACAGATTGCCATATTCATAGAATCCAGCTTCTAGGATTATTTTGCTCAGCATACAGATTGAGTGAGTATGGTGAGATGATGCAACCCTGGCACACAGCTTTCCTGATTTTGAACCACTCAGTAGTCCATTGTTTTCTGTTCTAACAACTGCCTCATGGTCATGTAGGGAAGTTCTAGTCACAGTTCTGTGCAGTTTTGAAAACTGACTATGATGAAGTAAGTATGACCATTGAAAGTAAGCCTATAGAACATCCAGCAGCAATTTGACATCATCCTGATCAGTGTCAGCAAATGTGGTTTGTATAAAAATAGATTCTGATGATGAAGTTGAAATGACAGGAAAACATTTTGAGACTTCTTACCTAGATTAAGTTGGACAGTGAATAAGGAAGACTGTAGAAAAATCGATGCATTTTAATTATGATGTTGGAGGAAAATATTAAAAGTCCCATGGACTGCCAAAAGAACAGACCAATCTGTGTTGGAAGAAGTACAGCCAGAATGCTCCCTGGAAGCTAAGATGGCCAGACTTTGACTCTCATACTTCAGACACATTGTGAGGAGGGACCAATCCCTGGAGAAGGATATCATGTTTGATAAAGCGGAGGGTCAGAGAAAAAGAGGAAGATCCCCAACAAGAGGGATTGGCAGAGTGGCAGCAGCGATGGGCTCAAATGTAACAATGCTTGTGAGGTTGTCACAGGACTGGCAGTATTTTGTTCTGTTGTGCATAGGGGCGCTATGAGTCAGTACTGACACGATGGCACTCACAACAACCACAACAAGCTAGATTAAGAAGATTATATCAAACAAAATGTCAATCAACTGCTTCTTTTGTTGAGAAAGTCATGCTACCCAACAAAAAATAAATATGTTTGCAAGATGAACTTGTCAATGTTCTAGGTGATACAATAAAATTTGCTAATGCTATTATGTGCTCAATTGGAGATCCTAGACCAAGTTGGGATATCCTGGTGTGGCACTGTAGGATAAACATTTGACCACAAATCTGCTTTGAACTGCACTCAATGACACTTTACAACAACAATAAGAGCTTAGAGGAACCCTGGTGTTACAGTGCTTAAATGTTCAACTGCTAATCAAAAGGTTGGAGGTTCCAACTCACCAGTCATCTGATGGGAGGAAGCTGTGGCTGTCTGCTTCTGTAAAGATTTACAGCCTTGGAAACCCTCTGGAGCAGTTCTACTCTTTCTGTAAGGACCCTGCAAGTTAGGATGTTGTTGTTGTTAAGTGTTGTCATGCCCTGTATAGGGTTTCTGAGGAGTGGCTGATGGGTTTGAAGAGCTGACCTTTGCTTATTGTACATTGCCACGCCAGGACCCCTCTCTAAGCTCTCGTTGTTAAGTGTTATTGTGTCGTTTCTGATTCATAGTGACCCTGTATAGGGTTTCTGAAGAGTAACTGGTGGGTTTGAACTGCTGACTTTGCAGTTAGCCATCCAGTGCTTATCCTACAGTACCATTCTTCGTCTGTGTCAATCCATTTAATAATCCCAAGCAACACTACTAAAGAGCTACAATTGTTACTTTATAGATGAAGAAACTGAATCACAAAAAAGTTATAGCTTGAGTTCATACCGCTAGTTCTCATAAGTTAAAAAGAGCGAGGATTTGAACCTAAGCAGTCGAGTTCTAACATGTTGTTGTGTGTCAAATCACTTCCAACTCATAGCAACCCTGTGTAGGATTTCCAAGGAGCAGCTGGTGGGCTTGAACTACCAACCTTGTGGTTTGAACGGACCTTGCAGTCCAGTGCATTAACCCACAGTGCCACACCAGATGCTCTTAATTACCACTGGGGAATGGGAACCAGCTGAACAGAAAGGCTATGGGTGGGTAGGGGTAAGGCTAAGGTCTGCCTGTTTCCTCTGTGGAAGAATGGTTAAGGTTATAAGTATGAAACTTCCCTGGTTGTCTCTAATCCTGTATTTGTCTTTGCCCCATCCCTAAAATATCCAAACCTATCACCCGTGTTGGGTGAGTTTCCTTCATTTTGTATCTTGGCTTATATATAACATAATGGTGAGAATCCAAGAGTCCAAGGTAAAAGACCTAGATTCAAATCCCAGCCTGACCCCAAAGTTCTGCTGAAGTCACTAAACCTATGGGGTCTCTGTGTGAAGCAGATTTCCTTCTTCCAGGGACTCCCCTTTTGTCTCTCTCTTTTCTTTTTTGTACAACCTAATTTAAATTTGCAGGCTTTGCCACATTCCCTCACACTCTGGGATATAATTTTGATGCTTGGTATGACAGCATCACTTGATTATTAGTCCCTGAGGATGAATGCTTGCCTTTCAAATTGATCTATGTTGCTTATGGAATGTCGCATCATCTATTAATCCAGGGTAGTTGCTGGGTTCTGGTGATGTCATAAACAAGCGTGTGTGTGTGTGTGTGTGTGTGTGTGTGTGTGTGTATCATGGGAACTGCTGAGTTCAGGCTGGTGGTTAGCTTACGGAGCTGTCAGAAAAATCTATTCCCAAGAAAGCACTTTATCATTATTGTCTCCAGCAGTGTGGTCATGTGGCTCCTCTTTTAAGCTTTTCAGAGTTCCTTAGTTTCTATGTGTTCTCCATTAATCCCTACTTCAATGGACCTTGCAAACACAAAGTCACCTCCTCAAATACAGTTGAAAATGTATACACATTAATTTTGTGTAGCAGACACAGGCTTGTGTAGTGGTTAAGGGCACAGGATTTGGAGCCAAATAGCCTGAGTGCAAATCTCAACTCATCCACTTACTAGTTTTAAAATACTGAAGAATTTGTTTTTTTTTTTTTAAAGCATTTACTGTGAAACCATTACTCAACTCAGAATAAAAACTTAAAAAAAAAAAAAAAAAATTGTTAGAATTTTGAAGGGTTAATAAGGATTCAGAAAAATACTAAAATTCAAGTGTCCAAAGCCTCAAGGTAACATCTTGATTACTCATGTCTTAGATTATAATTTTTTTGTTGTTGTTGTTTAATAACTATTATTCTCAGAAGTGGGTATAATCTATCTAGGAAGCAAAATCTATTCCTTTGGTATATAAAGCCTATTTTCAGGTGGCTGGGCAGGTTGATATTGATTATCTGAGACTGATATGGACAAGAAAAATAGTATCCTTTCAAGTCAACTCAATATCTGGAAAAGCAAACCAGTTTGACCAGATGTGTTTGATACGTTTACAGGTTTGCAAATCTTAGATTGTACTCCTTAAAATGGTTCTGTGCATTATTATAATTTTGTCCCTATTTTTTAAGTTTTATAAATACATTAGTAAAGTCATGAAGTGATTGTTTTGTCATTACTTTTTTGGGCTTACTCAAATAAAAGATTAAACAGAGAGGAAAAAGCGCTTTTATTGTGTATTGAGTGAGTGAAAGCTTACAGTGCACACCACCATTTTTACATTCAGCAAATCAAATCATTGTAATGATTACAATCACAATCCCATCCATGCACTCTTAGTCAACAATATTTACCTCTATTACCTTTTTTTTTGGTGTACACATGTTGTTGTTGTTGTTAGGTGCCATCCAGTCACTACCGACCCATAGCAACCTTATGCACAGCAGAACGAAACTCTTCCCGATCCTGGGCCAACCTCACTACTGTTGCCACGCTTGAGGCCATCGATGCTGCCACTTGGCCAGTCCATCTTGCTGGGGGGGTCTTCCTCTTTTTCTTTTACCCTCCACCTTACCAAACATGATACCCTTCTCCAGTGACTGGTCCCTCCTGACAATATGTCCAAAGTATGAGAGAAAAAGTTTGGCCATCTTGGCCTCCAAGGAGCACTCTGGCTGCACTTCTTCCAACACAGATCTGTTGGTTCTTTTGGCAGTCCATGGTACTTTCAGTATTCTCCTCCAACACCATAATTCAAAAGCATCAATTCTTCTACAGTCTTCCTTATTCACTGTCCAGCTTTTGCATGCATATGAGGTTATTAAAAATACCATGGTTTGGATCAGGTGCACCTTAGTCCTCAAGCTGACATCTTACTACATTGTAAATATATATTCGTTTAAATGTCCAAAGGGCACATATTGCAAGCCAGCCTCCTACCTACAGGCACACTGCTTTTCTCAGTCCATGAGCCTACGGTCCTCTGCTGCTCTGTCTCTCTAGGCCATTGTTTCTGCCACCATCTCTGTTGTTGCCACTTTTCTGCTTAGGATCCCTTGCTCCTCTCATGTTCTTTTCTCTTGACAGTCCTAGGGTCCTCTGTTTCCCCCTTTTAGTTGCACCTCTTCTACATTTACAGTTATAACAATTGCCACTAAACCTGTTAATAATTACTCACAACTGAATCATAAAATCCTGCCCCTCTCAACACCAGACACACCAAGACAAGAGGAGAACTATTCAGTAGGGTTTCTATCTTACTCCCCTTGTTCTGATACTAAGCACCTTCATGAAAGCTTGTAAGCCAGACACTTCATGACTTTATAATCCCCTAATTTTGATGTTGTTGTTGTTTGTCGTGGAGTCGGTTCCGACTCATAGTGACCCTGTATAGGGTTTCCGAGGCTGTAAATCTTTACAGGAACAGAAAGCCTCATCTTTCTCCCGCGGAACAACTGGTAGTTTCGAACTGCTAGCAGACCTTGCAGTTCACAGCCCGATTCATAACCACTACGCTATCAGAGCTCCTTATAGTTGAAGTTAAGTTGCCCATCCCTACCAACCTAGAGTACTGAGGAGACATGTGGAGCTTTGATATGAAGAATCCTTCCCTATTCGATTAGGATCATGGGCAGCTTCCTCCATAAGCCAAGGTCCAGTTGATTAGGTTGTAGCAATTTACACTTGCTCTCTGTATCAAACTTCTTTATCTTCATCTGGTTAAATTCTGGTCTGCAAGCCATCCATCCACGCTAGGTTAAATGGGTACTTTCTGCAAGTTTGAGGACTAAGGTGCGCCTGACCCAAGCCATGGTATTTTCAATAAAGTCATATGCATGCAAAAGCTGGACGGTGAATAAGGAAGACTGGAGATGAATTGATGCTTTTGAGTTATGGTGTTGGAGGAGAATATTGAAAGTGCCATGGGCTGCCAAAAGAACTAATGGATCTGTTTTGGAAGAAGTACAACCAGAATGCTTCTTGGAGGCCAAGGTAGCCAAACTTCGTTTCTCATACTTTGGACATATTATCAGGAGGGACTAGTCGTTGGAGAAGGATATCATGTTTGGTTGGGTGGAGGGTCAGAGAAAAAAAGGAAGACCCCAGCAAGGTGGACTGGCCAAGTGGCAGCATCAGTGGACTTAATTGTGGCAACAATAGTGAGGTTGGCCCAGGATCAGGCAGTGTTTGGTTCTGCTGTGCATAAGGTCTCTATGAGTCGGTACCGACTCGATGGCACCTAACAACAATCTGCAAGTTTGGGAGTTCTCGCACACCTCCCCCCTTTTCAGACCAGCTGGCTGCTTCATTCTTAACTCTAGCCCCCTGTGGCTAGGTCAGTGTCCTTGGACTCAGGAGTTCACACATTTCCCTGAACTTCAAACCAGCCAGCCCATCCTGTTGTCTCTCTCATTTCAAGGTCATCGGGTGTCTATGGAATATGGCCATCTCAGCCCATATCTTCTTTGCTGCGTTTCTCCCCACCCCTCTTCTACTCACAAGTTGACCAGGATGGTCCCCAGTAAGCATATAATACTGTGTTTCCTTTGAGTTTCAGTCTTAGGAAGGGCTTTACCCTGATGGGCTGGCTTTTCTTGCCTTGATGGCTCCAGGGCAAATAGCTTACTGATTGTCAGAGCCACAAAGTCTGCTTTTTCTTCTTCTTCTTCCCCCATTGGTCTTTCTTTCAAGAAGTATTTTCTGTTCCTCAGGCTGTTCTGGGTTGGTCTGCATGTTTTTTCAGTTGGGAAATGTTCCATGCCAGAAGGTTCTTGGTGGGGCTCAGGATTCCACCTAAGTCACTATACTCCACTTGACAAGAAACCTGTTTGCCTGGGTACATTCTAGTCCCCTCTTAGTTAATTGGTTATAGGCTGAAGATGCACTTACAAGCTTTCTGTAATCATCTTTCCCAATATTCCTTTCTATCCCACTTAAATATGTATTATAGGCAGGGGAACCCAATATTCACAAAACAGTCAAGCACTTTAATGTTATTTCCCCTCTTTTACCTATTCAGACTATGTCTCAATTCCTATATCATAGAGCCTCGTTTTCCAAGGCTATGCATATGTCACAATCTACCTATATTACATTTAGTCCTGTTGTACATCTCAAAGTCTTTCCCTGTCATCCCTGTTCCTCTATACGCCCCCTTCTTGTTCATTGCCCCATCCTACTTATTGCTGTCTCTGTCCCCCGATGTTATCATACGTCTATCCCTTAACCTGTGAGTTACTATCCCCTTCCTCCCACCCCTGATAACACTCAAAGAATTATTCTGTTGGTTTGGAAAGTTTTTCATGTTTTTATAATAATTGTTTTATGCATATCTGTCCTTTTATGCCTAATTTCATTCAGCATTATGTCCTCAATGTCTGCCATGTTATACGGTGTTTTGCAGCTTCATTGTTATTCTTCAAGATAGCAGAGTAGATACTGAAGAATTTTAAGCCTCAATTTCTTCATTTGAAAAATGTAAATTAATATAGATAGCAATGTAAAATCATATAGGGTACGTGCTCAGCCCTAAATATATTGTTTTTGTTGTTGGTAAGTGTTGAAAAGTCGCTTCTGACTCATATTGACCCTGTATAGGATTTCCAAGGGGCAGCTGGTAAATTTGCACTGCCGACCTTGTGGTTCAAACCAACCTTGTGGTGGAGTGTTTATCTTACAGTGCCATACCAGGACACATGGTAAGCATCATTTAAAGTCAGGCAAAGAAGCTGGAACCCAATATCATGTTAGGCCACCACTCAACTGTCAGTTGGTCGTACTGTGGTTGCTGACATATTGCAGTGTTGCTGGAAGCTATGCCCTCAGTGTATCATACACCAGCAGGGTCACTCAGGATGAACAGGTATCAGCAGAATTTACAGACTGTGACTGAGTAGGAAGAAAGGCCTGGACATCTACGTCCAAAAATTCACCAATGGAAACCTTAGAGATTACAAGAGAAGATTGTTTGATACAGTGCTGGAAGGAAGATGAGCCCCCTTGGTTT
>NW_006408610.1:84938-90253 GCF_000296735.1 Chrysochloris asiatica | reverse complement strand
GGGAAATGGACTGAGAATATGTTTGTAGATGGAAGTCCTAATTTCCTGAAACTGGGGGAAGAGATGATACCTAAATCAGGAGACTTCTAATCAGAATTCTGCCCCCCAGCACTCCATTCTCTTCAGAGCGTCTTTGAACACAAAAAATAGAAAAACTAGTTAGAGAGTCAAGCCAGCTCATACAGTGGTGCCTAAGGGATCAGAGGTAGCTGACCTGTACCGAGGGTGATGCTACTGGCCCCTAAGCATACCTGGAGAAACCTTCGCATCCAGGGATGCACTTGCCCCACTGAAACAGCTGTGGGGGGTTCTTTAGGTTGGGATGCTACTCCAGCACTTGCCTTATAAATGTGTAGGATTGAAATCAGATGCCATTAGGTTTAGCTGGACTCCTTGGGTGGTACAAATGGCTAACATAAAGAGTGTCGCTGCTACACAGAAGATTGTCCTTTGAGTTGAGCTAGAGGTGCCTTAGAAGAAACATCTGACAATCTCCTTCTGAAAAACCAACCAATGAACACGACGACTCTGACACACATGGCATCACAATGATTTGCAAACAACTAAGAGCAAACTAATGTGTTTTGTTTCTCTGACTTTGCAAACATTTCTTTTGTCTGTAAAGTGAAGGGGCTGGCAGTTGTGTGAAGTGTGTAGTTCTAGTGACTCAGCTTTCAGAATATTTGAAGAAAGATTGTTTAAACCTTTTTATTGTGAGTTGGATGAAGGTTTACAGAGCAGATGATCAGCTTTACATTGGAGAATCATACACATTTTGCTTCGTCTCACGGATTGCAATCCCCCCTATGTAGCGTCACTTCCCCAACCCCTCCTTGGGGGTCCTGGTCCATTCCTCCATCTTTCCTAAGCCTTCTAAAGTATGTCCTTGGATAAATGCTGCCCTTTGGACCTCAGATGGCATGTGTGCCTCCCTAGGGTTAGGGTTCCTGTTATAGACTTTAGATGACCGTTCACAAGCTTTTAAGACCCTCAACTGCTACTCCGAAAAGCTGCGTTATATGAAGAAGAACATGGCTTTATAATTGCAGAAAACTTACCAACAATCTGCGATACACAGATAATACAACCTTGTTTGCAGAAAGTGAAGAGGACTTGAAGTACTTATTGGTGAAGATCAAAGATTATAGCCTTCAGTATGAATTGCACCTCAATGTAAAGAAAATAATAATCCTCACAACTGGACCAATAAACAGCATCAATGGGCTCATGCATGGCCACGATAGTGAAGTTGGCTCAGGATCAGGCAGTGTTTCGTTCAGCTGTGCATAAGGTCGCTATGAGTTGGTACTGACTCAATGGCACCTAACAACAACAAACCTACCTATCTACTTGTGTAGCAAGTATGTGGAGCCCTGGTGTGGCAGTGTAGTATAAGACTGGCAGCTGAAAGGTCAGCTGTTCAAATGCACCAGCCATTCTTTGAAACCTCATATGCATGTGAAAGTTGGAGAACGAATACGGAAAAGTTACTCATAAAGTTTTGATGATCAAAAGAATTGATGCATTTGAATCATGGTGTTGGTAAAGAATACTGAAATTATCATGGCCTGACAGAAGCACAAACAAATTTGTGTTGGAAGAAGTACAGACAGAATGCTCTTTAGAAGCAAAGATGGAGAAACTTCTGGTACTTTGGATATGTTGTCAGGAGGAACCAGTGAGTTCCTAGAGACATGGTGTCAGGAAGCAGAGGGTCCTTGAGAAAGAGGAAAACCCCTAACAAGATAGATTGAAACAATGGCAGCAATGATGGGCTGAGACATAGCAATAATTTGAGAAGGGTACAGGAATGGGCATTCTGTAAAGCAGAAGGTTTCTGGGAGTCGGAATCGAATTAACAACATCGTGGAGTCCTGGTGTGGTGCTGTAGGATAATACCTGGACCATAAGGTTGGCGGTTCAAACTCACTGGTGCTCTTCGGAAACCCCAAACAGCGTCGCTATGAGTCGGAACCAACTCTATAGCACTTGACAACAACAACAACAATCCCACATGGGTGCCATGTACCTTATATATATTATTAGTAAGCTTTCCAATCTTCTTGATTACCCATAAGACCTTCACATTTGCATAGGACTACCCAGTCATTTGGTAGAAATTACAAAGATGATGGTTAGAAGAGCTGTATCTAGTAATTCACTGCATTGCAGGGACACAATTCTGTCTATAACTCTGCATTTTAATGGGGTTAACTCCCAACTTGCATTTCATAGGTCAAGTCTTATTTCCAGGTTCCACTCAGATATCCCTCTTGGACTAGTCACCCTCCTCAACCCTCACAAGTTCTTGGCATGGGCTCTGTATGATTGGTAAATAAGGGACTCGTCTTTTATAAACCGAATGTACAGCTGACACAGGCTCAAATTAAAAACATCAAGAATTAGAGGTTGGGGGCTACAGCCTTCTCAGCAGAAGCAGTATCCCTGTGATAGTGAGGGGTTTGCATCAACTTGACTTGGTTGGTTTGGCAGTTGAGATTTGCTTATTCTCATGGGGAAATCTAAGACAGCATAGTTAACTCTATGGTGATTGACTATGAGCAGCCAATCAATTGAAATGCTGTTTTCTTGGGGGTGTGGCCTTCTCCCAATATAATGGACACACAGGAAAAGCTTGCTCTTTTTTCTGCTGGAAACCTGGGACTCTACAATTGTGAACCATTTCATTGATATTAATTTCTCTTTATATATACGTTTCACTGATCTTGCTTCTCTAAAATAATCCCAAACCAGGGAGAGACTAACTCACTATCAGTGTTGGGTAAGGCCCTTCCCTTTATCTGGGCCCCAGGGTCTTTGACATTCTATAATTCTGCAGCTCACTGTTTATGTTCTTTAACACTTCCTTCTCAGACAATTGGAAGATAGAGTTGTCCTCCTGTGATACCACTGAGTGGACATGCATAACAGGCTCTCGACTAGGACAGTGAAAACAGTCACCCTGTTTTCTCTATTTTTACTCTACATCTTACTCTTGGTGAATGCAAAAAAATTTTATTCACATTTCCCCAATTACACAAACCCATGGTCTATGCAATTATTCCTGATAGTCCCTAAAATGTACAAGACGTCATGCTAAAGGCTCAGGGATAAAACGGCCAACAGAAACCAACGTGGACCTTACCCTCAAGGAGCTGAGAGTCTAGTCAGGGAGATGGGCCACATGATGAAATTTGTTTCATTGGAAAGGTATAAGGAGATATGAGAATATAAGTCACGGGGTCTAATCTGATGGGGAGCCACCATCCCAAACAAGGGCAATCTAAGTACGAGTTGTGCTGTCTACCTAGCAGAGATGTTTCTGGTAGATGCAACAATGCAAAGGTCCTGAGTTGGGAAGGGATGCTGTCAAAAACCTGAGATGAATGAGTGAGGGAAAGAGAGAAGCAAAAGAAGGCTGCAGAGGCAGCCAGATAGAGAACCACTGGCCAGTGGGACTCATGCTTGTTTCTCTTGGACTCTGGGTCTAGAGTTAGCTTAGAGAGATTCCCCACAACATCTATGGCTACACTTCCCAGGATCCCAGCCTACATTGCAGCTTAGAGCCTACTTAGAGACCCACGACAGACACTGCAATATTACTGTCTATCCCCCTTTCCCTTAAGTAATTCAAAAGGAAAACAGCACCAAACCATAAAACAAAATTTTAGTTTTTGAAATGATACAAAACTTACATGGCAGCTAGAATTAAAATAGCTTTTATTTCTGGATTTCCTGGTGTGTGTGTGTGTGTGTGTGTGTGTGTGCGCGCGCATGCTTCCACCTTATCCTATGTGTGTACTTGAGCGTCTACTGCTCAATTTCCAGCTAACTGAAGCTCTACCCAGTCGAATCTCCAAGCAGCTAAGATGGAAGAAGCAGTCTCCCTCTGGGTTGAATTTGAGTTGGACTGGCAGGCAATACTTGGTGCAGGAAGAAACACAATTTTCAGCATACAAACAAAAATCCTTCAGGTGAGACTCATTACTATTAAGTGTAAGTCAAGAGTCTGCTTGGCAGGGGGCTGTAGGCTGAGTTGGAGGGAAAACACATATGTGTACGTTCACATCCAGAGAAGGTAGCTCCATGAGGAGTATAAAATAGGCCAAGGGGACCTGTCTGTTAGGGAAGTGAACCTCTTGATTTGTTCACTTTTGATGGAAATGGAATTACCTGGTGCAGTGTATTTACCTGGTGCCTCAGAAACTCCTTAGAAGCAGCAATGGGGAACAAAGCCAACTGAGGCCAAACCACTTAAACAAGTCTCTCCATAGTTTATCAGTGGCACCTTGGGCAAGTCAGATAACTTCTCTGAGCCTCAATTTCCTTGTGAGGTGTGTCTAGTGTGGATACTAAAATCTGTCTGCAGGGTTGTGGTAACAATTAAATCATCCATTCAATGAAGATTTGTTCACTAGCTAGTGAGGGGAGAAGGGCCTGGCGTGTAGTGGGTTCTTATAAGCTGAAATGCCCAGGACCTGCCTGATTTATGCAATGCCTTCATTCCATCAGGATTGATGGCCCCAAAACAAGACCCCTGTCCTCACAGTAGGACAGCTGCATATGAATCTTACACTAAGAAGTTGCTGTAAGAGGCGAGGGTTTTGTTTGTTTGTTTCTGTTTTGACTTCTCCAGGTTTCTTTGAGGAAGGAGGATTAATCCTTGTATACTTGTCTATTGTGATGTTCAACAGACATGTGGTGGGACCCTAGCATGGATCTCTGTTTGGGAGGCTGGCTGATAAGGATGATCCCAAAACAGGCAAGGGCAAGACATGGAGGGGTCCCCTCAGTCATAAGGGTGGTCTCCTGGTGTCTTGCCTGGCTCAGTGTGACTGTGCAGCTGTAAACCTAAGCAAATTGGAGTAGCTTTCTGAGGAGAAAAACTAAAAAACAGCTAAGGCTCCTCTCAGGTTCTTGGATGATACTTGTTCAGATGAGAAGCCCCGATGTTTATGCTTTATTAGCCTCACAGTAAATCTACATCACTGGCCCTGACATGGAGGTAGGCTGAAACTGTGGTTTTCAGATTTCTGTGTTTTAGCTCCATGGGTCAGCAAACCACTGCCTCTAATTACATGTCTGCACACACCTCTACTCCAAAAGTGAGCCTCCTGCCCACAGACACTCACTCAGCTTTACTTGTTTGGTGGACAGGGAAGCCTACTGTTCAGTTCAGTGCTCTGGCTCTTGGTTCTGCTGATGCTGTTCCTCTGCCACTCTCCAGATGTCCTAGCTTTCCTTCCCTGAGTCAAACAGGTTGAATGCACATGGATCCCAAGGTCCAAAGGACTCCTACTTCTTCTTCTGTGATG
>NW_006408610.1:83200-84286 GCF_000296735.1 Chrysochloris asiatica | reverse complement strand
TTGGAAGGCTTATCCTAGGGGAATCTGTAGCAGAATCAAGAAAGCCATTGCTTTCTAACTCAAAATGCTCACCTGGTCCTAGAGCTGCCATTTTGGCAGAGACCAAGCGGGGGAAGAAACAGAACTGCCACAAATGCCTGTCAGACCCGTGGAGATAAAGGTGCTGACATTCCTTTTTTTTTAACATCTGTTCATTGGTCTCTTGCTATCTGAACACCTTCATTCAGGGAACTAGAGGGGATGCCTGAGCAAGCAGACACCCCATCCCCACCCCTGGAGGGTTCTACTACACATGAGCACAGATCTTCTCAAAATTTAAAGTGACCACCACTTATCTGTCAGTTTGTCATACTGTGGTAGCTTGTGAGTTGCTGTGATTCTGGAAGCTATGCCACGGGTATTTTAAATACAAGCAGGGTCACCCACTGTGGACAGGCTTCCAATGAGCTTCCAGATAAAGACAGACTAGGAAGAAAGATTGACGAACTACTTCCAAATCTTTGGTCACAGAAAACCTTATGAATAGCAGAGAAACAGTGGCAGATATAGTACCAGAAAATGAGCCCCTCAGATTGGAAAGCACTCAAAATGCAACTGGGGAAGAGCTGCCTCCTTAAAGTAGAATTGACCATAATGATGGGAATGGAGTAAAACCTGTGGGAGAAAAGCCCATGGGACCTTCATTTGCTGATATAGCACAACTCAAAATGAAGAGAAACAGCTGTAAGCATCCACTGAAAATCGAACATGGAATGTATGAGTATGAATCTGGGAAAACTTGCAGCTGTCAAAAATGAAATGGAATGAACAAACATCGATATCTTAGGCATTAGTGAGCTGAAATGGACTGGTATTGGCCATTTTGAATGTGACAACCACACGGTTTACTACACTGGGAATGAAAAATTGAAGAGGCATGGTGTTGAATTCATCATCAAAAAGAACATATCCAGATCAGTCATGAGGTACAACATTGTCTGTAATAGGATAATATCCATTCGCCTACATGGAAGCCCAATTTATACCACTATTATTCACATTTACATACCAACCACTAAAGCCAGTGAGGATGAAATAGAAGGATTC
>NW_006408610.1:80450-81800 GCF_000296735.1 Chrysochloris asiatica | reverse complement strand
CAAAGGCTTTTGATTGTGTGGATCATGACAAGCTATGCACAACATTGAGAAGTATGAGTATTCCGGAGCACTTAATTGTGCTCATGAGGAATCTGTACATGGACCAAGAAGCAGTTGTACGAATAGAACATGGGAACACTGAATGGTTCAAATTTAAAAAGGTGTGCAACAAGGTTGTATCCTTTCACCATACTTATTCAACCTGTATGCTGAACAAATAATCTGAGAAACTGGCTTATATGTAGAAAAATGTGGCATCAGGATTGGAGTAAGGACTTCAATTCACAACCTGTGATATGCAGATGATACAACCCTGCGTGCTGAAAGTGAGGAAGACTTAAAACATTGACTGATGAAGATCAGAGCATAGCCTTTGGTATTTTCTGCAAGTTTTAGGACTAAAGTGTGCCTGACCCAAGTCATGGAATTTTCAATTACCTCATAT
Source organism: Chrysochloris asiatica (assembly GCF_000296735.1). Taxonomy (NCBI): domain Eukaryota; kingdom Metazoa; phylum Chordata; class Mammalia; order Afrosoricida; family Chrysochloridae; genus Chrysochloris; species Chrysochloris asiatica. The sequence continues at coordinate 81,355 of NW_006408610.1, read as the reverse complement.
GCATGCAAAAGCTGGACAGTGAATAAGGAAGATCGGAGATGAATTGATGCTTTTGAGTTATGGTGCTGGAGGAGAATATTGAAAGCACCATGGGCTGCCAAAAGAACCAATACATAGGTGGAGGAGAATATTGAAAGTGCCATGGGCTGCCAAAAGAACCAATACATCTGTTTTGGAAGAAGTACAACCAGAGTGCTTCTTGGAGGCCATGGTGGCCAAACTTCGTCTCTTATACTTTGGAAATATTGTCAGGAGGGACTAGTCATTGGAGAAGGATATCATGTTTGGTAGGGTGGAGGGTCAGAGAAAAAAAGAGGAAGACCCCCAACTAGATGGATTGGCCAGGTGGCAGCATCGATGGACTCAATTGTGGCAACAATAGTGAGGTTGGCCCAGGATCAGGCAGTGTTTGGTTCTGCTGTGCATAAGGTCTCTATGAGTCGGTACCAACTTGATGGCACCTAACAACAATCTGCAAGTTTGGGAGTTCTCCCACACCTCTCCCCTTTTCAGACCAACTGGCTGCTTCATTCTTAAGTCTAGCCCCCTGTGGACAGTGAATAAGGAAGATCCTTGGACTCAGGAGTTCACACATTTCCCTGAACTTCAAATCAGCCAGCCCATCCTGTTGTCTCTCTCATTTCAAGGTCATTGGGTGTCTATGGAATATGGCCATCTCAGCCCAAATCTTTGCTGCGTTTATCCCCGCCCCTCTTCCACTCACAGGATGGTCCCCAGTAAGCAAACAATACTGTGTTTCCTTTGAGTTTCAGTCTTAGGAAGGGCTTTACCCTGATGGGCTGGCTTTTCTTGCCTTGATGGCTCCAGGGCAAATAGCTTACTGATTGTCAGAGCCACAAAGTCTGCTTTTTCTTCTTCTTCTTCCCCCATTGGTCTTTCTTTCA
>NW_006408610.1:78631-79900 GCF_000296735.1 Chrysochloris asiatica | reverse complement strand
CAAGAAGCTTGTCTCCCTGGGTACATTCTAGTTCCCCTCTTAGTTAATTGGTTATAGGCTGAAGATGCACTTACAAGCTTTCTGTAATCATCTTTCCCAATATTCCTTTCTATCCCACTTAAATATGTATTATAGGCAGGGGAACCCAATATTCACAAAATAGTCAAGCACTTTAATGTTATTTCCCCTCTTTTACCCATTCAGACTATGTCTCAATTCCTATATCATAGAGCCTTGTTTTCCAAGGCTATGCAAATGTCTCAATCTACCTATATCACATTTAGCCCCTGTGTACGTCTCAAAGTCTTTCCCTATCATCCCTGTTCCTCTATACGCCCCTTCTTGTTCATTGCCCCATCCTACTTATTGCTGTCTCTGTCCCCCGATGTTATCATACGTCTATCCCTTAACCTGTGAGTTACTGTCCCCTTCCTCCCACCCCTGATAACACTCAAAGAATTATTCTGTTGGTATGGAAAGTTTTTCATATGTTTTTACAATAATTGTTTTATGCATATCTGTCCTTTTATGCCTAATTTCACTCAGCATTATGTCCTCAATGTCTACCATGTTATGCGGTGTTTCGCAGCTTCATTGTTATTCTTCAAGATAGCAGAGTAGGTACTGAAGAATTTTAAGCCTCAATTTCTTCATTTGAAAAATGTATACTAATTTAGATAGCAATGTAAAATCATATAGGGTGCGTGCTCAACCCTAAATATATTGTTGTTGTTGTTGTTGTTGTTAAGTGTTGAAAAGTCATTTCTGACTCATATTGACCCTGTATGGGATTTCCAAGGGGCAGCTGGTAAGTTTGCGCTGCCGACCTTGTGGTTCAAACCAACCTTGTGGTGGAGTGTTTATCTTACAGTGCCATATCAGGAGACAGGGTAAGCATCATTTAAAGTCAGGGAAAGAAGCTGGAACTCAATATCATGTTAGGCCACCACCCAGCTGTCAGTTGGTCGTACTGTGGTGGCTGACATATTGTAGTGTTGCTGGAAACTATGCCCTCAGTATATCAAATATCAGCAGAGTCACTCAGGATGAACAGGTATCAGCAGAATTTACAGACTGTGACTGAGTAGGAAGAAAGGCTTGGACATCTACGTCCAAAAATTCACCAATGGAAACCTTAGAGATTACAAGAGAAGGTTGTTTGATACAGTGCTGGAAGGAAGATGAGCCCCCTTGGTTTGAAGACATTCCAAACACACAGTGGCTACAACAGAGCTGAGCAGCATACAAAGATCATGCAGCTGGGGCAGG
>NW_006408610.1:76097-77274 GCF_000296735.1 Chrysochloris asiatica | reverse complement strand
TGAAGAGGACTTGAAGTACTTATTGGTGAAGATCAAAGATTATAGCCTTCAGTATGAATTGCACCTCAATGTAAAGAAAATAATAATCCTCACAATTGGACCAATAAACAGTATCAATGGGTTCATGCGTGGCAATGATAATGAGGTTGGCCCAGAATCAGGCAGTGTTTCGTTCTGCTGTGCATAAGATCACTATGAGTCGGTACTGACTTGATGGCACCTAACAACAACAAATCTACCTATCTACTTGTGTAGCAAGTATATGGAGCCCTAGTCTGGCACTGTAGTATAAGACTGGTAGCTGAAAGGTCAGCCGTTCAAACCCACCAGCTATTCTTTGGAACCTCATATGCATGTGAAAGTTGGAGAACGAATATGGAAAACTTACTCATAAAGTTTTGAAGTTCAAAAGAATTGATGCATTTGCATTATGGTGTTTGGTAAAGAATATTGAAATTATCATGGACTGACAGAAAAACAAACTAATTTGTGTTGGAAGAAGTGCAGACAGAATGCTCTTTAGAAGCAATGATGAAGAGACTTCTGGTAGTTTGGATATGTTGTCAGGAGGAACCAGTCTGTCCCTATAGATATGGTGTCAAGAAGCAGAGGGTCCTTGAGAAAGAGGAAAACCTCCACAAGGATAGATTGAAACAGTGGCAACAATGATGGGCTCAGACAGCAATAATTTGAGAATGGTACAGGAATGGGCTTTCCGTTAAGCAGAAGGTCTCTGGGAGTCAGAAACGAATTAGCAACATCATGGAGTCCTGGTGTGGTGCTGTAGGATAATGCACTGGACCGCAAGGTTAGTGATTCAAACTCACTGGTGCTCCTCGGAAACCCCGTACAGCATCGTTATGAGTCGGAACCAACTCTACGGCACTTGACAACAACAACAACAATCGCACATGGGTGCCATGTACCTTATATATATTATTAGCTAGCTTTCCAATCTCCTTGATTACCCATAAGCACTTCACATTTGTATAGTCCTACCTAGCCATTTGGTAGAAATTACAGAAATGATGGTTAGAAGAGCTGTATCTAGTAATTCACTGCATTTCAGGGACACAATTCCATCTATAACTCTGCATTTTAATGGGGTTAACTCCCAACTTGCATTTCATAGGTCAAGTCTTATTTCCAGGTTCCACTCAGATATCCCTCTTGGACT
>NW_006408610.1:59484-60040 GCF_000296735.1 Chrysochloris asiatica | reverse complement strand
CCCTCTTTTACCCATTCAGACTATGTCTCAATTCCTGTATCATAGAGCCTTGTTTTCCAAGGCTATGCATATGTCACAGTCTACCTATATTACATTTAGTCCCTGTGTACGTCTCAAAGTCTTTCCCTATCATCCCTGTTCCTCTATACACTCTCTTCTTGTGCATTGCCCGCCCCTCCTAGTTATTGCCGTCCCTGTCCCCATGTTATCATACGTCTATCCCTTAACCTGTGAGTTACTGTCCCCTTCCTCCCACCCCTGATAACGATCAAAGAATTATTCTGTTAGTATGGAAAGTTTTTCATACGTTTTTACAATAATTGTCTTATGCATATCCATCCTGTTATGCCTAATTTCACTCAGCATTATGTCCTTAAGGCCTGCCATGTTATGCGGTGTTTTCCAGCTTCATTGTTATTCTACAACGTAGCAGAATAGATACTGAAGAATTTTAAGTCTCAATTTCTTTATTTAAAAAATGTAAATTAATATAGTTACCCATGCAAAAACTTTTAGGGTATGTGCTCAACCCTAAATATATTGTTGTTGTTAAATG
>NW_006408610.1:56691-58854 GCF_000296735.1 Chrysochloris asiatica | reverse complement strand
GAAGCAGAGGGGCCACCAGCTGGTCGGACCAAGGGGTTGGGGGAAATGGATTGAGATTATGTTTGTAGATGGAAGTCCTAATTTCCTGAAACTGGGGGAAGAGATGATGCCCAAATCAGGAGACTTCTAATCAGAATTCTGGTAAATAAACTAGTTAGAGAGTCAAGCCAGCTCATACACTGGTGCCTAAGGGATCAGAGGTAGCTGACCTGTACTGAGGGTGATGTTACTGGCACCTAAGCATACCTGGAAAAATCTTCACATCCAGGGATGTACTTGCCCCACTGAAACAGCTATGGGGGGTTCTTTAGGTTGGGATGCTATTCCAGCACTTGCCTTATAAACATGTAGGATTGAAATCAGATGCCATCAGGCTTAGCTGGACTCCTTGGGTGGTACAAATGGTTAATATAAAGTGTGTCGCTGCTACACAGAAGATTGTCCTTTGAGTTGAGCTTGAGCTGCCTTAGAAGAAAAATCTGGCAATCTCCTTCTGAAAAACCAACCAATGAACACGTTGACTTTGACACACATGGCGTTTCCATGATTTGGAAACAACTTATAGCAACTAGTGTGTTTTGTTTCTCTGACCTTTGCAAACATTTCTTTTGTCTGCAAAGTGAAGGGGCTGGCACTTGTGTTTGATGTGTGAAGTGTGTAGTTCTAGTGAATCAGCTTTCAGAAAATTTGAAGAAAGATTGTTTAAACCTTTTTATTGTGAGTTGGATGAAGATTTACAGAGCAGATGATCAGATTTACATTCAAGAATCATACACAATTTACTTCATCTCATGGATTGTAATCCCTCCAATGTAGCATTGCTCCCTCCACTCCCTCCCCGGGGTCCTGGTCCATTCCTCTGTGGTTCCTAATCCTTCTGAACTATGACCTTGGGTAAATGATGCCCTTTTTGATCTCAGATGACGTGTGTCCCTCCCTAGGGTTAGGGTTCCTTTTATAGATCTTAGATGACCATTTACAAGCTTTTAAGACCCTCACTGCTACTCTGAAAAGCTATGTTATATGAAGAAGAACATGGCATTATAATTGCAGAAAACTTACTAACAATCTGCAATACACAGATAATACAACCTTGTTTGCAGAAAGTGAAGAGGACTTGAAGTACTTTTTGGTGAAGATCAAAGATTATAGCCTTCAGTATGAATTGCACCTCAATGTAAAGAAAATAATAATCCTCACAACTGGACCAGTAAACAGCATCAATGGGCTCATGTGTGGCAACGATAGTGAGGTTGGCCCAGAATCAGGCAGTGTTTCGTTCTGCTGTGCATAGTGTCTCTACGAGTTGGTACCATCTCGTTGACACCTAACAACAAACCTACCTATCTACTTGTGTAGCAAGTATATAGAGCCCTGGTGTGGCACTGTAGTATGAGACTGGCAGCTGAAAGATCAGCTGTTCAAACGCACCAGCCATTCTTTGAAACCTCATATGCATATGAAAGTTGGAGAATGAATGCGTAAAAGTTACTCATAAAGTTTTCATGATCAAAAGAATTGAAGCATTTGAATCATGGTGTTGGTAAAGAATATTGAAATTATCATGGACTGACAGAAGAACAAACAAATTTGTGTTGGAAGAAGTGCAGACAGAATGCTCTTTAGAAGCTATGATGGAGAGATTTCTGGTAGTTTGGATATGTTGTCAGGAGGAACCAGTGAGTCCCTGGAGATATGGTGTCAGCAAGCAGAGGGTCAGTGAGAAAGAGGAAACCCCCCCAACAACATAGATTGAAACAGTGTCAGAAATGATGGGCTCAGACAGCAATAATTTGAGAATGGTACAGGAATGGGCACTCTGTTAAGCAGAAGGTCTCTGGGAGTTAGAATTGAATTAACAACATCATGGAGTCCTGGTGTGGTACTATAGGATAATGCCCTGGACCGCAAGGTTGGTGGTTCAAAATCACTGGTGCTCCTCGGAAACCCTGTACAGCATCGCTATGAGTCGGAACCAACTCTATAGCACTTGACAACAACAACAATAATCCCACATGGGTGCCATGTACCTTATATATATTATTAGCTAGCTTTCCAATCTCCTTGATTACCCATAAGCACTTCACATTTGCATAGTCCTACCCAGTCATTTGGTAGAAATTACAAAGATGATGGTTAGAATAGCTGTATCTAGTAATTCAC
>NW_006408610.1:55492-56591 GCF_000296735.1 Chrysochloris asiatica | reverse complement strand
ATGATGTGTGTGCCTCCCTAGGGTTAGGGTTCCTTTTATAGATCTTAGATGACCGTTCACAAGCTTTTAAGACCCTCACTGCTACTCTGAAAAGCTATGTTATATGAAGAAGAACATGGCATTATAATTGCAGGAAACTTACTAACAATCTGCAATACACAGATAATACAACCTTGTTTGCAGAAAGTGAAGAGGACTTGAAGTACTTTTTGGTGAAGATCAAAGATTACAGCCTTCAGTATGAATTGCACCTCAGTGTAAAGAAAACAATAATCCTCACAACTGGACCAATAAACAGTATCAATGGGCTCATGTGTGGCAACGATAGTGAGGTTGGCCCAGAATCAGGCAGTGTTTCGTTCTGCTGTGCATAGTGTCGCTACAAGTCGGTACCATCTCGATGACACCTAACAACAAACCTACCTATCTACTTGTGTAGCAAGTATATAGAGCCCTGGTGTGGCACTGTAGTATGAGACTGGCAGCTGAAAGGTCAGCTGTTCAAACGCACCAGCCATTCTTTGAAACCTCATATGCATGTGAAAGTTGGAGAATGAATGCGTAAAAGTTACTCATAAAGTTTTCATGATCAAAAGAATCGAAGCATTTGAATTGCTGGTGTTGGTAAAGAATATTGAAATTATCATGGCCTGACAGAAGAACAAACAAATTTGTCTTGGAAGAAGTACAGACAGAATGCTCTTTAGAAGCTATGATGGAGAGATTTCTGGTAGTTTGGATATGTTGTCAGGAGGAACCAGTGATATGGAGATATGGTGTCAACAAGCAGAGGGTCAGTGAGAAAGAGGAAACCCCCCCAACAAGATAGATTGAAACAGTGTCAGAAATGATGGGCTCAGACATAGCAATAATTTGAGAATGGTACAGGAATGGGCATTCTGTTAAGCAGAAGGTCTCTGGGAGTCGGAATTGAATTAACAACATCATGGAGTCCTGGTGTGGTACTATAGGATAATGCCCTGGACCGCAAGGTTGGTGGTTCAAAAATCACTGGTGCTCCTCGGAAACCCTGTACAGCATCGCTATGAGTCGGAACCAACTCTATAGCACTTGACAACAACAACAACAATCCCACATG
>NW_006408610.1:42927-44742 GCF_000296735.1 Chrysochloris asiatica | reverse complement strand
TCTGTAATCATCTTTCCCAATATTCCATTCTATCCCACTTAAATATCTATTATAGGCAGGGGAACCCAATATTCACAAAACAGTCAAGCACTTTAATGTTATTTCCCCTCTTTTACCCATACAGACTATGTCTCAATTCCTGTATCATAGAGCCTTGTTTTCCAAGGCAATGCATACGTCACAATCTACCTATATCACATTTAGTCCCTGTGTACGTCTCAAAGTCTTTCCCTATCATCCCTGTTCCTCTATACACTATCTTCTTGTGCATTGCCCGCCCCTCCTAGTTATTGCCGTCCCTGTTCCCCGTGTTATCATACGTCTATCCCTTAACCTGTGAGTTACTGTCCCCTTCCTCCCACCCCTGATAACGATCAAAGAATTATTCTGTTAGTATGGAAAATTTTTCATATGTTTTTCCAATAATTGTCTTATGCATATCTGTCTTTTTATGCCTAATTTCACTCAGCATTATGTCCTCAAGGTCTGCCATGTTATGTGGTGTTTTGCAGCTTCATTGTTATTCTTCAAGGTAGCAGAGTAGATACTGAAGAATTTTAAGCCTCAATTTCTTCATTTGAAAAATGTAAATTAATATAGCTAGCAATGTAAACTCTTTTAGGGTGCGTGCTCAACCCTAAATATATTGTTGTTGTTGTTGTTAAGTGCTGTCTAGTCAGAATGAGGGGATAATGACGATAAGAGGAAAATAAACACACATGATTGTTGTTGTTGTTGTTGTTAAGTGTTGTAGAGTCCTTTCTGACTCATACTGACCCTGTATGGGATTTCCAAGGGGCAGATGGTAAGTTTGTGCTGCCGACCTTGTGATTCAAACCAACCTTGTGGTGGAGTGTTTATCTTACAGTGGCATACCAGGACACATGGTAAGCATCACTTAAAGTCAGCCAAAGAAGCTGGAACCCAATATCATGTTAGGCCACCACTCAACTGTCAGTTGGTCGTACTGTGGTTGCTGACATATTGCAGTGTTGCTGGAAGCCATGCCCTCAGTGTATCATATACCAGCAGGGTCACTCAGGATGAACAGGTATCAGCAGAATTTACAGACTGTGACTGAGTAGGAAGAAAGGCCTGGACATTTACGTCCCAAAATTCACCAATGGAAACCTTAGAGATTACAAGAGAAGGTTGTTTGATACAGTGCTGGAAGGAAGATGAGCCCCCTTGGTTTGAAAATACTCCAAACACACAGTGGCTACAACAGAGCTGATCGTGCAGATGGAGCAGGATCAAACATGTTATTCATGGGGCCACATGACTTCTCAGCAACTCAAAACAGCATCCGATTAGGAAAAAGACTAACCAACAACTCTTTGGAGAAGAAACTAACCCAGGTCAGAGGCAGCAGGTCCTACCTAGGGGATGGGTTATCTATGGAGGGGAAGCAGAGGGGCCACCAGCTAGTTGAACCAAGGGGTTGGGGGAAATGGATTGAGAATATGTTTGTAGATGGAAGTCCTAATTTCCTGAAACTGGGGGAAGAGATGATGCCCAAATCAGGAGACTTCTAATCAGAACTCTGTCCCCCAGCACTCCATTCTCTCCAGAGCATCTTTGAACCCTAACAATAAATAAACTAGTTAGAGAGTCAAGCCAGTGGTGCCTAAGGGATCAGAGGTAGCTGACCTGTACTGAGGGTGGTGCTACTGGAAGTACAACCAGAGCGTCCCCTGGAGGCCAAGATGGCCAAACTTCCATCTCTCATACTTTGGACATACTGTCAGGAGGGACCAGTCACTGGAGAAGGATATCATGTTTGGTAAGGTGGAGGGTCAGAGAAAAAGAGGAAGA
>NW_006408610.1:35751-42202 GCF_000296735.1 Chrysochloris asiatica | reverse complement strand
TAAAGAACTACCTTGTTGTTGTTATTGTTAAGTGCCATTGAGTCAGTTCCAACCCATAGTGACTTTATATAGGACTTCCAAGGAGCAGCTGGTGAGCTTGAACCACAGACCTTGCAGTTCAAACCGACTTTGCAATCCAGTGCATTAACCCACAGCGCCACACCAGGACTCCAAAGAACTACCTATCTGGGATCAAATTGAAAACAGCAACTTCGAAAGATTAGGATGTAAACCTAGTGGGCAGTGAGTTTATGTTAATAATGGAGGAACAATTTGGAAAAGGAGAGTGAGAATGGTTGAACAACTTAAAGAATCAATGTTTCTGAACCGTACATGTCGAGCTTGTGGAACTGGTGTGTATTCTCAACACCAACACCACCAAAATAGTCTTGCCCACGGAAAGATGGCTTTGAGTATGACACCTCAGACCAAGCCAAATCCTGTGAGTCTAGTCAGTGCTGCAGGAAACCCCCCACCCTTACGTAGGTCATGTCATAACTGTACCCCTGTGTCCTTGCCATAGCTGGTCCCACATAATCATCTGTCCTAACCAACCCAGACCTGCCATGCCCTGCCTTTGTGATCAGGGCTCTTTTGGTGATAAGTTACAGAAACTCAATCAAGTTGGTTTATGCAAGAAGGGCAGTTTTTATTGACTCAGTAAGTAAATCACAGGAAAGGCAGGCGATCACTGGGCCTTAGAGTCACCAACACAGTATTTGCAGTCTCCTTCCTTTGTCTCTAAGGAGCTCTGGTAGCATAGTGGTTATGAATTGGGCTGCTACCCTCAAGGTCAGCAGTTCGAAACTACCAATTGCTCCACAGGAGAAAGATGAGGCTTTCTGTGCCTTGGAAATCCTATACAGGGTTACTATGAGTTGGCACTGATTCCAAACTTCCATTTCTTCTTCTTCCCTTGTCTCTGCTTCAGTCTGTATCTTTGTTCTTCTAAAGCAACTTTCTCCAAGTGTTGGCAATGCTAGGCACCCCTCCATTGGCTCCTATTCAGAAAAATCCAGGGAAAGTTTCCTGGTTGGTCTGGTCTGGGTTGCCTGTCCAGGCCATGGCTTGGTAGGAGGGATACTGAAACTGTCGAGGTTTCTAGTGTCATATGGTTGGAATAGGGTAGAAAGAGAAACACTATCCAGCCATGGAAGAGGTTCAGTGGCCAGAAAAGGAGCAGGCAAAGTCACAGATGTCCTCCCTGTTCCACACATCAGTGCAAATCATGATCTTAGCTTAACCCCACTCCTCCCCGCCACCAGAGCCAATCCCTACTCCATGATGATTCATACCTCTCCTCCCTGAGCCCTGGAGTTACACTCCCCATCAACTGTTCTTGGAGCCTATTGGGTGCAAGTAACTTCCTGGCGAATGTGTGCTTTGAGCCTTTCACCAGGCAGGAAGTGGGTAGCACTCATGTATGTTATTCCCACGGTACATGTGCTCAGTGGGTACTAGAAGGTCATTAGATTCATCTTAGGTCCATCTCCCCCACCCTTCTAATATCCCCAAGGCCTTGATACTTCTGTCCTTTGAAGAATTGAACGGGGTTACCCAGCTTATAGGAGTCCTGGTGTGGCACTGTGGGTTAATATGCTGGACTGCAATGTCACTTTAAACCGCATGGTCAGTGTTCCAGCTCACCAGCTAGAAAACCCTATACAGGGTCGCTATGAGTTGGAACCGACTCAACGACACTTAATAACATCAACCCAGCTCACAAGAGCCTGCTGATCACATCCCAGAAGATTGTTGTGTACCACTGAGTTGATTCTGACTCACAGCGACCCCATAGAACAGAGTAGAACTGTCCCATGGAGTGTCCTAGGATGAGATCGCTAAAGGAGCAGATCGTCAGGACTTGTCTCCCACAGAGCTGCTTGTTTTTGTTGTTGTTGTCAGGTGCCATCGAGTCGGAACTGACTCATAGCGACCCCATGCACAGCAGAACGAAACAATGTCCGATCCTGGGCCAGTGTGAGTTCCAACTGCAGATCTCAGTCAGCGCTTAATCACCAGGCCTCCTCCGTCCTAGAATCTGACAGACTCACTGTCACTGAGCCAATCCTCATTCACAGTGGCCCTATATGGGTACAGCCCCATCTTTCTCCCAGGGAAGTAGCTGGTTTGAACTATTGACCTTACAATTAGCATCCCAACGTCAACCCTGAATTGTTTGTTATTGTTAGGTGCTCTCAAGTCTGTTTCAACTCTTAGCGACCTTGGGTACAACGGAATGAAACGCAGCCTAGTCCTGTACCATCTTCACAATTGTTATGCTCAAACCCATTGTGACTGCCACTGTGTCTGTCAATCCATCTTTTTGAGTGTCTTCTTCGTTTTCACTGACCTTCCACTTTACCAAGCATGATAGTCTTCTCCAGGGACTGATCCCTCCTGATAACATGTAATAAATATGAGAGAGGAAGTCTCACCATTCTGGCTTCTAAGGAGCATTGCGACTGTACTTCTTCCAACACAGACCTGTTTGTTTTTCTGGCCATCCATGGTACCTTCAATAGTCTTCTCCAACACCACAACTCAAAAGCATCAATTCTTCTATGGTCTTCCTTATTCATTGTCCAGCTCTCACATGCAAGTGAGGTTATTGAAAATACCATGGCTTGGGTCAGGCATACCTTAGTCTTCAAACTGAATAGAGGATTTAACTTCCTAGATCAAAAGAGTCCACCCAGTGACCAGCACAGCAAATGTAGAAACACCGACCATGAAACATATCCATGAGAAATTCCAGACAACCAGGGATAAAGAGAAAACCCTAAATTTTTTGCAAGGAGAAAGACAGGTCATACATAATGAACTGAGACGATACTCAGCATAACATAGGCTTGTCTCCACAGCAACAAGGGAGGTAGGAAACTATACTTCCAAAATGGGAGCAGAAATGACATTTAAACTGGAGTGTTATACATAGCCAAACGATTAATCAGGAGTGGGAACACCCCAATGACATTTTCAAATATGCAGAAGCACTCAGAAACTTTACCTCCCATGCATTCTTTCTCAGGAAGCCACTGGAAGACGTTTTTCAACTACATGAAAGCGTAGGACGAGAAAGGTAATATGGGATTCAGGATTCAGGGGATCCACACATGAGAGGCATGGATGGAATTTCCCATGTGTTGTGTGGGGAAATCCCAGAATGACAGGTGTGCTGCAGACAGCGAGAGCCAACAGTCCTGTCTGGAGTAAGAGGGTAAGGGAGAGAGACCTCCAGACACAATATACGTGGGTGGTAGTTTATTTTATAGCTCTTGTTGTTGTTGTTGTTATGTGCCACCAAGTTGGTATAAGGTTTCTGAAGGCGCTCTGGTAGCATAGTGTTTATAAGTAGGGCTGCTAACCTCAAGGTCAGCAGTTCGAAACTACCAGCCATTCCGTGGGAGAAAGATGAGGTTTTTCTGCTCCCGTAAAGATTTACAGTCTCAGAAACCCTATACAGGGTCACTATGAGTTGGGACCGACTCCACGGCACACCACCACCACCACCACCATAGGGTTTCTGAGGTTTTTAATCTTTGTGGGAGCAGAAAGCCTCATCTTTCTCTCAAGGAGCAGCTGGTGGGCTCGAACCACGGACCTTGTGGTTCACAGTCCAATGCTGATCCTGTGGAGCCACCACGATCCCTTTTTAGATCTTAGAGTTCATATCATTATTACTAGGCATTTGATAAACGAGTTGGAGAATTTGAGGGAAACAAAAACAAATGTGGTTAGGAGTCCAGCTGCTAACCTCAAAGTCAACAGTTCGAAACTACTAGCTGTTACCCGGGAGAAAGATGAGGCTTTCTGCTCCCGGAAAGGTGTACAACCTCAGAAACCCTATGTAGGATCAACATGAGTCAGAAGCACTCCACCTCATATCATCCCCAGGTACAAATAAAGTTAGACCCACTGTCATCAAGCTGATTCGGACTCACAGCAACCCTCCAGGACAGAATAGAGCTGTTTCTTGGGGGTTCCAAGGCTGCAACTCTTTACAGGAACGATCTCCTCTTTCTACCATGGAGAAGCTGGTGAGTTTGGACCACTGACCTTTTCCAGTTGGCAGCCTAAGGCTTAACCGACTGTGCTTCCCAAAGGAAGCGAAACGAATGAAAAACAAACTAACAAAAACCCACCAGGCAAACATTACCTGGGTTGGGAGTGGGAGGCTAAGAGGGAAATAATTATAGGAAATGCTTACAGTACAATACTACACTTGTTAGCTGGGGAACAATATTTAGATAGCTACAGAATGTAATATTTAGATAGCAGTCCCGTGTGTGCTGTCTGGCCGTGGTGCCTCCTCTGGTCTCCTGCGCCAGGCCCTCTACCTCCCCGTGGGCTCCATGCCGCAGGTACCCAGGGCGGCAGTGAGATGTAATTGATCACGTTCCACTTCCGGGGCACCCAGTCCAGGGTGTCAGTTATCTGTCCTAGCAGTGGAACATCTTGCTGCTCTTTCCCAGCAATCCCCTAGTGGGGCTGGTGAGGCGGAAAGGTTGTTTTGGGGGTTTTTTTTGGAGTCTGTTGTGTTGCTGCAGGTTAATGCGTTGAACTGCAAGGGGGTTTGAATCGCAAGGTAGGCGGTTCAAGCTCAACAGTCTCTCCTTGGAAACACTATACAGTTATGCTGGATAGCACTTAACAACAACACAGAATATAAATGCTATTAATTTTAGAAAAGACTGTGATCTAATTGGTGGGATGGAAATTAGGAAGTTGATAAAACCATAAAAGGGAACTAAGCCCTTGACTACTACGATTCTACACCAGAAAGTCAGTAGATACTGGGGTGGGTATCAAGCAATTGGACAGGCAGATACAGATGGGGACAACCCTACATCCCTAGCACCGTTTTCAAACACCTGCCCATTAAACCCTGGGACACAATGTACAGCCAATATCATTGGGTCAAACACACCTTCCAGTGGTTTTATCCCCTTGTAGCCTTGGCTCCTGGGGGCATATCTATTGATGTGGAATGGCAGATTGAGGCCCTGGTGAAGCATACAGCCCTGGCATTACATGAAACCTACCAGGCCCTCATCTTGTGAGCAGAGACAGAGCAGATGCTTAAGGTGGTATTACAGAACCAAACATGACTGGGGACATTCTCACAGCTGCTCAGGGCATCATCTGTGGTCTTTCACACTGAAGGCTGTTCATATATACCTGATTATCACCACATCTCTGTGATTCTACAGCAGATGAACCACATTCCTACAATCCAGCAGGTTATCTACTGATCTCTTTTCAAGCTCCTTGCTCTCAGCATGGTGTCTTAGTCTCCTATCAATTGTTGGAATCATGTATCTGAGGATAGTACTTCATTGTAGTATATATTTTTGCTGTGGCCTTTGGTCACAACTCTCCAACACCCAAGCCTGAGGGATTATGTAGGAGACTGAAGGTTAAATGGTATGGGCCATTTAGGGGCATTGGGGAGGAGTGTAGGAGCAAGAGCTGAATGCTCCAAAACGGCCACTCTAATGTCAGCCCACCACTACCATCACCAACAATGTCTACTCAAACCCTATCTCCTATCCCTTCTCCCTGCTCCTGCTTTGCATGCTGATAGTCTTTGTTCTTACACTTTAGTTATGCATATACTAGGAAGGAGCCAACAGCTCCCTCCTCCAACTATGCATACTGAAACTCTTTGCTCTCTAAGAAGGGGCAGGCAGCCTGGTACCTTGTGGTTTTCCTACCTTTTCCATGTTCAGAATATCACTTTGAACTTCCTTGACACCTATGAAGCTCCTATACCCTATGATATAAAAAGACCCTACCTAGCTCATGCCCCTTGCTCCAGCTGGTCACCACAGGAGATAGTTATCCACAGCCCTTATCAGTAAGTTTCTTTGTCAGCAAACCACCTCTTTTGTTTGCTTTTCTGTGATAAACTAATGTTTCTTGGATTGGATCCTAGTTGTTTCTTTGGTCTCTTGGCAGGTATGTATGCAGAGGGATTTTTCCCTTCTGGGCCTAAACCCCAACACCACTACACCAATAAACATCATGATAAATGGAGAAAAGATTGATGTTGTCAAAGATTTCATTTTGTTTGGATCCATTATCAACACTCATGGAAGCAGCAGTCAATAAATCAAATGACCTATTGCATTAGGCAAATCTGCTGCACAAGACCTCTTGAGTTCAAAGGCAAAGATGTCAGTTTGAGGACTAGGTGTGCCTGACCCAAGCCATGATATTTTCAATAGCCTCATATGCAAGTGAATGATGGACAATGTATAAGGAGCATAGTAGAATAATTGAGGCATTTGAGTTATGGTATTGGGTAAGAATACTAAAAGTACCACAGATGCTGGATAACATGAAGAAGAACAACTTAAGAATTATTGGCATTCTGGAACAGGAAGAATCAGAAAAGTCCACAGAGGAGATAGTTGAAGAGCTTCTGGAAGAAAATTTCCCTAACATC
>NW_006408610.1:0-6355 GCF_000296735.1 Chrysochloris asiatica | reverse complement strand
TCCCTGCATAGGGTTTCCAAGGAGCTGCTGGTGGGTTTGTACCTTCAACTTTGTGTTTAGCAGTCCAGTGCTTATCTTACAGTGTCACAGTAGGACTCCAAACATATTTTATAGAAACTCTTTTATTGAGTCTTAAATAGGGCAAAGACAAGACGAAGACAATCATCCTGGGATGAGGGGAACCATCAACATGAGGCCAAAACAAGAGTCCAATGAGTTCATGGTGATAGATGAAGGAACAGAAAGGAATCACCATATAATCATGATTGGTGGCAGATCAATCCATCACTGTCACAGGCAGGTCTACAGAAGTGGGGGAAGGGGGACACCATGTCTGGGATATGTGCACAATTGTAGATATGAAAAGCGTACAGGTATTGGTTCTGAAGCTTCAGCCACCTGACTACGTGATGGTCAGGGTGTATGTAACTCATGACCAAGAATAGTCACCAGGACTCCAGCTTTTAGATAACATTTTAAATCACTGAAGACACCCCCAGACAAGTGACCTGGTTCTTTGTGTAAGCCTGAGGGCAAAACTGCACCTCCCTATGTTTGCCCAGGCTAGAAACATTGCTGGCATAATGGTCAAAAAGAACTCAAATAGAATCTGAACTTTAGTTTCAAAACTCAAAATGGAGTTAGGATTCCCACCATAGACCTCGGCCTCCCACAAACTGTTTTTCAATCTAAACTCTAATACAGGGTCCAGGAATGCTAAATGTGGGCTGGGTAGCCCTGAAGAATGAAAACTCATCTAGTCCCAAATGCCGACGGTGCCCCACTGAGGAACACTGCTCCACATCAGGACACCCAGACATGAATGCCTACCCCTTCTTTGATTCAGGAGTTCACAGTCTCAGGAGATGGGTTCTCTAAGAGCAGATAACAGAGGTGTGGATGGTCACATGGGGAGGGTTCCTCCAATTCTTCTGGGAGTGTAAGTAACAAGTGGTGCAAATTATTAAACTTTGAGTCTTTAGTGGATTCATTATGCTTCATTCCCTCTAAATTTACAGGAAAGCAGCAGTGTGGTGTAGCAGAAAGAGTACTTGATTGTCAGAAGGTTACCTTGATCGCTGACCAGCTGTATTACTGGGGCAGCTGCCTTGACCTCTCTGGGCTTTGATATCTTCCTATTGAATGAGGATAATGATACGTGCCCATCACCTTGCCGGGCATAACAAGGATTAGATGAAGTAACAGAGTAAAAGCGCACAGCTTTGAGCAAAGGGAAGACCTTTTCTTAAGTGAATCATTGTCAGCAGAATACAGCTCTTCCTTCTTAAATCTGGAATTTAGCTTCCAAACACTGCATGGAGGTTTATCTAACAGTCTTGTCACCAGCTACCCCTCCTGCCCAACAAATTGAGAGTTAGCGTGTATTGCATCTCCAGCAAAACCAGCCAGTGCACAAAAATGAGTCCAAGGGACAGTGAATTTGCTTCCCATTGGCTGTTAACTCCTCAGAGTCTTTGGGGAACCATCCATTCTGAACCAGATGTTGAGTCAGAGAAGAGGAGATCGGACAGCTTGATGGGGTCACCTGCCGGTCATGCCTCACAAGCTGTCCCCACCCCAGTCCACCCCCGCTCAGAGGGAAGGGGTTAATAGTTCCTTTGGTCAAAATGTCAAGTTGGAATTCATCTATATAAATGTCAAGCCTGCTTTGTAAGCAAAAATGAGGAAGTTCATCACTGCAGAAAGGCTGTCTATCTGACAAGATACAGACGTTTTACCTACAAGACTGATTCCTATTTTTCTATCCAGAGCCCAGATGTCAGCTGAGCTCCCTGCCTCTTGAGATCCAGCTAATCTTGATTCTACTCCCACATTTCTTCCTTCCCTAAGCTGTCTGCAAGGGCGTGGGGGCTGCATCCCCTGACCCCTCATACACCTCACGCATTCCTGCTTCTCTTCCACCCTATGTCAGTCCAACCATGAAGGCTGCTAACTGAAAGGTCAGTGGTTCAAACCTACCAGGAGCTCTGGAAGAGTCTGCTTCTGTAAAGATTTAGTCTCAGAAATCCTCTAGAGCAGTTCTGTTTTATAGAGTTGCGATGGTCAGAGGGCAGGGGGTTTGTTTTTTTGTTAAATCCAAAAATGAAGGAGGAGGAGGAGAAAAAGCCAGTCCCAGTAGATCCCAAGAAAGAGCGTGAAGCTCTTTCTCCTGGGGTTAACACAACAGGCAACATTGCATTGTAGGAAACAGGTTTAGGAGTCAAATATCTGTCTCAGGTAGAAGCCCAAGGAAGTTCCTTAACTATTGGTTTCAGTCTTTTCATTTGTAAAATGGGACTACCAATCTCGACATTAACTGGTTGTTGTGAGGGTTACATTAGATTAGTCATGTATATGGCAGACACATAATATGTGCCTATTTCAGTAGAACTCTTTTGACTACAAAGGTTTACATTGATTAGGATTCAGGTAGAGTTTGATCAGGGCCCTGGCTCTGTTTATTTGCATTCCCTGGGCTCTGCTCTCTTCAGTGTAGCTTCTCTCATAGTTTCAGAATGGTTGCAGCTACCTGGGGTCTCATACCTACTCTCTACAGCTGGGTGGGGAACATCCAGTCCCTGGGCCGTATAAGGCCCTTTGAAATCATTTGGTCTGGTCCGGCCAAGGCAACCACAGTTTCAGTCATCACACCATTGTTGTTAAGTGCCATCGAGTCAGTTCTGACCCATAGCAACCCTGTCTAGGGTTTCTGAAGAGCAGCTGGTGAGCCTGAACTGCCCACCTTGCAGTTCAAATGGCTTTGCAGTCTGGCACATTAACCCACAGCGCCACACCAACTCATCACATTAGGTGTGAGTTAATTAAATGTTTGACCAAATATACCAAGCTAATTTTTAAGTTGATAATTTTGCTTGTCCCATGATTGATGTTGTAAATTTGAGCAGTAAAAAGGTTCCCCACTGCTGCTTCTATAGCATCCTGAAGAAGAAAATTCTTTTCCTTCTAACCATAGAATAAAAGTCCCGAAATGAACTCTGGAGGGCAGCTATATTAACCACTATACCACCAACACCTGACTTGAACTCTGATTGGTACCCACTTCAGAACCAATCATTGTGACTGGGTGGAGGGAAATGGAGGTGTCATGCCCTCATTGGTTTTGGCCTTAGTAGCAAAAGGATGGGATTATGCTCAGTATCCTGTAGATCCCTTAGAACAGCTTCATCCACATGGTACTTTTTCTGTTTTATATCTATGTCATCAGATCCTGGCACAATGTTTGACACACAAGGAGATGCTCAATGTGAATTTGTTGAATGAATGATGATTTGCTGAATGAGGATTATAAGATCCTCGTATAAGACAGATTGAGTGTGTGTGTGTGTGTATGTTAGAATAATCAATCCCTGAATCATTTGCCCAGTTAGCAGTAATTTCCCAGATATTCTTTTCAGTGAAATCCCAAATGGCAAAAGTTGCTCACCATGTTTTCCTCCAGTAACACCAGTAACACAGGACCTCGGGGTTCCGTCTGAGGAGTGCCTGCTGTCTTCTTTGCACAATTCATGCTCACTTTAGCTGGGGAACATGAGGATAAAAATCCAATTTCACTTTTAATAACTGGGTCCAATAAAAAAGATTAAACATATCTCTAAATAACTTCTTCTTCTCTCTCTCTCTCATGATAATGAGGAGGAAATTGACTATGAAAGGTCAGGGTTTCTGTATCAAAGTAGATGAGCTGAGTCCCAGGTAGACATCCTAAGGGACAATGAATGTCTGCAGTCAGCACAGGGATCAAGGCAGAAGCATAGTGCCCAGCTCCCAACCAGAGACACCTGCCCTGATTGTATGGCAGGGAAGGGAGAACAACCAGCCCACATATCAGAAGTTTCCTCATCCACTGAGCTTGGGAGTTGCACCTCTCTCTCAGGCTGGGCTGTCCCTTCACCTCCACTGCCCATTCCGCAGCAACCCAGGTTTACACAGGGGGCCTCCAACAAGGAGCTATAACCTATCCCGGTGACCCAGACTCACAGATCCTGCTGAGAATGGTGCAGATGACCCAGAGACTCCTCAAAGCCTTCTCTTCCAAACCAGAATGCTTTACCTTGCTCGTGCCTGCTCTTCCTTGTCTCCTTGCCCCAAACTTCTTGACTGGATGCGTGGCTTCATCCTAGACCATCACTCCTGCTCTGCCATAGCCATTGTTCACTGAGTCCCATTGATTTTATCAGCACAGCATCTCTCAAAACCTCTCCTCCTATACCTTCCTATCCCTCACCTGGTCTTTCTGGCTCCAGCCTCCTCAACTCCAGTCTTCCCTCCACAGTGTCACCAGAGCTGTGCTTCTAACACAGAGATCATACCTTGCTACTCTCCTCCTCTAAAATCTTCAACGGTTCCCTATTGCTTACAGATGAAAGTCCAGATTCTTCACCAGGTACTGAAGGCCCATGATTTGTCATTCTTGTCTCATTTCCAGTAGATGAGGGACCCCATTCCCTGAAAAAGACAGAACTTTCCTGTCTCTAAGTTTCTGCTAGTGCTGTCCTGGAGCTCCCACCTGACTTCCCCCTTTTTCTTCCTCCACACAGAGAGGAAGGAAGATATCATTTGAAGATACATCTATAAATCAAGGAAATCCAAGAATCTCCTGGGGATACAAGAAGCCAGGAGAGACAAGAAAAGGTCTTCCGAAATAAAATCCAAAGTCATAAAAAAAGACCAGGCTTACAGATCATATAGAGACTGGTAGAACCTCTGAGACCTTAGTCATCCTTCAGGTCTGGAAATGAACTCATTCCCATGGCTCAATTTTCAACCAAACGATACACAGGTCTCTAAGGGGAACAATGACACTAGGAAGGTAGACACTCCTTAGAATAACCAAGTATTTGAGATCAAAAGAGCAGCATTTATCCAAGAACCAAGTTCAGAAGGGTGAGGAAAAAAGGAGGAATGGAAACAGGAAATGTAAGGAGATCAAGTAGGATGAGTGATGTCACATTGTGGCGACTCCAATCAATGAAATGAAACAAGATATGTATGAATTATTGAATGGAAAATGGATTTGCTCTGTCAACCTTCACCTAATTCACAATTATTATTATTTTTAAAAATAATCTTCTTCAAGAGCCTTTACAGAGAACACGACCCTGCCAAACACCATAAATTCAGACTCTCTCCTTCCTCCAGAACTGGGAGATAATACATTTCTGCTCTTACAAAGCCACCCACTTAGTATTTTGTAATGGCAGCCCTAGGAAATGAAGACAGAACTTTTTGTTGTTAGTCATGGTGACCCATTTGTACAGAGGAGACCTGCTCCAGAGAGTTCTCAATGCTGTGGTCTCTAAGAATCAAATTGCCAGGACTGTCTTCCAAGGAGCCTTTGTTGTTGTTAAGTGCCGTCAAGTCGGTTCCGACCCATAGCGACCTTTATACAGGGTTTCCGAGGAGAAGCTGGTGAGCTTGAACCGCCGACCTTGCAGTTTAAACACCTTTGTAGTCTGGCGCCTTAACCCACAGCGCCACACCAGGACTTTGGGTGTGTTCAAACTAGCAACCTTTTAGATAGTAGCCAAGCACACAGTAGTCATTTTCCATGCCTAGTTTCAAAACTGCCTCCTGCAGGGTACTTCTCTAGCGGGGAAGAGGAGCAGGGAATTATTTCCTTCTTCCTGACACTGCCATTTGCTGGTATCTCTTCTGGTGTGGTGCTGTTGGTTAATGCGCTGGATTGCAAAGCCCACTTGAGCTGGGAGGCAGTTCAAGTTCACCAGCTTCTCCTTGGAAACCCTATACAGGGTCATTATGGGTCAGAACCCAACGCGATGACACTTAACAACAACTACTCCAGTAGGTTTTTCATTTTTCCCAAGGGTAGTGAGGAAAATGAAGACAAGTGCCAGCCAGTGAAAGCATGAATGAGGCCATTTAAAGTCCTGGGGTTGTGATGCAGGTCAATGCGATTGACTGCCAGGTTGGTTAGAATTGCAAGGTCAATGGTTCAAGCTCACCAGTCGCTCCTCAGAAACACTATATAGGGTTGCTATGGGTTAGAACTGACATCAGGGCACATTATGTGGCTTCTAAAAGAGTAAACCCAAGACAAACAGGTACTGGGGAGTGTTAACACTTTTGATATGTTTATCAGGACCTCTAATCATCTTGTGAGTTAGTTTAATATCCTGATGATTAGAGGGGATGCCTGAGCAAATGGACACCCCACCCCCACCCCTGGAGGGTTTTATAACGCATGCCCACAGATCTCCTCAAAATTTAAAGTGACAGTTTTCACTTAAAACCAAATGGGAGAGAACACACCAGATGGCGGGTTGGGTGGAAGTACAGTCAAGAGCTCTGTCAGCAACAACACAGAATACCCAAC
>NW_006408609.1:12843463-12844106 GCF_000296735.1 Chrysochloris asiatica | reverse complement strand
CCCAACTCATAACCACTATGTTACCATATTGTTGTTATTAGGTGCCATCGAGTTGGTACTGACCCATAGAGACCTTATGCACAACAGAACGAAACACTGCCCGATCCTGGGCCAACCTCACTACTGTTGCCACACTTTAGTCCATCGATGTTTCCACTTGGTCAAACTACCTTGTTGTGGGGTCTTCCTCTTTTTTTCTGACCCTCCACCTTACCAAACATGATCCAGCGACTGCTGTCTCCTGACAGTATGTCCAAAGTATGATAGACGAAGTTTGGCCAACTTGACCTTTAAGGAAGGAGCACTCTGGCTGCACTTCTTCCAAAATGGATATATTGGTTCTTTTGTCAGCCCACTTTCAATATTCTCCTCCAACACAATAACTCAAAAGCATAAATTCTTCTATGGTCTTCCTTATTCACTGTCCAGTTTTCACATGCATATGAGGTAATTGAAAATACCATGGCTTGGGTCAGGTGCACCTTAGTCCTCAAGATGACATCTTTGCTCTTCAACACTTTAAAAAGGTCTTGTGCAGCAGATTTTCCTAATGCAATACATCACTTGATTTCTTGACTGCTGCTTCCATGAGTGTTGATAGTTGATCCAAGAAGAATGAAGTCCTTGACAACTTCAATCTTTT
>NW_006408609.1:12833733-12834888 GCF_000296735.1 Chrysochloris asiatica | reverse complement strand
TCTTTAAAGTGTTAAAAAGCAAAGATGTCACTTTGAGAACTAAGTTGTGCCTAACTTAAACCATGATACTTCCAGTCACCTCATATGAATGTGAAAACAGAACAATGAATAAGGAAGATCATAGAAGAATTGATGCCTTTGCATTATGGTGTTAGTGAAGCTTATTGAAAGTACCATGGACTGCCAGAAAAACAAACAAATCTGTCTTGGGAGAACTATAGCCAGAATGCCCCTTAGAAATGTTTAGAGGTAAAAAGGACCCCAGATTCAAACATGTTCAATAAAGACTTTGGTGCTGTGGGTTAATGTGCTGGATTGTAAGGTCAGTTTGAATTGCAAAGTCAATGGTTTGGAAACCCTCTACTGGGTCACTATGAGTCGAAACTACTCAACTGTACTTAACAACAACTACTAACAGGACTACTAACAAGACAAAAACAATCATCTGAATGCACACAGTACAGAGGCTGAATGGAACCTGCCTTTTCATGGCCATCGGCTAATTGTATGATAGAACTCAAAGGAAATAATACATAAAAACCATGATTGGTAGCAGGTCCATAAATCACTATTGCAGGTGGGAGTACAGAATTGAGAAAGAATCATGATTGGTTTAACTAATTAAATGCAAGTCTTAAAAGGTTACAGATTGGTTCTGGAGTTTCTCAGGGGAGGTCAGGATATGAGTCATTACCATGCCACCCTGAATCATACTAAATTGAGAAAAGATTGATGTCACTAGGACTCTAACTTTTAACTTACACTAACTAACCTTCACCTATTTTCAAGAAATCATTAAGGGCACACCCAAGTAAATTCTCCAGTTCTACTTGCAAGCTTAGAGCAAACTGTCATCCCTTAGGTTTGCCTGGGACTTGCCTAAGCATAACCACATTACTGGTTTAATGGTCAGAAAGAACTCAAATGGTGTTTGGATATAGCAAGACTCAAAATAGAGTTAGGCCTCCCACTATAGACTGCAGCCTTCCAAAAACCAAGACCTTAGAGTTTAAGCTGTAATACAGAAGCTAGGATGGTAAGAATTGTTCTTGGACATCACAAAAATGGTGTGGAGGCCATGTATGACTTCCTTGACTTCACAAGTGTGAAGAAGGAGAATCACCAGCCCAAGGCCAATTCCTTGGCCTTGGTTAA
>NW_006408609.1:12831918-12833633 GCF_000296735.1 Chrysochloris asiatica | reverse complement strand
TTTTTTTTTTTTTTTTTGTCTTCTTTATTTGGGACTAGGAGGCTATTTTGAATAGGTTCAAGTGAGCAGTAAGTCTTGATTGGCTGGCTAACTTTTGTTTGCACTTCCTGGAGAGTCAACTGATTGACTTGGATTTAGGCTACTGAGAAATTTGGGCATTTACAAGAAATAGAAACAGGTTTCAGTTTGTTGAGGTGAGACTCATTGCAACTAACTTCGTTTTGGACCTAGTTTAGGTTGTTGGTAGCGTGTTGTTATGTGCCTTTGAGTCAGTTCTGACTCATAGTGACCCTTGTTAGGGTTTTCAAGGCTTTCTATCTTTGCTAATCAGAAAGCCACATCTTTCTCTTTCAGAGCTGCTGGCGGGCTGTAACCACAGATGTTGTGGTTCTTAGTCCAGCGCTTATTGTATGGAGCCACCACGCTCCCTAGTTCAGGTTAATAGTGGTGGTTATGTGCCATCGGTTCCGACTCACAACGATCCTGTACAGGGTTTCCAAGACTGTAAATCTCTATGGGAGCAGAAAGCCTCATCTTTCTCCCAGAACAGTGGGTAGTTTCGAACTGCTGACCTTGAGGTTTGCAGCCTGATAAAGGAGCTCTGGTAGCGTAGTGGCACTTAACAACAACAACACCAACATGCTTTTCTAAACTATCCGACTAACATTTGCAAATGCATTGCAGAGGCACACTGGGTCTTCCCAGAGCACTTGGCTCTAAGGCCATCCAGTGTGTGGGTCAGCTCACCGAGAGGAGCCCTGCAGTTTGTAGCCCCTTGGCTTGTCTTACCTGGGGCAAGGGACCTGACAGAAACCCCAATGACTCCTGCTGCTTTTGAGAAATCAACTTGTCAACCAAAAATGACTGTAACAAGTTAAGAGCAGTTCCAGGTGCTACCGTTTGAGATTATTGTTGTTGTTGTTGTTATGTGCCATAGAGTGGATTCCGACCTATAGCAACCCTGTATAAGGTTTCCTAGGCTGTAAATCTTTACCGGAGCAGAAAGTCTCATCTTTTTCCTGCGGAGCAGCTGGTAGTTTCAAACTGCTGACCCTGAGGTTCACAGCCCGATTCGTAACACTACACTACCAGAGCTCCTTACTTGAGATCGTAAATCTACTTAATTGAGATTTTCCAAACCTACATTTTCTTGACACTTCATAGTAAAACAAAGAACCCCTGCACACATGCCCCAACCACAACCTTACTCCCTACCACTATTCCCATTTTTTTTTTTATTTAAGGTTTTTATTGTGGATTGAATAAAAGTTTGAGGGCAGACCATCAATTTTACATTCAACAAATCATACACCTTGTTTCATTACAATGATTATAATCCCCATCATGTCACATCAGTTAACAGTATTTCTCTGTATCCACTTTGTTGTTGTTGTTGTTATGTGCTGTTGAGTTGGTTCGTAACCACTACACTATCAGAGCTCCTTCCTCTTTTTAAAATACAAAACAAAACAAAACACCACTCAGGCATATAAAATAATTTACATCTCCAAAGCACACATTCTGCAAGTCTGCCTCCTGGCAACCAGCTGTTAGTACCTCTCTTCCCATGAATCTGAATCCTCAGCTGCTTCCTCTCTCCATGGCCCCATCTCTGCCTCCATCTGTGGCTTCTCTGGATAGGGTCCAGCATTCTGCTTGTGCTCTTCTCCCTTGATGGTCCTAGGGTCCTCTGTTTCTGGATTGTAAGATTAACC
>NW_006408609.1:12823809-12824768 GCF_000296735.1 Chrysochloris asiatica | reverse complement strand
TGAATGGATTGGCACAGTGGCTGCAACAATGGGCTCAAACATAACAAAGATTGTGAGGATGGCACAGGACCAGGTAGTATTTTCTCTACTGTACATATGGTTGTTATGAATTGGAACTGACTTGATGGCTCCTAACATCAACATCAGCCTCTGACCCTTCCTTTCAAGCCTTGAATTTCAAGCAAGGACTCCAGCTGGATTGACACCCATTAGCCAATGCCAGCTCAGTTTC
The DNA here is from genome assembly GCF_000296735.1 of Chrysochloris asiatica. Taxonomy (NCBI): domain Eukaryota; kingdom Metazoa; phylum Chordata; class Mammalia; order Afrosoricida; family Chrysochloridae; genus Chrysochloris; species Chrysochloris asiatica. The sequence goes on along the minus strand of NW_006408609.1, from coordinate 12,824,536 downwards.
TATCTCACCAGGAATTTACTCTTCAGCAACCCAACCCTGTTTCCTCCAGCCCAAATACTGACCTACTAAAGGCAGGCGGGACCTCAAATGCTTATCTGTAAATTGAAGAGGGTGAATTAGATAATCTTGAAGGTATTTTGCAGCTCAAAATTGTTATTCTTTGGGAGAAACAAATATGGTATTAAAGTAATAGGCTTAATAATACTTCCCTATAAAAATTCTCTAGCATACTGATATTTTTCACATTGTGATATGAGCAAAAAATACTAAGGGCAGTATGAGTATATTTAGCTTGAAAGTTCAGGAACTGATCTTCATGGAATTAATTACAAGTTTGAAAACATCAGCATTTTGGAGAAAAATCATCTGTTAGTATAAGGAATTTCATATTCTGAATAGAATCCTGAAAAAAACTGGAGATTTCCTAGGGGTCTTTGAATTGTCTTTGCATAAAGTGGTTTTGACTTTCATGCTAATGTGTCCTTAGCCCAGTTGAAGCTAAGTAGCATGCTATTTGATAGGGCTATTTGCATTTCAAAGCCAATCAGTATTAAATAATCTGCTGATAAAAGAAGAGTAAGAGGGTCATTGTGTGTATTTCATTATTGTGTAAACTTGAGAAAACAAGCAGAGAGGCTGAAAGAGCTCTTTCAAATTCTGAAGATAAGAAAGCAGCTTCTGTAAAAGGTCTCCTAATGAGTGAGTTACTCATTGCTTCCTATTGTGA
>NW_006408609.1:12820334-12821364 GCF_000296735.1 Chrysochloris asiatica | reverse complement strand
TTGAGTTAGAATTGCTGAAATAGATGTACTATTTTACTAACACATTCATATTATAGAATATGAGAAATAAATATTTATAAAAGTGTGAGATAATAGTAAATATTTTCATCTGTATCCTCATGCATCATTTTGGTCACTTCACTTTAGAAATCACTAGTCCACAGAATAAAGTTCAAGGTTTCCTCCAGACAGAATGTTACTTCTCTTTTAGCATCGTGACATACCCTACCTACTGTCTTAGGCTCTTTCTCATTATTATATCCTGATGCCTCAGTTCAGTTTCTGAGATGGAAGTTTGTAGCCTGCCAGTTTCTCCCAGAGTGAAAGAAGTAGGATTGGGCAGAAGATGGACTTGATCAAAGTTCTAAACCAGTACTACAGAGAGTTCTGGAGTTGGGTTGACCCTCAAGAATTGCCCTACTTGAGGCCTTTGTCATAGATAGAATTGTGTCCTCCCAAAATATGTATCAACTTGTCTGGGTCATGATGCTCACTGTTTTGGCAGTTATGTAGTGATTCCCCTTGATGTAGTCTGATGAGATAAATCAATAAGAGGATTAAGGATGGTCTGTAATACCCTTAATCACATCAAAATAAATTTCTGTTTGTTAAAGCCTTCTACTTGTGATATTTCTGTTATAGAAGCAGTAGATAACTAAGACAATTTTTTATACCCCACTCACTGATTAGCACTGAGTAGTAAAATGTGGGCTGCTGATGGATGAAGGAATTCTTTTTGGCTGAAGGCAAATTCTGGAGAGCCACCAGTCATCAACACTCACTATAATTGGAGGAATGAGTGCCTCCGTCTTGAGAGAGCATTTAGGCTTCAAATTAAGGAGCACAAATTAACATAGTGGTTACAAGACGCTTTCTGCTCCGGTAAAGATTTACAGCCTTGGAAACCCTATACAGGGTCGTTATGAGTCAGAACTGACTCCACGGCACATAATCAACTAACGAGGTTTCAAACTACAGTATCCACTGCATCTGTCCTTCATTCCGTCACACCCCACATTCCTGAATGCAC
>NW_006408609.1:12816551-12817953 GCF_000296735.1 Chrysochloris asiatica | reverse complement strand
CATCCATAAGTATAGGTCAAGTTCATCAAATTGTTGCAATTTGGTGTAGATATTTTAAAATATTATTCATTTATTCAGTTTGAAATACTATTCCATGTTCTTTATTTTTACTTTTATGAAAAATTTATTTATTTATTGTGAACTGAGTGAAAGTTTGAAGAGCAGATCATCAGTTTTACATTCAGTAAATCATATACTTCATTACAGTGATACAATTCCCTCCATGTGTCAATTGTTAACAGTATTTACCTCTATTCACTTAATTGCATTCCTCTCTGTGTCTCCCACTATCTTCATCTTTCCTCTGCCAACTTCCCTCTTGTTGTATATTGCCTGGCCTGTCACTCATGTTAACATGTATCTACTTCTAGTCCATGAATAATTTCCCCACCCCTCTCCCCCCCATAACCATCATCCATTGCTTTATTAAGAAGACCTTTTCTTAACTTTTTACAACATTGGTCTTATACAATATTTGACCCTTTGAGTTTGATTAATTTCACTCAGCAGAGTGTTCATCCATGTTGTGAGGTGTTTCGCAGATTCATTATTCTTCAGCATTGCATAGTATTCCATTGTGTGTATGTACCAAAGTTTCTTTAACCATTCTTCTGTTGATGTGTATTTAGGCTGTCTCTACCTTTTTGATGTGTCATTTGTAGACAGCCTATTGAAAGATCCTGTTTTTGTATCCATTCTGCTGTTACTTGACTGGTGCATTTAATGCATTTACATTCAGTGGAATTTGATAGCTATGAATTGATTGCTGTTATTTGGCTCTGTGTGTTTTATTATTGTGCTGCTGCTTTCTTTGTTCCACATGATTTTCTGTGATGTGGTCATTTTGTTTATGGGCTTTCTTTTCATTTTCTTCATTTCTGTTGTTTTAATGTTTACTAAATCATTTTGATTTTCCTCTTTTATTTTGATGTGCAGGTATATTAATTTTCTTTGAGGTGTATTAATTTTTTTTTTTTCCTATTGAAAATCGTCTGCTTTATCTTGACTTCCTTGCCATTTGGAAGTTCTTATCTACACTATTCCATCTTTTTGTTTTGTAGTTAAATTCATTATAAATCATTATTTCTGGTTATTTTCAGTCTTGTAGGTTTGTTTTGCTTTACTTCTATATATGGATTGAGTTGCGAGTGGTGTTGTCATGTATGGTAATTTTAAGTTGTTGTCTGGAAAAATTTATTTTTTAAAGTTTTATGAAAACTGGTAACAGATTTTCATTATAACTTTATGGTGGTATAATTTTTTAAAAAGTTTTTATTGTGAATTGAGTGATCATTTACATGGAAGAACATCAGCTTTAGGTTCATCCTATCATATTTCATTTCATTGCAATGACTACAAACCCTTCCATTCAACAGCATTTGCTTCCATTCCCTGTTTTTTT
>NW_006408609.1:12804987-12815406 GCF_000296735.1 Chrysochloris asiatica | reverse complement strand
TGGTCTTTCTTTCAAGAAGTTTCTTCTGTTCCTCTAGCTGCTCTAGGCTGGTTTGCTTGTCTTTTCAAGTGGAAATTTCCCACCTCAGAAGATTCTGGATGGGGATCAGGATTGGTGATATAATTTTTGTAGCAATGAATTTCTAAAGTAATCCCAACTAGGAAGAAATATGGCGCCCTGGTGACACTATGGGTTAGGTGGCACTGTGGGTTAGACTGCTAACCAGAAGTTGGGCAGTTCAAATCCACCAACTGCTCCACAGAAGGAAGATGAGGCTGTCTTCTTTCATAAAGATTTACAGTCTTAGAAACCCTATATAGGGACACTATGAATCAGAACAGACTTGATGGGAGTGAGTTTATTATCTTGGTTTAATTAGGAAAGTAAAATTTTGGCAAATATGAGGAGACTTCAAAAAATTTTGTGGAAAGATTTAATTAAAAGATAAAACTTAAAAATGCAGACCTTGTTTCTCAAGATAAGTGCCATCAAGTTGAAGACACTTTTGTTAGCAACGATACTAGCCATTTAGTCCATCCCTAAAGCACTATTGCTGTTAAGTGCCATGTAGTTGGTTCTGATTAATAGTGACCCTGTATAGGATTTTCAAGGTTGTAATCCTTGAAAACTTCATCTGCTCAAACAATTGACCTGTTCTACATTATGAACTGAAGATAAGTGGGTTCCCTTTAAACATTCTTTAAGTTATCCAACAGAAAGAAGTCAGAAGGAGCCAAATCAGGACTGTAAGGTAAATACCTAATGATTTTCTATAGGAACTTTGGCAAAATTGCCCTTGTTCGATGAGACGAATGAACAGAAATTGTCATGGTGGAAAAGTACTCTCTGGTGAAACTTTCCTGGGTGTTTTTCTGCTAAATCTTAGGCTAACATTCTCAAAACAATTTTTAATAAGCAGAATGCTATTGTTCTTTGGCCCTTCAGAAATTCAGCAAGCAAAAGCAAAATGTCTTGAGCATCCCCCCAAACTGTTGCCATGACCTTTGCTCTTGTCCTTTTGCTTTAACAGGACCACTTCCACCTTCTGATAACCACTGCTTTGATTAGGCTTTGTCTTCAGGATCATACTGTTAAAGCCGTATCTCATCTTCTGCTGCAATTCTTTTAAGAAATGTGTTATGGAAGTATACACATATACTCTCAGAGTCATGCCTGAAATATCAGGACATCTGCCTCTTCATAGCTTTGTACTAGCCTTCTACAGGCCTCTTAAGGGCCTGGTTGCTCTGTAAATGGCCTTGTTTACAGTTTTATACCATCTGTCATGGGACAACATGCATTATGTAATCCATTCATGTAAGTTAATTATGTAGCAGTTATCCGCCAGTTATTCTTTTTCATGCTACCTGTATAAGGTTTCATGACATTCATTGCATCCTTCTTTCCTATTCCTTCTTGCCTTCTGAACTTCATCTCTCAGCAAATGTTGATCTTTTGATCTCCTATGGTTGGGTGTTCTAAGGAGTGTGTATCTCCCTAGTGCTATTGTTCACCTTGTAGGCCTCTCTCTTGTTTGCTGAAAGTCCATGAAGGTGGGTTCAGTTCTAGGCTTGAAGGGTTGGTAGTGATTACTGGGCACCATCTAGTTCTTCTGGTCTCAGGGTCAAGGATGCTGAGGTTCACATGGTCCATTAGTCTTTGTACTATTTATTTCCATGTATGTTTTATTTTCTTCATTCTTCGTTGCTTCAGATGGGGAGAAACAAATAGTTGCACCTTAGATGGACACTCATTAGCTTTTTAAAAAGAAATTGGGGGCAGTAAGAGTAAAGAGTTGGCTTAGGACTATGGCTAGGTCTAGGCTAGGCATAGGACATTGTTTACTATTAGGGTTATGGTCACTGTGCGTTGGAACTGACTTGATGGCACTTAACAACAACAGGGTTATGATTAAGATTAGGGTTAGTGTTAGGAGTAGGAATTGGGCTAGGGATAGGAGTAAGGCTTGGTCTAGTTTTAGGGTTACAGTTTTTGTTAAGTGCCATTAAGTTGGTTCCAACTCATAGTGACCCTGTATAGGGTTTCTGAGAAGCTGCTGTTGAGCTTGAACCAACTCTGCGGTTCAATCCAACCTTGTAGTTCAGCGCATTAACCCATAGTGCCATACCAGGACTCTTGGGTTACAGTTAGGTTTATTTTTATTTTATTTTTTTCTTGAAATCTACTTGATTTCCTCTTCACTTGGATGTTCTGTAACCTTATTATTCTATCTCTCTCTCTCTCTTTTTTTTTTTTTTTAATTGTTTTTGCAAACTGGTATCTCTGGTTCCCTGTTTTTAATCTTATAGGTTTCTCCCCATCTGAAGCAATGAAGAATGAAGAAAATAAAAAATACATGGAAATAAATAGTACAAAGACTAATGGACCATGTGAACCTCAGCATCCTTGGCCTGGAGACCAGAAGAACTAGATGGTGTCCAGTAATCACTACCAACCCTTCAAGTCTAGAACGGAACCCACCTTCATGGACTTTCAGCAAACAAGAGAGAGGCCTACAAGGTGAACAATAGCACTAGGGAGATACACACTCCGTAGAACACTCAAAGTTTTACTTTGAGAACTTCTATATGTGGATTGAGTGCTATGTGATACTGTAATGTATGTTTATCTCAAGTTGTCTGCTATTGTTGGTTCTCTGTACAAATAACTGTTTAGTTTTTTAAAAAAATATGCTTTGTTTGGTATTTTAAAATTCTTTTATTTTTTGTTTATCAGGAAATGTCCTAATTTAGCAGTCATATTTGATGCACAATTTGTATGATTCTTGGTTGGAAAATTATTTCTTTCAGAGTTTTATGTATATAATCCCATTGTTTTTTTGCCTGAATGGTTTCTGTGGAGCAATCAGAACTTTCTTTTACTAGTTCTCTTCTGTAGGTAACTTTTCATATTTCCTAAGCTGCTCTCAGGATTCTTTCCTTGTATTTAGTTTTGAAAAGTTTTATTATAATATGCCTTTGTGATTTTGTTTTTGGGGTCTATCCTATTTGGAGTCATGCAACTTCTTGAACGCATATCTTCTTGTCTTTTCTGATGTTAGGGAAATTCTCTTTCAACAACTCTATACTCTTCCAACAACAATTTTCTCTATAGTTTTTTGGTCTCTTCCTGTTTTGGAATTTCAGAAAGCAAGCTTTTCTTCTTGGTAGCATCCCACATAAATTTTAGGCTTTCTTCAGATTTTTTATTCTGATTGTTCTTCTAGCAGATGAATATTGAGAGATTTATCTTCAAGCCCAGTAATTTGCCCTTTCATGGATTCAATTATGCTTCTTTGTCCTTTCAATGTATTATCTATTTCTAAAGTCTTAGTGTTAATCTTCTGGCTTTCTGATTGCTATTTGTATATGGTTTCTAATTTCTTATTTTGTCAGTTTGTTCTTGTAGTGTTTTCCTGAAAATTTAAAAAAGGTTTCTCTGTGTTTTCTTTGATTTCAGCTGAAGTTTTCTATATCAATCTCACAACCATATCTAAATATCATTTAAAAAATTCTTACCAAGTATTTCTGTATCATTTTTGGTGTTATATTTTCTAACTCTATTTTGATCACTTGTTTAAAGTATTCTGGCTCGCTTCTTCATGTAAACTGAAATTGTCTGTTTTCTCTAAGACATTGTGGTGTCATTGTATTTATATTTAATTGTAAGTTGGTATAGTTCTCAGGCACTCAATACCTGTTTCCTTGTGGATGTAATACAGTTTTGAAGTGTGATCAACATTTTCTGTTCGCTGTTTGTGATGTGCTTCTAGAAACAGCGGTATTATACTGGCACCTGACCTCAGGCAGAGCAGAGGCTTTGCAGGAAGGGATGCCACTGGTTGCTGGGATAATGAGGGCAGGGACAAGCCATGCCCCTGGGTCCCAGGAGGTCTCGAGGAGTGAAGGAGAACTGTGCCCCACTTGCCACCAACCTCCAGCCACATCCTGTTCCTTCAGATTGTTTTATTGACAGCTACTCACAAAATCTAAAGAAGACAGAACCACTCCAGGCCAGACAAAAGCCTAATTGTTTTTCTTCTCTTTTCTTTATTCCTATTTAGCCTCCTCTTCTAGTTGTCACTCAATCCATCTCATTGTCTTATCCTTTGAAGCTCAGGGTTTCAGGATCATCATTTGTGTTTCATTTTGTCTCCCATGTCCTTGTTGCAGAGGGTCTGCTCAGTGTGTCTGCCTACTCTGCCATCTTGCCCCAGAAGTCTTGCTCTTCTAGCTTTTAAGACTCCAGTCACTACTTACTACAGTAGGGTATGGAACATTTTTGTCATGGATTGAATTGTATGCACCCAAAATATGTGTCAGCTTGGCTGGGCCATGATTCTCAGTGGTGTGGCATGTGATAAATCATTAAAAGGATTAAGGGTGGAACACACTATCCATAATCCCATCAAGACCCTGATCACAAGAGTGTTACATGCAACACAACTTATCTTACAAGAGCTAAAAGGAGATAGAAGTGAGCAGAGAAGGGGGACCTACTACTACCAAGAAAGATGAACCAGGAGTGGAGTGTGTCCTTTGAACCTGGGGTCCCTGCACTATGAAGCTTCTAGTTCCAGAGGAAGATTGATGCAAAGATGCATGGAGATGTCCAAGAACTATTGGGCCTACAGCTGCTGAAAGAGATAAGGACCTTTTACCAAAGCCAGTGCTATGGGTTCAGATTTCTAGCTTCCCAAACTGTGATAGAATAAAGTTATGTTTATTAAAGTCATCTACTGGTGGTGTTTCTGTAATAGCAACTCTACATAACAATCTTTGTAGATTGCTATGCCAGTTGACTTAATGTCCCATGAGACAGTGATTGTAAACCCCTAAGCCCTGTAACTCATTACTTCAATGTGTTTCCCTATGCCTAAATTTTCATAACTTTGTTCTTTAATCGTTTTACTATATACTTGGATATATTTACAGCATATACAATTATGTATGTAGAAATATACTCTGCCAAACCTATGTATAGAATCCTGGTGTGGTGCTGTAGGATAAACACTAGACTTCAAACACTGGGCTTCAGTGGTTCAAACCCACCAGTGACTTCTTGGAAACCCTATATAAGGTTTCTATAAGTTGGATCTGATTCAATGGCATTTAACAACAACAACAACACAAAACCTATATATGGTCATGGGTATAGTTCCACACACTCACCCTTATCTATTTAGCTTGTCTGTTTGCCTATTTTTCAACCTGTAGGTTATTTATTATTACTGATATTATAGGATTGAATATGTAATCGTATTAATCTTTGTTGTCTGTAACTCTTATACACCTCTCTGTGTCTTCCTTTGCCTTACTGATATTACTAAGCTAATTAATCCATGATTGTATATTGCCTTTCCCTTCAACCAAATTAATACATGTCTGTGTGGTGCTATAGGATAACCACTGGACTGCCAACCACAAGATTGGAAGTTCAAACCCACCAGATGTTGCTTGGAAACCCTTTCCAGTGTCACTCAGAACAAACTCAATGGCACTTAACAACAACAACAACATTATCTAGTTTGAGTTTTGGTATGATACTATAGGATACACACTGAACTGCTAACCACAAGGTTGGTGGTTCCAACCCATGAACCGCTCTTCTGGAACCATATACAGGGTTGCTATGAGTTGGAACCAACTTGATGGCACTTAACAATAAAAGAATTATCTAGTTAATTATTTTCCCTCCCCTCTCTTCCCATCCCTGGTAACCATCAAAAAATGCTTCTTTCTGTGTGTAAGCTTTTTCTTGAGTTTTTCTATAGTGGAGTCATACAGCATTTGTCTTTCTGTGATTGACTTGTTTCCTGTCTTCCAGGTTCATCCATGTTATGAGATAGTCTGTGGAGTTCCATAGAATTCTATTTCAGGTTTTTATCATAGTTTACTTATCCATTCACCATTGATGGGCACTCAAGTTGTTTCTATATCTTTGCTAGTGTGAATACTGCTGCAGTTGGCATGGGTGTGCTTATGTGAGGGGGCTTCAGAAAGTTTATGGAAACTGGAATGAAAAGATAATGGATTTTTTCCATGAACTTTTTGAAGCCCCCTTGTATCTATTTATGTAATAGCTCTTATTTCTCAAGGATAAATGCCAAGTAGTAGGATTGCTGGATCAAATAATATTTCTACTTCTAATCTTGTAAGAAAATGTCCTATCATTTTCCATAGTGATTGTACCTTTTTATAGTTTTACCAGCACAGTATGAGAATTGACATCTCTCTACATCTTTGCTAGCATTTGTTGTTTTCTGTTTTATTGAACTCTTCTATTACTACTGGAGTCCTGATGTGGCACTGTAGGATAAACACTGGATAACTACGTGTTGGCAGTTCAAACCCACCAAATGCCCTTCAGAAACCCTATACAGAGTCACAGTGTGTCAGACTCAACTCAATGGGTCTCTAATTTGTCATCAATATTTGAGTTGCATGTCTCTAATCAGTCATCAATATTTAAGTAAATAAATATAGTATTGTTGTTAGATGCTTTAAGCTGGTTCTGACTCATGACAACCCCATATGTGCCAGAGTACAACTATGTGCCATAGAATATTCAGTGGTATTTTTGGAAGTTAATTACCAAACCTTTCTTCTGAAATACCTCTGGGTGGATTAAAACTTCCAATCTTTTGGTTAGCAGTAGAGTGTATTAACAATATGAGCTACCCAAATTGTTGTTGCTAAGTGCTGTCACGTTTGTTCCGACTCATAGTGACCCTGTATAGGGTTTCCAAGGAGCAACTGGTGGATTTGAACCACTACCTTTGTGGTTAGCAGTCTAGTGTTTATCCTACAGTGCCACATCAAGATTTGTTGTTGTTAGGTGCCATCAAATTGGTACCAACTCATAGCAACCCTATGCACAACAGAACAAAACACTGCCCAGTCCTGGGCCAACCTCAAATTTTTTCATGCTTGAGTCCATTGATGCTGCAATTTTATCAATCCATCTCACTAGGGGGCTTCCTCTTTTTCTCTGACTCTCCACCTTACCTAACATGATATCCTTCTCCAGTGACAGGTCCCTCCTGACAATATGTCCGAAGTATGAGAGATGAAGTTTAGCCATCCTGGCCTCCAAGGAGCACTCTGGGTGCACTTCTTCCTATACAGATCCGTTTGTTCTTTTGGCAGCTCATGGTAATTTCAATACTCTCTTTCAATACCAGAACTCAAAAGCATCAATTTTTCTATGGTTTTCCTTATTTACTGTCCAGCTTTAACATACATATGAGAATATTGAAAATATCATGGCTTGGATCAGGGCACCTTAGTCTTCAAGCTGAGATCTTTACTCTTCAACTCTTTAAAAAGGTCTTGTGCAGCAGACTTGCCTAATGCACTACATTGTTTGATTTCTTGACTGCTGCTTCCATGAGTGTTGATGGTTGATCCAAGAAGAATGAAGTCCTTGACAGCTTCAATCTTCTCCCTGTTGATAATAATGTTATTTATTGGTCCAGTGGTGAGGATTTTTGCTTTCTTTACATCATGATGCAATCCATACCTAGAGCTGTTCTCTTTGATCTTCATCAGTAAGTATTTTAAGTCAAGACTAGACCCCATAATATAGAAAGTATTTAGCTAGTGCTATTAGATAAATGAAGATATATGAAATATGATGTCTGTCCTGAAGGAACTTAAAGTTATTTAACTGAAGAAAAGTTAAGTAATAATACACAACTGGTATAACTTTTTTTTTTTTTTTTTTTTATGGAGGTCTGCAATAAACAGTTTAGATCAACTATATAATTGGAATTGAACTTTCTGATGGCACCATAGAAATTCCCAGTAAAGTTGATCACCTCAGGTCAGGTTGTTCTGAAGATGTTTCCTCAAAGAATGACCAGGATTTAAATAAACAATAAATTCTCCAATTAGTAGGGATCTGATCTAGTTTAACTTTCTATCTCACATATTCCTTAAAACAAACTGGGCTCTCAGTTTTAAAAATGAATGTATATACATATATGTGTGTGTATATGTATGTACACAAGTGTGTGTGTGTGTGTGTGTGTGTGTATTACTTTTATTGTTATGTTATATATGCTTAATTATTTAAATAAATGCTGGTTGAATAGCTGGAGACAAGAGAGTAAAGGATTCCAGGGGGCTGGCAGAATATGAGGAAAACAACAGAAATCAGAGTTCAAGACATGCTGAGAGGTCAGAGAGAAAATCCATGTTGTGGATGAAAAACACTTTTACAGAAACTACAGGTATAGAATGGGTTAACTGGTGACAGAAGTTAGGTTGAGGGAAATGGTTGTGTTGTTGTTAATAGCTGTGGAGTCAGTTCTGACCCATAGTGATCCTGTATAGTGTTTTCAAGGAGCCACTGGTGAGCTTGAATCACTGACTTGGTTCAAACTGACTTTGCAGGCCAGGGCATTAATTTACAGTGCCACACCAGGACTCCGAGGGATGGTAACAGGTCTTAAACAGTACATTTTTAGATTGTATGTGTATAAAATGAGGAGAAAACATAAAACATTGATGAGGAATCCCAATTCTGAGCATATTAGTTCCAAGTCTTAGGATTCCTCAACCTTTTTCCAGTTTTCATTTTTTAAGTCTCTCTTCATTGATTTATTTCCTGTTTTCCCATGCTCCTGATGTTCCCATGTGGTTGCTATACTCATTAACAGATCTTCCAGTTGAAATTAATCTTCTCATATTTTCAAAGCTCTTTGTTTAATTCATAGTTCTAGTACTTTACTGTTAATTTTACTTTTGTTGTGTTTCTTGAATAAATGTCTGTCTCAGGCAGCAGATTATATGCACCTAAAGAATGGAGTCCTGGTGTGGTACCGTGGCCATTTGAACTGCAAGGTCAGTGGTTCAAACTCACCAGCTGCTCCTCGGAAACCCTATATAGGGTCACTATGGGTCAGAACAGACTCTACAGCACTCAACAACAACAACAAAGAGTGTGGACTGTGTCTTGTCCATCTTGCTTCTTACATTCAGTACAGATGAGTACTTAGTAAAGGTTATTCAAAGTAGCATTTTTTCTTGTTACAAACTAGTAAAAATGCTGAATATTGTTTCCTCTTACAAGCTGAATTAGTACACATTGCAAGTAGACTTAACATTAAAAGCATTTTAATGGATGCTAAAAGGCAGTCATAAAAATTTCTCTGCTTGAAGAATTATTTCTACCTGAATAACAAGTTGCTTTTGATCCAACTAACAAATAGGTATGTGAAGCCTTAGAAATATTTGACAGGTTAAAAAAAAAAAAATTGTATCAAAGGTCAGTAACTAATGGGGAAAAAAACTATAATAAATAAACACCTCATGATTAGATTTTATGAACTTCCTGTTTCAATCATATTGAAGTGAGGCAAACTTTATGTTGGCATAGCTTTGTTTTTAACAAAGGAATGATGTGGTAGTCAAACAACATTTTGTGAACCTAGGTTGTATTGTCAGCTACATTGAGTGTAGGACTGGACCTGACTGATAAGAGCTATCAACATTTTATAAGACAGAAACTTTATATGAAAGCCAGCATTTTTATTGCATGGCTCATAGCTAGTTTCGATCTCTGCTTTGTGCTTACATGGATAACTAAGTGTACTTTCATATCAGCTGTAGAGAGAGTCTCTAGAGGTTGAAAAACCTGTCAAATGGAGGACAAAGCTAACATGAATATGGACTATTCATTAATGAATAACCAGCCACTATGAATGAGTAACAAATGTACAATAAACTCCTTGTAGAAATTATTATTTGCTACTTGTATAGGGCAAGGGCTAGGTGACTATGCCCTACAGAGTTTCTGTTGTTATTGTGAAGTGCCTTTGTGTCGTTTCCGACCCATAGTGACCCTGTATAGGGTTTCCGAGGAGCAGCTGGTGAGCTTGAACCACTGACCTTGCAGTTCAAACAGCTTTGCCGTCTGATGCTTAACCCACAGCGCTACACCAGGACCCCGTCCTAAATAAACAGTGTAGAAAGCAGCCCTCACTGATGCTCAACTCCAGAGAACATGATGAGAATAGTGTCCCCTGGAACTGGGGGACATGGTAGCCCTGTCTACTATAGAAGGCATTCAGTGATGATTTCTTCTTTTTTTTTTTAAAGTTTTCCTTTTCATGTTTATGACTCCCGAAGTATTTTTAGCATTCCAGACAGTTCGCAGTAAACAAATGGGTTGGGTTCTGAAAGGTCACTTGCAATTCGGCTGTTTAGATTTTGAAACATACTTTCCCTTGGTGGTGACAGCCGAGGCCGAGCTGGCCACGAGGCTGGTGATGGCCTCGCTGCTGCCTGTGGTGCAGGGTGCGGGGGCTGTGGCGGACGTGGGCAGCCGGGAGGGTACCACGGGCAGCGGCGGGAGGCCAGGCCGGGCACTGAGGCTGCTGACTGTGCCACCACCCGCCCCCACGGTGGTGCTGCA
>NW_006408609.1:12802077-12803104 GCF_000296735.1 Chrysochloris asiatica | reverse complement strand
ACTCATTGCAGCATGACAATGGCTCTGTCTTAGGTTGCCGAGGTTCCACTCGATCCTTACCCATCTCTGGTCACACGTCCAGCATAAACAGCTACCATCCGAAGAGGGCAGGGAGGGAGGAGACCGGCTGGGGACCCCATACGCAAGACGTTGCCAGACCACCACCTGCTCTAAGGTGACCAAGCAGGATCACTATGCTGAGGTTCAATCAAGTTCTTAGGGGATCTTAATCTCTAGCAGGGGTAGCAAATGAGTAGAGGCTGTAAATCTTTACAGGAGCAGAAAGCCTTATTTTTCTCTCACAGAATAGCTGGTAGTTTCTAACTGCTGATCTTGCGGTTCACAACCCAATTTGTAATCACTATGCTACCAAAGACAGACTGATTAGTCATTGAAAATCGTATGCTTAGCAGGAGAACATTGTCAGATACAGTTTCAGATGATGAAAACACTATGAATAACATCAGAATATTGTGAGATATCGTGCCAGGGGAGAATTCTGTCAGGTTGGAAGACACAAAATACGACAAGGGAAGAACTGCCTCCTCAAAGTAGAGTTGACCATAATGATGTAATTGGAACAAAGCTTTCCAAATCTTCATTTGTTGATGAGTCACAACTCAAAATAAGAAGAAACAGCTGAAAATATCTATTAATAATCAGAATATGGGTTGTGCAAAATATGAATCTAGGAAAATTTTGTTGTGCATACGGTACCTAAGAGTTGGAATTGACTTGACAACATCTAACAACAGCAATAACGATGGGCAAAATATTGAATGATGCAGGAAGGATCAAAAGAAGGTGGAAGGAATATGCAGAGTCATTGTACTAAACAGAATTGGTCAATGTGCAACCATTTCCAGAAGTTAATGGTATTGATCAAATTGATAATATTGATGGTGCAGAGGGAAGAAGTACAAGATGCACTGCGGGTATTGCTGAGAAGCAATGCTCCAGGAATTGAGAGAATGCAAATTGAAATATTTTAACAAACTAATACAGTGATGTAGGCCCTCACTCCTCT
>NW_006408609.1:12783980-12785030 GCF_000296735.1 Chrysochloris asiatica | reverse complement strand
AAGATTCTCTAGAAAAATACAACTAGTGAGAACCAGAATCAGGTTGAACACATCATCAGGAAGGATGAACCACTAAAGAAGGACATTATGTTTTTAAAATATACGGTCATCAAAATAAAAGAATCCCTCAATGAGATGTATTGACACAGTGGCTACACTATGTGTTCAAATATCACAAATCCTGTGAGAATATTGAAGGACTGGGCAATGTTTTGTTTTGTTACAGGTTCCTGTGAGTTGGGAAGACTTGATGGCTCTGAGCAACAAAAACAACACACGCACACTGGAAAATTCTGTTCATAGGGTCGCTATGAGTCAGAACTGATTTGACAGTTTTTGTTTGTTTGTTTGTTTGTTTGTTTAAGGAATTGGTTTATGAGATTATGGGGACTGTCAAATCCAAACTCTAGATGCCAGACAATAGGCTGAAGATTCCTGCAGTCTTGTGTCCTCAAATTCATACAACAAGTTATAGAAAAAGTAGAGAGTAAGGCAGTTTTGACTAAATTTCTTTTTAGTCTGGAGACAGAATACACCCTAGGGAAAACTTGCATTTTGCTCTTAAGACCTTTAACTGATTTGATGATGTCCACCACTGTGGTGGAGGTAATCAGCTTTTTAAGGACAAGAGATTTAATCACATGTAACTACTTAATAACAGAGTTTAGACTAGTGTTTGACCAAACAACAGGTCATCATAGCCTAGTCAAGTTGACACATAACATTAACCCACCACAGGGCCTATATTATAAAGAACCTTATTTGAACTTTATATATAATTATTTCTCTTTACTACTCTGCTTTGTTAACTGTTAACTGCTGTCGAGTCAGACTGGACTGTGGTGAACCATGCACAATAAGATCAAACCATTATGATCCAAAGGATTTCATTGACTGATTTTTTTTTTTATAAGTTTTTATTGTGAATTGAGTGATACTTTATATGGGAGAACATCAGTTTTATACTCATTAGTTCATTGTAGTGATTACAATCTCCTCCATGCATCATCATTCAACAGTATTTGCTTCTATTCCCTCTGATTGGTTTTT
>NW_006408609.1:12769264-12782336 GCF_000296735.1 Chrysochloris asiatica | reverse complement strand
TCATGGAACGAGGGATATCATTGCTGATGTCTGATGGATCTTGGCTGAAAGCAGAAAATATCAGAAAGATGTTTACCTGTGCTTTATTGACTACACAAAAGCTTTCGATTGTGGCGATCATGACAAGCTATGGACAACATTGCGAAGTATGAGTATTCTGGAACACTTAATTGTGTTCATGAGGAATCTGTACCTGGACCATGAGGCAGTTGTTTGAACAGAACATGGGAACACTGAATTGTTTAAAATTAAGAAAGGTGTGAGGCAAGATTGTATTCTTTCTTGTATTCTTATTCAACCTGTAGCTGAGCAAATAATATGAGAAACTGGGTTATATGAAGAAAATGTGGCATCAGGATTGGATGAAGACTCATTAATAACCTGTGATATGCAGATGATACAACCTTGCTTGCTGAAAGTGAAGAAAACTTGAAACATTTACTGATGACGATCAAAGAGTACAGCCTTCCGTATGGATTACATCTCAATGTAAAGAAAACAAAAATCCTCACCACTGGACCAATACACAACATTGTTATTAAAGGAGAAAAGATTGAAGTTGTTAATGACTTCATTCTTCTTGGATCTACTTCTTGTCAACACTCAAGGAAGCAGCAGTCAAGAAATCAAATGATGTAGTGCATGGATTGGCCAAGTAGCAGCATCTATGGACTCAAGCATGGCAACAGTAGTGAGGTTGGCCCAGGATTGAGCAGTGTTTCATTCTGATGTGCATAGGGTTGCTATGGGTCAGTATGACTTGATGGCACTTAAAAACAACACAACAACATGTACAAAAACCCACTCAGGGATATATAATTGATAAAACCAAAGTGCACATTCTGCAAGCCTAGCCTCCTGGCTTCTAACACTCAGTCTTTCTCTTTCCATGTTTTTCTCTCTCTCTTCAAGTCCTCTTCTCTGACTCAACCTCTGGCGTCACTGATTCTCTGGATAGGGTTCAACATTCTGCTTGTGTTCTTCTCCATTGATGGTCCTAGGGTCCTCTGTTCCTGCACTGTAAGGTTAACTACTCTCCTTTTTTGTTACAAAACTTGTACCTTTACACTTGTGACATTTGCAATTAGTCATTGACTGATTTTTGAAGGTAGATCACCAGACCTTTTATTAAAGTCTGCCTATTCAGTATCAAGGGCAGATTACCCAATAAGAAAGGTAAGTAGGGGCTTACTTACTAATCTGTATTGCACAGTTGCACAATTTTTCACCACATGTTATTTATAGGTTATTGTCCTATTTTCAGTATCTATTTGGCTAAATAATAAATTTCTGGATACTCCCTCTCTGTAAGGGATTGTAAATTTGAAAACAGTCATCAATTCTATAAGAAAGTGGTATGGTAAAGAAACAGATTCCAGTCATACCTAGAAGCAGAATCATTGACATGGTGGAAAAATGTGCTATTGCTCACTACAAGTAAGTACAAGCAAGTCCATGCTTACCTTACTTATTGCTTAAGTCTGTACTGTTTAGCTGTATAGCAAAATGCGAACCACCACTGACAGACAGGTGATGACTATGCATGAGGTGTATCTGCTGGAAATCAAGCCTGGATCTCCAGCATGGATATCTGAACTGCCGTTACTTCCCTAGAGCTCAGTGAAATTACTCAATCTATTCTTTAGCCTCCCCAGTGTTTTAAATGAGAATAATATTGGGAAAAGATACTACTATGTTGTTACAATTAGATGTTTTCAGAAATGTTTACTATTGTAATTAAATAAAACAATACAACAATGCTCTTTAGTAAGGGAAATTTAAAACATGCTTATAACAATTCCTGGTTTGATAATTTATTTGATTTGTAGTATTTTAAAAATTCTTATATATTTTTTGTTACTCAATATCATTATTATAATAAAGTTTGTCTTCTTATCTCAAATTATAACTTATTATTTCCTGTTCCAGTAACTATTTGGCTAAACAACAAATTGTTTTTCTTCACTAACATCCTTCTTTTAAGTAGAACAAGAGTGCTTTCCTGCACATAGATAATTCAGTCTAAACAGAATAAGCCCTTAATCATGTCTGCTTTTCCAAAATTCTGTAATTTTTTTTCTCTCTCTCAACCCCTCTTTTTCTCATTCAGTTTTAAGTTCTTTATTTTTAAGTAACATGCCCAAAATGATTTTATATTATTTTCAGACTCTTTTAGTTGTATTCATTGCCAATGATTGTATTCATTGCCATTGATTCAATTCTGACGTATAGGACAGAATAAAACTGCCCATGATGTTTTCAAAGCTGTAAATCTTTATGGAAGCCAATTGCCACATTTTTCTCTGGTTTAGATGGAAATAGCTGGTGGGTTCAAACCACAAACATTTCAGTTAGCAGCTGAGTGCTTAACCATTGCACTAACAAGGCAGTGTTAGTCATACTTATAAAAAAGTTTGTCAAGGATATGTGTGTTACAAATTCAATATTCTTACTATTAAAAAAAATTAAAAGGGAAACAAATGCCCTACCTAGAGAAGCAGCAACAACAGAGATGGTCACAGAGGTGCTGGCGTGGAGAGACAGAGCAGATGTGGATTCTAGGCCTATGGACTAATAAAGGCTGTGTGCCTGTGGGCAGGAGAGTGTATTGACTTCTAGACATTTAAATGAAAATGTGTTTTTTGGTTTATATGTGTACATCAAATATTTTTGCATTGTTCATTTGTTAAATATAAGATGTAAATGGAAGGAAATAGCATAACTATTGTTGCAGGGAGGGGATTGTAATCATTGAAATGAAACAAAATGTTAATTTGTTGAATATAAAGTTAATGATCTTATCTGTTAACCTTCACTCAATTGACAATAAAAAGTAAAAAAAAAAAAAACCCACAAAAAACAAAAACCTAACAAATGTACAAAAAAGAAACCCAAACAATTAGTTGAAGAGGAAAATAAGTAAACTTCTTTGATATCAATATTTTATGTGGGACACACAAACACAATATAGACCAAAGTCAGAATAATTTTTAATGAAAGCATTAGAAGTTGTAATGAAAGAGCTCCATTTTCACTCCTTCTAGTTGAGATGTATTAGTCAACATAATTAGAAATGGGAAAGTAAAAAGCTATGGCTATTTGGGTACACAAGACACAATTGTCATTTACAGATGATGATAATGTATCAAGAAGAACAAATTTTAAAAAATCACAAGAAACAGTGAGATAAGTTGGTTAATTTCATATAAACACACACACACACACATTGTACCCAAATCCTATATGTAAGGAAAAGTTAAATAATATAATGGAGCCAAGTTATCAATTGCATTAGCAACAAAAAAAGAAGATACCTAGAAATAAAATTGACCAGCAATGTGCAGAAGTTAGATTGTGAAAATTTAACACTCTTGTGGGATTGAACAGAAAAGAATAACAACAAATATTTTGATAAACTGCTGGAGTTGGGTGCAGTATCACAAACGGCCTGTTCACAATAAGAGAATTGCTCAACTGCCTTCCAAGAAGAGTGAATTCTGGTAACTGGAGGGCACTTCGTTTGGCTGAGCATCAAGACAAGTCTGAGGAAGTAAGTTGAGGAGAATTAAATTGTTTGCAAACCACCACCACCACCATTCAGATACAGCTGATAATGAATAAGAACAGACATGCCTATTAGAGATTTTTCTCTGGAGTGCGTTTTGCAAAACCTGTTTTCCATCTTTCCTATGAAAGTCCCAGTTATGTTTACATGCTCATTAGTGTTTTTGTGTGGGAGAGGACTCTTTAAAGCAGTAGAGTCATGCTGAGTTTGTGTATCCTACTACTCATGAAGCATGGGACAAACACAAAGGCAGCTTATGTGGATATTGTGTTTCCCCTTACTCCTGCAAATGTGGGGGCATCTGAAATCTGGGTTACATTGGAAACCAGTTTACAATATTTTTGACAAAATCCTAATAACCTATATAATATAGTGATCTTATTATTCTCTTAGAAAAGGACAAATAAAAAAGGGGAGGTGTAGCAAAGGCAATTAGAAAACAAGTACACAAACGGCCAACAGGTATACAAAAGCATTAAACCAAACAAAACATTACCTTCAGGTTGATTCCAATTTATAGTGACTCTATAGGACAGAGTGGCACTGCCAGTTAATGCACTGGACTGCAAGGTCGGTTTGAACCTCAAAGTCAGTGGTTCAAGCTCACCAGCTGCTCCTAGTAAACCCTATACATGGGTACTATGAGTCAGAACCCACTTGACAGCATTTAACCAACATTAGAACAGAGAAGAACTGTCCTAAAGAGTTTCTAAGGCCATAATGCGCCTTGGTGGGGTCCTGACAGTTAAGCAGTTAAGAGCTCAGTTGCAAACTTAAGGATCAGAGGGCGGCACCACAGGAAAAGATGTGGCAATGGGTTTCTTTAAAGATTTATAGGCTTGGAAATCCCATGGAGCAATTCTACTCTGTCCTGTAGGGTTTTCTAAGTAGAAATTGACTTGACAGCAATGGATGTGGCTTTAGTCAGTTATCTTTACAGAAGCTGTGCTGGGGGGAAAGACCTGAGATTGAAACATATTCTATTTATTGTCGTTAAGTGCTGTCGAGTTGTCCTGACTCATAGTCGCTCTGTATAGGTTTCCAAGGATCAGCAGGTGTGTTTGAACCCACGGACCTTATGATTAGTAGTCCAGTGTTTATCTGACAACACCACACCAGGACTCCAACATATTCTATAAAGACCCTTTTAATAAGCCTTAAGCAGAACAAAGAGAAAACAGTTATCCCAGATGAGAGAAAATGCCAGCAAGTACACAGCACATAGACTGATGGAACCAAATGAATCACAGTCATGGTTTTCATTATATATGACAGAGAACAAAGGAAATAGTCACAAGCTCATGACTGGTGGTAGGTCAATTCATCACTGTTGTAGGTGGGGCTTTACAATCAAGGAAAGGACCACATTTGGAATTCCTGAATAATTGCAAGTTGAAAAGTTTCCAAGATTGATTATAGTGTTTTATTTACTGGCTACGTGGTAGTTTGGTTATGACTTATGATCATGAGACCCTGAGTCATAGTCACCAGGACCCCAACCTTTAATTTAAATTAGATTGCATATGTCTGATTGGCTATTTTCAGTAAATCATTAAGGACATGCCCAGGTTAATTTCCCTAGTTCTTTGAGCACTTTTCTGCCTGAGGACAAGCTACATCTCCATGAGCTTGCCTGGAATAAGTTATCAACTTTGAACCACACTCTTCCTGAGGGCAAAGTGCCTTCCATGGGCTTGCTCTGGACTTGTCTAAACATTGGCACTTGTTGGTTTAATGGCCAGCAAGTGTTGAGAAAGTAGCATAAAGAACCCAAATAGCTGCTGAACCTATGTCAAAAATCAAAACTGAGTTACGGTTCCTGCTATTGACCACAACCTTCTACAAACCAAGTGTTTTAGAGTTTAATGTCTAATGTAAAGCAGATTGTCACATATTTCTGGCTCAAAGTGACTGGTGGGTTCAAACCACTGACCTTTTGGTAAGCAGCTAAGTTGCTAACCACTATACTACGAGGCCTCCTTATGGGAAGCATATCATGTCATAACAGTCAAAGTAAAGTGCATCAAAAGACTAAGAGAGATATAAATTATCACCTAACAGATTGAAACCACTTATCTATTTAACATCTGTTTGAAAATGGTCCTAAAATGATGGCAAAACTATTATAAAAAGAGAAGTGGTACACAAATAACATTTTTCTATAGGGCAATCTAGAATTTTATTAAAACAAACAAACAAAACCCCATGCATTACCCTTGACATAGGCTATCACAGTCTACAAAGTCTAACCTACAAAATAACCAAATACACACATAAAAATGATATATATGAAGATGTTTACTAAAGAGATTTTTATCATTATAAAAGTTGGAAAGACCTCAAACCTGCAACCATATGATAATTATTAAATCACTTATAATATGGTTATGTACTGTAAAGTCAGTTCTGACTGATAGAGACCCTGTGTTCTGAGGTTGTAAATCTTTACCAGAGCAGAAAGCCTCATCTTTCTCCCATAGAACTGCTGGTAGTTTTGAACTGCTGACCTTGAGGTTAGCAGCCTGATTCACAACCACTACTCTATCAGAGCTCCTTAACTTATGGTTGTTGTTGTTGTTAGGTGCCATCAAGTCAGTACCGACCCACAGCGACCTTATGCACAGCAGAACAAAACACTGCTCTATCCTAGGCCAACCTCACTACTGTTGCTACACTTGAGTCCATCAATGCTGCCACTTGGTCAATCCATCTCGTTGGGGGTCTTCCTCTTTTTCTCTGACTCTCCACTTTACCAAACATGATATACTTCTTCAGCGACTGGTCCCTCTTGACAATATGTTCAAAGTATGAGAGATGAAGTTTGGCCATCTTGGCCTCTAAGGAGCACTTTAGCTGCACTTCTTCCAAAATAGATCTATTGGTTCCTTTGGCAGCCTATGGCACTTTCAATATTCTTCTCCAACACCATAACTCACAGGCATCAATTCTTCTACAGTCTTCCTTATTCACAGTCCAGCTTTCTCATGCATATGAGGTTATTGAAAATACCATGGCTTGGGTCAGGCGCACTTTAGTCTTCAAGCTGACATCTTT
This sequence comes from Chrysochloris asiatica, assembly GCF_000296735.1. Taxonomy (NCBI): domain Eukaryota; kingdom Metazoa; phylum Chordata; class Mammalia; order Afrosoricida; family Chrysochloridae; genus Chrysochloris; species Chrysochloris asiatica. The sequence goes on along the minus strand of NW_006408609.1, from coordinate 12,775,717 downwards.
GCTCTTCAACACTTTAAAAAGGTCTTGTGCAGCAGACTTTCCTAATGCAATACGTCATTGAATTTCTTGACTACTGCTTCCATGAGTGTTGATAGTTGATCCAAGAAGAATGAAGTCCTTGACAACTTCAATCTTTTCTCCATTGATAAGAATGCTGTTTATTGGTCCAGTGGTGAGGATTTTTGTTTTCTTGACATTGAGATGTAATCCATATAACTTATGGTATAGCTACATAAAAGAATAATTGGTTTTATTGTTGATGCTAGTTGCCACCATCCAGTGTATCCCAACTCATTGTGACCCTATGAGCTACAGAGTAGAACTGCCTCATAGTGTTTTCTTGGCCAGTGTCCTGGTGTGGTGCTATGGGTTAATACACCAGACTGTAAAGCTGTTTGAACTTTAAGGTCGGCGGTTCAAGTTCACCAGCTGCTCCTCGGAAACCCTATATAGGGTTGCTATGGGTCGGAATCGACTTGACGACACTTAGCAATAACAACAACAATCTTTACAGAGTCCTGGTGTGGCACTGTAGGATAAGCACTGGACTGCTAACCACATGGTTGGCAGTTTAAACTCATGAGCTGCTTCTTGGAAACCCTATACTGGGTCACTCTGAGTCTGACTGACTCAATGGCGCTTAACAACACAATCTTTATAGAAGACATCCATGGAGCTGTTGCATGGGTTTAAACCACCAGCCATTAGGTTAGTAACAATGTGAAAACTGCTTGTACCACCCAGAGTCTTATGACATTATGAATAACAGAAAAAAACATTGCTTGGTTCTGGGCCATCCTCACAATCACTAGTATAAGAGAGTAGTGTGTAGCCATCAACAGCGATGTTGTTAAATGCCTTTGAGTTGATTCCAGCTCGTAGTGACCCTGTATAGCATTTCCTAAGAGCAGTTGGTAAGTTTGAACTGCTTATCCTGTGATTCAAACTGACCTTGCAGTCTAGTGCCATATAAGGAAGAAACTTTGATATAGTAGATACTTATTTAGTGGAGAGTCTTTCATTAGTTACTGTTAAGTGAAAATGCAATTTCTGTAATACAAATTTGGTAATGAAGATTTCTCTATATAATATGTGTACCTGAACCTATATTATATATGCATATGAAAATATAAAAATTCTCTATTTTTGTGCTGGAATTGTCAACTATCTTATGATTTTTCTGCCTCTGTTTTCTAATTTTTAATGAAATAAACATGACTGACTTGTATGATGTTGGTGGTGATAATGATAAAGAGAGAAAGTCTATGTTTCCATCCAATCTTTTATTGCTTGAATACACTACTGTTCCCAGAAAAAATATTTAATTTTTGGTCTCACGTCATTCTAATTCATAACTTTGTTGTTGCTGTTGTTAGACGCCATTGGGTCAATTCTAGCTTATAGTGAGCATATGCACAACAGAATGAAACACTGCCTGGTCCTGTGTCATCCTCATAATTGTTGTTACACTTGAGTCCATTGCTACTGCCATGACGTCAATCCATCTCATTGGTAGTATTTCTCTTATTCTCTGACCTGCCACTTTACCAATCATAAGATCACATAACCTCCTGATAATATGTCAAAGTATGAGAGACAAAGAAAGTGTAGACATTCTTGCTTCTGAGAAGCATTTTGGCTGTATCTCTTCCAGCACAGATTTGTACTTCTGGTCATTCATGGTATTTTGAATATTCTTCTCCAACATCATAACTCAAATGCATTGGTTCTTCTACAGTCTTCCTTATCCATTGTTCAATTTTCACATGCATATTAGGTAATTGAAAATACCATGACTTTGGTCAGGTGCAGCTTAGTCCTCAACCTGATATCTTTGCTCTTGCATGCTTTAAAGAGGTGTTATGCAGTGTATTTGCCAAATGCAATATATTGTTAGATATCATGACTGATGCTTCCATGAGTGTTGATAGTGGATCCAAGCAAAATGAAATCTTTGACAACTTCAATCTTTTCTCCACTTATCATGATGTTATTTATTGGTCTATTTGTGACGATTTTTTGTTTTCATTACATTGATTTGTAACCCATACTGAAGGCTATGTGTGGTCTTTTGATCTTCACCAGTATTTTAAGTCCTCTTTGCTTTCAGAAAGCAAGGTTGTTAATGAGTATTTCTCCAATCCTGATGCCACGTTCTTCTTCATGTAATCCAGTTTTCAGATTATTGAAAAGCATATAGGTTGAATACATATGGTGAAAGAATGCAGCTCTGGCACAAACCCTTCTTGATTCCTAACTTTAAACTCTACTTAGTTGAAAATGAAGCAATAACTTTTTTCTATCTCTCAAGGAACTTCATTGTTTCTTGTAATTTTTGGCAAGCAATTCAGTAAGGAGTTTGGGACAGTGTCTTCTTGCCAATACCAGTGTTTTTTATAGGAATGAACATTACTATTTTGGCACTTGTCCCAACACCATCACTTTAGGCAATTCTACTAAAGCACAAAGTTTGAGTGTGAGTGTATGTTTAACATTATGAGAAGTGATCTAGTTAAACAATAAAAAAAAGATGAGCATTCCTGGGAATATGTGCATATATACATTTAAACAGAAAACCTGAAGCCAAGTCAGTAAAGAGACTGCATAGACAATCAGATCCTTTACCTGCCTGTTTTTCTGTGTATGTCATAGGCCAAGTAAATGTTTGGAGAAAGCCCTGATATTTAAAACTAAACAAGATTTCTTTTAAAGATACCTTTAATCTTTATTGAAAAGATAGGATAAATACTGTTGGGGTTGTAAAGCTTAAGAAAACAAGAGTCCTTGGGTCAAATAGATCACTTCTCCAGTCATGGAACTTCATGTTTAAATTGTCAATATATCTTATTACTAACAGAAACTATGGGGTATCCTGGAAAGAGGAATTACTTGATTTTTAGTATAGGATACAGAATGGTAGATGGAATTAGACCATTGAAACACCTTAGCAAGATCTGAGTCTTTTGAATTACTTTGAGTCAGCATTTCAAATTCACCAGCTGCTCCTCAGAAACCCCAATACAGGATTGCTATCAATCAGAATTGACTTGAAGACACTTAACAACAATAACAGCAGCAAACTCATGTTTGCTTCTTTGGATTAAACTATTCATAGTAACATTAACCCTTAGCCTATTTTAATTATTTACTAGTAAATTATTGAGCTAAAAAATACTTTTTAAAAAAGTCTTAGGAAAGATAGCTAATAAATCCTCTGAGTCAGCCAAGTGAACCAAGTAATTTCCCATAATACTTGTTGTAGGAGGAAGATTTCTTGAGATGACATTATTGAGAAGGTAAGAATGGAAGACTGATCTACTCCTTTAATTATGCCTTTTACTTCTACTGAGAAAAATGCTGGTTACTACAAAAATGTCTGGATATTTTATGCTATTCTGAAAGTGTGACATTACTTATCATTTATTTATCCCCCATCTCATGTAGAGGAAGGAAAGGATGGAAATGAGTGACAAAATAGACAATGAGAGTGGCTCAGTGGGCCATAGTACCTTCCTTTTGTGTTTCCAGCATGGCTTGCCTATTTAGGCAAATCACAATATGTGATATGTAAGTAGGGCAAAGAATACACTACTCAGCATTTCATTATTATTGGCATCATGTGGCAGCTTGTGAAGAAGCCTCAGAGGGTTTATTGTGAATGAGATAGGTAGGATTCCCTGACTATTTGCTGGGTCTTATTGTTGTGTCTACTCTCTGACAGCTATCCAAATAGTTTTTTAAAAATGTTCCCATATTATCCCAACTACCATGGTGACTTTTGCTGTCTATATCTAACTGAAGTCACTCATTATGTTTTGTGAAAGGTTATATGAAAGGAGTAGTCAAGAACTAAGAGAATAATGATAAATGAAAGACACAAAGCATGTATTTTGAATGGGTGTGAACTAGTGGCCTAACCAGGTAGTAAAATGACTCCAGAGTAGAATGAGAGGTAAAAATGGGAATGCAGTTAGGTAGACCAGAAAAAAACAAAAACAAAACATGAGCAGCTAAAAGAGATCAATGCTAATTTGGCTCTTGATCTTATTGTATTTCTAAAATTGAGAGTGATGAACATGTTGAATATCCTTTATTCTAGAAACCTTTCAATAGAATTCCAGTTCTCAAGGAGTGGGCTCTATGAGACTTTAATCTGTCCCAATCTTTTCCACACAGAGTTAGTAAAAGGATGTTTCAAATGTTGATAGAATTACTATAACTCCCTACATGCCAGTAGTAAAATTAGATCTTGCTGACTAGAGCAGAAATACAAAAACTCACTTCCAGAGAATTACAATTTTCTCATAAAACACTTGGCATTACCTGAAAGGGAGGTATTGTTGGTAGGTAAACCAACATCCCAGTGGCTGGAACTTGGCCAGCATCTCATTTAACAACCATGCTGTTGATCCACTTTTTTTTTTTTTTTTTTAATTCCCAGACAAAAATGATTGCAACACATTTCAGGGTCAATGCAGAAACACTGCCTTGTAACACATTAACTTATTCCCTATAATAGACTTTTAAAATCTCTAAACGAAAATCTCTTATTAGACAACATTACTCAGTTTAAAAAAAGGCCTGTTAGTGACCAAGAAATTCTATTACTTTAGTAAAATCATCATTGGTTTTTTTTTTTTTTTTTTTTTGTCGTTTTGGGGAGGGTACTGGGAGTGTTGGCATAGTTCTCTTTTGTTTTTCAGAAAAATTGCCTTTCACCAGGCAGCTCTGGTTTGGATTTCTGGTTTAGTGTGACTCTTACTAGTTTCAAATCACTTGGATAGTAACTCTGTTACTTTGGATTACTTGTTGAATATTCCTGAACCCAGTTCATTCATATGTAAAATGCAGATAATAATACTACCGACTCAGTATGATTAAAATAATTAAATAATATGTTGTATGTGAAAACATTTATCAATGGCAAGGCATGACACAAATGTTTTCTTAGTAGCAGATACTGTTCCTGGGCTACCAGAGAAGTAGGAGAGGTTTCAACCTCATTTTGCCTCATTTCTCCAAGCCAGAGAGGCTAGAAGAAGATAAAGAATTATACACTTAGTTGGTAACTCCCATTTCTCCATATGTTGTCAAGTGCCGTCCAATTAGTTCTGACTCATAGTGACCCATGCACAGCAGAAGGAAACATTGCCTGGTCTTGCACCATCCTCATAATTATTTCTACACTTGAGCTATTGTGGTTGCCACTGTGCCAATTTATTCAACCTGAAGGGTTCACCATCTGGACTATATCTGACAATATTCTGGGGCTCTTCATTCGTTTTCATCTTCTTGCACTATATCTGACAAGGTTCTGCTGTTATGCACAAGGTTTTCAGTGGTTAACCATTCAGAAGTAGTCCTTTCCTTCTTAATCTTTCTTAGTCTGGAAGCTCTGCTGAAACCTGTCCGACATGGGTGACCCTTTTTCTTGTTGTTGTGTGCCATGGAGTCTGTTCCAATTTATAGAAACCCTAAATAGGGTTTCCAAATCTGTAAATCTTTATGAGAACATAAAGCCTCATCTTCCTCCTGAGGAGCAGCTGGTGGATATGAATTGCTGATCCTGCAGTTAACAGCTCAATTTGTAACATACTACAATGGGTGACTCTGCTGGTATTTAAAATATCAGTGGCATCACTTCCAGCAACACAGCAACACACAAATCATCACAATATAACAAACTAATAGACAAGTGGTAGATTGCCAACCACAAGTTCCTAGTGGCTACAGCACTGGTCCGCACAGATCTATGGAGAGAAGCAGAATTGGAGAATGTCTACATGGTTAATGGATTCTCTATCATTTAGAAGAAGGGATCCTTCATGGAGAAAAAAAAAACTTTAAAACCTTTTTTTTTTTTTTTTACTTATATTCCTCATGTAACTAAAACTTTAAAACCATTTTTCTCTTCATAGTCTTCATATATGAAGTAAGGATCCCTTCCTCTAAATGATACAGAAACCCATTTACCATTGTAGATGTTCTCCAATTCTGCCTCTCTCCTTAGATTTATGCTGTTCAATACTATAGCCATTGGCAACTTTTGGTTATTGAACTCTTGAAAAGGGAGTAATCAAAATTGAGATATGCTATAATGCTTCAAACTCACCATTTATTCCTTGGAAACCCCATACAGTCTTGCTATGAGTTGACACTGACTTGATGTCACTTAATAACAAAAACAAGGGTAAAATACACACCAGATTTAGAAGATTAAGTACGAAAATAAATTAAATATCTCATTATATTACTTATATAATATTATAATAATAAATTATATTGATTATAATTAATAATATTATTCAAATTTGCACACCAACCATTAAAACCATAGATTGAATAATTCTACCAACCTCTTCAGTCTGAAATTGATCAAACATGCAATCAAGATGTATTGATAATTACTGGCAATTGGAATGCAAAGGTTGGAAACAAAGAGGAATGATCAGT
>NW_006408609.1:12742771-12769164 GCF_000296735.1 Chrysochloris asiatica | reverse complement strand
TATATCATCTCATTGCCATGGTTCTAATCCCCTCCATGCATCATCAACCACCCAAAGAGTATATCCCAGAAACCCGTGCCCTACACTCCCCCCTCCTCCCCCCAGTTTTTGGCCCACAGTCCCTTTCCCTCTCTGGGTCCAAAGTCCCCAGTCGCTTCATCACTCCACATCTTCATCTCTGTCTCTGTTTCTCTGGGTAGGGTCCCGCTCTGGGCTCTTCTCCGTTGATGGTCCCAGAGGCCTCCGCTCCTATCCTGGAGAATTAATCACTCCCTTCCTTGTTACCAAACTTCTACCTTTGCATTTCCAACCCTCATAGTCTGTCCTGATAAGCATTATTCACTACAGTATCACAGTTACCCATCTGTATCTCCTTTCATCAGCTCCGCCCAGACAGATTGAATAGTACCTATTGGAGATTCTGCCTTCCGCCATGCTCCCTAGCACCAGGTTCCCTCTTGAAAGCTTGTAAGGCAGTCACTTCTTGCCTTTGTAGTCCCCCCTCCCCATTTGAGTATTGGAGATTCTGCCTTCCGCCATGCTCCCTAGTACCAGGTTCCCTCTTGAAAGCTTATAAGGCAGTCACTTCTTGCCTATGTAGTCCCCCCTCCCCATTTGAGTATCCAATGTCCAAGCTGCCCTTCTCTGTCCACTCTATGTGTGGGTGTGTGTGTGAATGTTTCTTGCTGTGAGGATATGTTCCCTTGTTTGAGTCGCTGTTCCATAGGTATAGGTCAAGTTCATCAGACTGTATCAGCTCACTCTTATAATAAATAACTTTTATATGTTTTTTTTTCTCACCATAGCCTTGTAATTCCCCTAGTAATTGAGAGGAACTATGTAAATAAGGTACTTGTGACCCACCCAAGGGGATTGGACAGCTTGATAGCAAGGGACCCCTGTTGGTAGGACCATGCAAATATGGTGTATGGAACCCTTATAAGGGGATCCATCAGTTTTACTATTCTGTTAGCAACGATTCTGTTATCTTAAAAGACAGCCGATACCAAAGCAGAAGGGGATTACCTCATGATCACTAAGAATGAAGAGCTAGGAGTGAAAAGCCTCCTTTGGATTTAGGATCCCTATGCTAAGAACTTCCTAGACCAGGGAGACAGAAAAACAGCTGCAACACTGGAGATGACTAGAGACAGTGAGAAACAGTAGCAGAGAAACTGCGGGAACAGAAGCAGCAGAGACAGCAGAGCCAAGAGTCTGGCAGAAGAGCTGAGTGCCTCCAGGCAGAAGGATTACTGGCAGAGTGGGGCATCTCTAGACATTTATTGGCAGAGTTAAAAAGCTTTGTAACACTTGTCCAGGCAGGGCAGAGGCCAAGAGGCTGAAGGCCAGATAGAGGCATGCCTGAAGGCATGGCAAAAAGTTATCCTGACTTAAGAACTATATTCTGACTTGTTTTAGATCCTGAACTGTAACTTAATAATTCCCTAATAAACATCATAATAGTATTTGTAAGTTCTATGTCGCCATTGCAATACATTATCAAACCGAGCAGAGAAATAGAGAGTGCAATGAAAGGGACAGTTGGTCTCAGAATTAGAAAGTTTGGAGCATAGAAGCACATTTGATTCTTGTCTCATAGGAATTAGCTTTGGACTGATGCTGATGCTGATTTTCTCTCCTCTTAGTGAAGCTGGAGAAAGTCACATGCCTCTGCCCCCACACCAGTTTTACAGGTTCAATAAAATATATTATTACATTAAATTCTGTTTTAGTTTTTAACTGTATAAAAGGATATTACTATAAAACTTGAAATTTCATGAGGGGGCTTCAGAAATTTTGTGACAAGGTTCATAATCTTTTAATTCCTTTCTTTCATGATATTTCTGTTGAATAGTACTACTCTACAAAGTTAGAGAGGAAGGAAAGAAATGAGTTCTAATAACCTTATTGATGTGCATTTTCTTTTCATTTCTCAAACCTATCTTCATCCTGGTGTATTACCTTATCAATCCAGTTCAAGGGAAACCAACTTATTTGAGAACATCACAAAACCAAAGTAAAAAAAGAACATAATCATCTTAATGCAGAAAAAGCATTGGACAAAATCCAACACCCTTTCATGATAAAAACAGTCAGTCATACTAATTAGAAATAAAAGAGGAATTCCTCGAACTGATAAAGGACATTTATGAAAAACTCACCGCCATCATCATACTCAATGAAGAAAGATGGAGAGTGTTCCCCTTAAGATCAGGAACAAGACAAAGATGCTTGCTTCCACTATTGCTATTCAATTTGTTGCTGTTGTTGTTAGGTGCCATTGAATTGGTACCGACTCATAGAGAAATTATGCACAGCAGAACAAAACACTGCCCGATCCTGGGCCAACCTCACTACTGCTACCATGCTTCAGTCCATCGATGCTGCCATCTGGCCAATCCATCTAGTTGGGGGTCTCTCTCTTTTTCTCTGACCCTCTACCTTACCAAGCATGACATCCTTCTCCAGTGACTGGTACCTCCTAACAACATGTCTGAAGTATGAGAGATGAAGTTTGGCCATCTTGGCCTTCAAGGAGCACTCTGGCTGTACTTTCTCCAAAACAGATCTATTGGTTCTTTTGGCAGCCCATGACACTTTCAATATTCTCTTCCAACACCATAACTCAAAAGCATCAATTCTTCTACGGTCTTCCTTATTCACTGTCCAGATTTCTCATGCATGAGGTTATTGAAAATACCATGGCTTGAGTCAGCCACACCTTAGTCCTCAAGCTGACACCTTTGCTCTTCTTGTGCAGCAGATTTGCCTAAGGCAATACATCGTCTGGTTTCTTTACTGCTGCTTCCATGAGTGTTGATAGTTGATCCAAGAAGAATGAAGTCCTTGACAACTTCAATCTTTTCTCCATTGATAGGAATGTTGTTTATTGGTCCAGTGGTGAGGATTTTTGTTTTCTTTACATTGAGATGTAATCTTCATCAGTAATAGCGTACTGAAATTACGCTAGAAGACAAGTAAAATACACTCAATTATCCAAATGAAGAAGAAAGAACTAAAACTACTTAGTTGTAGATGACATAATCCCATGTTTAAAAAATCACCAAGAAACTGCAAGGAAGCTACTAGAGGTAATAAATGAATTCAGCAAAGCAGTAAGGTTCAAGGTCAACACACAACATTAGTTAATTTTCTGTTTACCAACAATGAGTGATATGAAAAAGAAATTAAAGAAATAATTCTATTTCTAATAATATTGAATACAACAAAATACCTAGGAATACATTTAACCAAGGAGGCAAGAGACCTGTACTCTGTAAACTTCAAAACACTGTTGAGACAAATTAAAGAAAACCTAAATAAATGTAAAGATATTCTGTTAATGGACTGGAAAACTTAATATTAAGATGTCAGTACTATCCAAAGTGACATAACCCCCATCAAGATTCTAATAGTCTTCTTTGCAGAAACGAAATCTCCATCCTCAAATTTATATAAAATTGCAAGAAGCCCCAAATATCCAAAGAGATCTTGAAAAAAGAAGAACAAAGTAGGAGGACTAATACTTCCTGATTTCAAAACATATAGTAAAGTTATAGTAATCAAAACAGTCATATTGGTGTAGTGATAAACACATAGACCAATGGAATAGAATTGAGAGAACAGGAAAAAATTCATACATCTCTGGTTATGATTTTTGACAAGATTTTAAATCCATCTGTTGTTAAGTGTCATAAAGTCAGTTCCCACCCAGAGCGACCCTGCATAAGTTTTCCGAGGAGAAGCTGGTGAGCTGAAATTGCCAACCTTGTGGTTCAAATTGACTTTGCAGTCCAGTGCATTAATCCATAGTGCCACACCAGGAGTCCATTAAATTCATGTGTTTTTGTTAAGTGCTGTCGAGTCGTTTCTGACCCATAGTGACTCTGTATAAGGTTTCCGAGGAGCAGCTGGTGAGCTTGAACTGCTGATTTTGCAGTTCAAATGTTTTTGCAGTTCTGGCATGTTAGCCCACAGTGCCACATCAGGACTCCTTAAATTCATCTGTTGTTGTTGTTATTAAGTGCTGTCGAGTCGGTTCTGACCCATAGCCACCCTGAGCAGGGTTTCCGAGGCTGTAAATCTTTACCAGAGTAGAAAGTCTCATCTTTCGCCTGCGGAGCAGCTGGTAGTTTCGAACTGTTGACTTTGAGGTATGCAGCCTGATTCATAACCACTATGCTACCAGAGCTCCTTTAAATTCATCTAGTAGGAGGAAAATAGTCTCTTAAAAACATGGTGCTAGAAAAAACTGGATCTCTATAAGCAAAAAATGAAGTTGGATCTATATGTAATACCAAGTTAAAATATGAAGTAAAAATACATCCAAGACCTTAGATAAGAGCTAAAACCATAAAACTCTTAGAACAAATTAGGAATACGTTTTTGGAACCTATTTTTGACAACTGATAACTTAGATATGACACTGAAATCACAAGCAGCAAAATACGAAGTAGATAAATTGGAGTTTATCAACAATTTAAAACTTGCATATTGAAAGACTTTATCAGCAAAGTGAAAAGACAACTTCCAGTGTGAAAGAAAAGATTTAGGAGCCTTATTGATGGACTCAAGCGTGGCAACAGTAGTGAGGTTGGCCCAGGATCAGGCAGTGTTTCTTCTGCTGTGCATAAGGTCACTATGGGTCAGTACTGACATGATGGCACCTAACAACAACAATATACTTGATATAGGTTTAATATGCAGAATATATAAATCACTCCTATAACAACAAAAAGACAAACAACCTCATTTTAAAATGAGCAAAATACTTAACATATTTCACAAAGAAGATATACAAATGGTCAGCACGTACATGGAAAGATGACCAATGTCATCAGTCATTAGAATAATATAAATCAAATTCACAAGAAGATACCACTTTACCCCCACTAGGATGTTCATTATCAGAAGAATAGGAAATGACAAGTGTTGGTAAGGATGTGGAGAAATTAGAACCCTCATCAATTTTCTGGTGGGATTATATAATGCAGAGCTGCTGTAATTTGCTGCTGTGGAAAACAGTATGGAGTTTCCTTAAAATGTTAAACAGAACTACCATATAATCCAGTAATTCTACTCCTAGGTATTTACCTGAATAATAAGATGAAATATAATCAGCATATAATTGATTGGATTTGCTAAAAGGTGAATTAGAATTTTTCAGGGAAATAGTCTTCTTTTTTTTTTTTTTCTTAGTGAAGTTAAGGCAATATTTATTGGATTCCTTTGCAATCAGACTATCTAATGCATTGTTGCGTTGTTGTAAAGTGCCATCAAGTTGGTTCTGACTCATAGCGACTGTATAGGATTTCCAAGGAGCTTTGCAGTCTGGCACATTAACCCACAGTGCCACACCAGTGGTGGTTATTTGGCAAGGACAGAATTTCTTTTAAGGCCTGTAGTTGGATTTTAGTTCAGAAATATGTCAAAAGTGACCAGGGCAAATCAGAGAGAACTCTTGTCTAACATGGTGTTACAGGCTCTTATTCATGATAAACATGTCTTTGTTTCACCCCTTTGATCAGACTCAATCACTGTTGGAGTGATGGGGCATGGCCAGTTTCCTGAAGGTCACTTGTTTTGCTGTGGCCTAGACCAGGTATGTAAGAGAGGGGGCCTTGTCCTCAGACTTCGTTCTGAATAATGATTGTGATGCCTTGGCCATCTCCCATGCAAGTTGATCCAACAGCATATTTTCCACCTCCATGTTGTAATTCATGAACCAGGTGTGCAATCATTCTTGATCCAGACCCTATCAGTGGGTGGCCCAAAGCAATGGCTCCTCCATTCACATTTGTTTTACTTGGGTCAAATTCCAAACTTTTCTCAACTGCTAAGTACTGGGGAGCAAAAGCTTCATTCACCTCCACCAAATCCATGTCTTTAAGACTCACTCCTATTTTCTTATGATTGAGGGGTCACATCCAGACACAAAATAGCCTACCACCCTTGCCAATGCTGTGAAGTTGTGCTTTTTTTTTTTCATTGACACAAATTCCTTTTATTTTCAACATCGGCTCAATTTACAAGACTCCAGTAGGACAGAAGCCTCTAATCAGTATCTTCTGTGGAAGTCTGGGCTGAAGGCTGGCTGTGCTGGTTGGGTTGCAGCTGGCTGCGTGTAACAGAGCCCAACTAACAGTGGCCTCACCTACCAGAATGAAGCCCAGATTGGTGCCCCAGCCCCGCCTCCCTCTGATCCTGCTGCCAGCTCATGGCCCTGGCCAGGTGCTCTGTTCCCAGAGCCAGAGCACATTCCAGGTGGGAAACAGGAGGAAGGGAATGCAGAGGGTGATGATCTTCTGGAAGGTACATGCTTTCCAGAAAGCCCTAGTGGATTCTTGTTGTGTCTCAGGTGGGGCTGTCCTGAGCCAACTGGGTAAACAGAGAGTGATTCACATGCTCGGTGTGTGTCAGTGATCCAAGTCTGAAGACCCTGTAAAGCACAGTTATACCTTGACATACGTGGAGTTGCCTTGACTCGGGGTCAATCTGACCACATCTTTCATCACAACACCTTCTCTTCAGCTGTGATAGCTTTCGCTCTGCGGGCACTTCCTTCTCCGCTGCTGTGGAACACAGGGCTATGAATTGATGTTGCAGGAATTAACCTGGTCCTGCTTATCGGGCCTTAAGGATCATGTTTGAAATCTGAAATTATAGAATCTTGTAACCGCTAGCAAGTACAGAGACTCCCTCCATTGTCTCTGCTTCTCAGTCCCACTTGCCATTAAGTTGATGCTGACTCAGGGTGGACCCTCTTCGTGTAAGAGTAGAACTCTGACTGATTTTTTTGAATTGTCAGGCCTTTCTTTTGAGGTGCTTCTAGGTGAACTCAAGCCTTTAACCTTTTGGTTAGCAGCCAAGCCTGATTACCATTTGTAGCCCCCAAAGACTCCAGCTTTCTTTAGACACTGAGCCTCAAATGCAGAGCCCTGCAGAGCTGTCTTTTGGTTTTAATTTTTTTTAGTAGTCCAAGGTACTTGAAACAAATTTTTTTTTGTGAGTGAATTATGTGACAGTTTACATGGGAGAACATTTGCTTTACATTCATCCTATCATATTTCATTTTATTGTGATGATTACAATCTCTTCCATGCATCATCAAACAACTGAAATGTACACCCCACAAGCCTTCCACCAGCATACAGCCCCTCACCCTCCCTGAGTCCAGAATCCGCTGCTGCTCCATCTCTCCCTGTCATCATCTCTGCCTCAGTCTTTCATGTCACTGCTTCTCTGGGTACCGTCCCTCACTCAGCTTCTCTCCCTTGATGGTCCAAGGACCTCCGCCCCTGGACTGCAAAATCAACCACTCCCCTCCGTTTGTTACAAAACATCTGCATTTACATTTTCAACACTCACAGTCAGTCTTGATAGTAATAATTCACTATTGTACCACAAGAATCTTATCCCTGTCTTCTTTCATCAGCCCCATCCGGGAAACCACTCAGTGGAGATTCTACCTCACTACTCTGCCTCTCCCCCTGCCCCCTCTGGAAACTAGGTTTCCTCTTGAAAGCTTGTAAGCCAGTTACTTCTTGCCTTTGTAGTCCCTCTTTTTAGGTATCCAGTGTCTAAGTTGTCCATCTCTGTCAACCCTGTGTACCAAGGGGGTAGGAATGATTCTCGCTATAAAGCTTTGTTCTTTACTACATCCATAAGTATAGGTCAAGTTCATTGTAAATCTTTACAAATCTGTAAAGATTTGTTCCCTCTATACTACATCCATGGAGTCCTGGTGTGGCGCTGTGAGTTAAAACGCCAGACTTCAAAGCCATTTGAACTACAAGGTCGGTGGTTCAAACTCACCAGTCACTCCTTGGAAACCCTATACAGGTTCGCTATGGGTCGGAACCGACTTGATGGCACTTAACAACAACAACATACTACATCCATAAATATAGGTTAAGTTTCATCAAATTGTAGCAGATTACACTTTTTTTTTCCTCTTCTTTCTTCTTCTAGTCAAGTTCTGATCATCTAGTCATTGAAGCCAGGTCAAGTGGGTATTATCTACAAATATAAGTGTTCTTGTGCATCTCCCCTCACTTCAAATCAGCTGAATGCTTCACTTTTTGCTCTAGTCCTCCATGGCCATGTCACTGTCTCTGGGCCCAGGAGTCCCCAAGTCTTCACTAATGGCCAACTAGGTCTCAATCCAGGTTCACATGAGTCTATTAAACGTGGTCAGACTTAGCTCACAACTTCATTGCTGTTTTTTTCCCACTTCCCCTTATCGGTGATCAATGTGGTCTCAGACCACATGCCTGCTCATGTATTCCCCTTGAGTCTTAGTCTTGGAATGGGGTTTGCCTTGATGGCTCCTGGGTGAACAACTTGCTTGTTCTTGTAGTAGTCAATTGGACTGCCATTATTGTTTTTGATTTTTCATGCCAGTCTTTCTTTCAAGAAATATCTTCTGTTCTTCTAGCCACTTCAGACTGGTCTGCTTGTCCTTTCAAGTGGAAATTTCCCACCTCAGAAGATTCTGGATGGGGTTCATGATTCCACATGGTTTTATGCAATGCAAAGTCTCCGCAAGAAGCCTCCTTCCCTGGGCAAGTTCTAGTTCCATTTTAGGTATTCCAATCAGTTATAGGCTGAAGATGGACTTACAAGCTTTCTATGGTGATGCTTCTAGCTATTCCCTTCTCTTCCCCTCAAGTGTCTATTTTACAATGATATGAAAAGGAAACCAAGATTCAAAAGACAGCCAAGCATCTTAACATTATTTCCCCTCTTTTACCCATTCAAACATGCCTCAATCCCTGTATCCCAGAGCCCTGTGGTTCCAAGATCGTGCATACACCATTATTTACCTCTGTCCCACTTAGTCCATGCAAACCTGCCTAACTGTTCTCCCATCTGCCTTGTTCTTTCATTCCCCTCCCATTCTTGTGTATTGCCCACCCCTGCCCCTCATCACCCAAACTATCCTGTGTCTATTCCCTACCCTGTACTCACCTTCCCTTCCCTCCCCTCAACCCACACCATACATCCTGGTACAAGTAAAAAAAGAAAAGAAAAGAAGAAATACTGGTGAATTTGGGGAAATTGTAACCCTTATTTATTACTGGTAGGAATGCAAAATGATACAGCCATTGTGGAAAACAATGTGGTAGTTTTCTCATATAATAGTTATGTAATAGAGAAACTTGAAGTGTAGACTCAAATAGAGATTTGTACACTGATGTTCACTGCAGCACTATTCACAAAAATTCCTTCGTGTAAATTTCTTTGCCTTTTACTCAATAATAAAGCTTAAATTTTCTTAAAACTTCTTAATAAGCCCCCATGATCATCCTGTGTTCTTCAATAAAATCTATCAGTATTATCTTTTTGGAATCCCAAAGAATAGTCACCATACCATTTTGAGCTGATCTTTCTGTCTTGAATGTAAGTGGCCTAGCTGAATCCCTTGGAAGTCACTGTTTTAATAATCTTTTTTTTTTTTTTTTAAGACACCCCAATGAAACTACCACTAGTGTATTCCTGAGACAACTTGTCTGCAGCTATCCCCTGGTTGCAAATATGTTTAAACACATAAACCTCTGCCTAATATTATTAAGTGCCATCAAGTCAGTTCCAGTTCATAACAACCCTAGATAGGGTTTGTAAGGCTGTAAATCTTTGTGGTAGCAAAAAGTCTCATCTGTCTTTTGTGGAGCAGCTGATGGGCTTGAACCATGGACCTTGTAAGCAGTCCAATGTTTATTCTCTCAAGCCACCACACTCCTGGAATTCTAATAGTTATCCTTCTTTTTTTTACTCACTCTAGTACATTCAATAGAATAGTACTCAGCCAATAGGAGAAACAAAGTTGTTTCTCCTATTGCAATATGGATGAAGATTGAAAATATCATGCTAAGTGAAATAAGTCAACCACAAAAGGACAAATATTGTATGACCTCATTTATATCAAAAGACAAAAATATTTAAAGTTTATTGGTAATTACTAAGGATGGAAGAAAGAGGGTAGAGGGAGTTATTGCTTATGAAGTATTAAGTTTCAGTTTATGTTGTTGTTAAGTGCCTTTGAGTCAGTTCCAACTCATCATGACCCTGTGTTGGGTTTCTAAGGAGCAGCTGGTGGGTTTCAACTATGGACCTTGCCAGTTAGCAGACCAGTGGTTACCCAATAGCGTCACACCAAGTTATATTAATGGACAAGTGACATGGACTGTGAGAATTGTAGTTGAGTGCCTTTGAGTCAGTTCTGACTCATAGTGAACCTGCATAGGGTTTCTGAGGAGCAGCTGGTGAGGTTGAACCCCCAACCTTGTGGTTCAAATCTACCTTGGGGTTGAGTGCTTATCCTGTAGCACCATACCAGGACTCTTGATTAACTGTAAGATTGTACATCTGATACGCCACTTGTCTGTTAGGTTGTTTCACTACAGTAACATGCAGTTTGCTGTGATGCTTGAAGGTATGCCTGACATTTTCAAATACCAGTATGGTCACCCATGGTGGGTAGGTTTCAGTGCAGCTTGAAGACTAAGAAATACTAGGAGTAAGGACCTGATAATCTGCTTATAAACAAATTGGCCAGTGAAAACCTTATGAATAGGAGCACTATCTGATGAATAGAACATTATCTGATATAGTGTTGTAAGATGAGAGCCCCTTATGTTGGAAGACTCAAAATATGGCTGGTGAAGAGTTGACTCCTCAAAGCAGAGTCAATATTAATGACATGGATGGAGTTCAGCTTTTGCAACTTTCATTTGGTGATGTGTTATGACTCAGCATGAGAAGACATAATTGCAAACACCCATTAATATTATGAACATGGAATGTACAAAATATGAATAAAGGAAAATTGGAAGGTGTCAAAAATGAAATGGAATGCTTGAGTATCCTAGGCAGTAGTGAGTTGAAACGAACTAGTATGGTCCAGTTTGACTATCAGTTGCTTTTATGTGAGTTCAAGTTGAAGCTGAAGATAATTAAAACAAGTCCACAAGAGCCAAAGTACAACATTAAGTATTATTGTTGTTAAGTGTCATTGAGTTGATTCTGACTCATCTTGACCCTGTATAGTTTCCGAGGAGCAGCTGGTGGGTTTGAACCTCTGACTTTGTGGTTTATAATCCAGTGCTTATCCTACAGTGCCACACCAAGAGTGCTAACATTGAGCATTTTGTTGGTGAGTACTGCAGAGTCAGTTGTGACTCATTGCGGCCCTGTATAGGGTTTTCCTATATAGGAGCCCTGTATAGGAGCAGCTGGTGAGTTTGAACTACAAGCCTTACAGTTCAAACTGGCCTTGTAGTCAAGCACATTAAGCCACAGTGCTACACCAGGATCTCAACATTGAGTATATCTTACCTAAGTTTAAAGTCCATCTTAAGAACATATTTGACACACTGAATGGTAATAACCAAAGATCAGATGAATTGTGGGATGATGTCAAGGACATCAGACATGAAGAAAGCAAAAGGTCCTTAAAAAGACAGGAAATACAGAATGCATATCAGAAGAGATTCTGAAATTTGTTTTTGAATGTCGAGTCCTAAAGTGACTAGAAGAAATGATGAAGTAGAAGAGCTGAACAGAAAATTTCAAAGGGTGACTAGAGAAGACAAACATCATGAAATGTGCAAAGGCCTGGAGTTTGAAAATTGAAAGGGAAGAACACTCAGCATTTCTCAAAATAAAAGAACTGAAGAAACAATTTCAAACCTAGACTTGCAATATTGCAAACCTATAGACTTGCAAATCTATAGACAAAAATTGAATAATGCAGGAAGTATAGAAAGTAGGAATACACAGTCACTGTATCAAAAAAAAAAAAAAAAAAGGCTGGCATACATCCATTTCAGGAAGCAACATATGATCAAGAACCAATGGTATTGAAAGAATAAATCCAAGCTGTACTGAAGGCACTGGTGAAAAACAGGGCTTCAGGAATTGAAGAAATACCAATTAAAATGTTTCAACGGAGAATGCAGTTTTGGAATATATTCATTTGTCTATGCCAAGAAATTTGTATTACAGCTAATTGGCCAACCAACTGGAAGAGATTCATATTTGTGACCATTCCAAAGAAAGGTAGTCCATGAGAATGGGAAAATTATGGAACAGTATCATTGAATGGGGAAATTATGAAACAATAGCAAGCAAAAATTTTGCTGCAGATGATTAAAAATGGTTGCGGCAGTACATTGACAGATAACTGTCAGAAATTCAAGTTGGCTTTAGAAGAGGGCATGGTAGGAAGGTTATCATTGCTGATGTCACATGGATCTTGGCTGAAAGAAGTTGATACTAGAAAGATGTTCACCTGTGCTTTATTGACTATGCAAAGACATTGAGTGTGTGGATCATAACACATTATGAATAATTTTGTGATGAATTGGAATTTCAGAACACTTAATTGTGCGCATATGAAACTTATAAACAGATTAGGGGCAGTTATTTTAGCAGATGCTGCATAGTTAAAAAAAAAAAAAAAAAAAAGGCATGTGTCCATGCTGTATCCTTTCACCATACTTGTTTAAACTGTATGCTGAACAAATCATCTGATAAACTGGATTGTATGAAGTAGAATACAGCATTAGGATTGGAGGAAGACTCATTAGCTTGCGATATGCAGATAACAACCTTGCTTTCTGAAAATGAAGAGGACTTGAAGCATTTACTGATGAAGATCAATGCCTTTAGAATGGAGTATACTTCAACATAAAGAAAACATAAAACTTTCACAACTGGACGAATAATCAATATCATGATAAATGGAGAAAATATTCAAGTGGACATGACTTCATTTTACTTGTTTCCACAATCAACATCCAAGTAAACAGCAATCAGATATTAAATGATGTTGTTCATTGGGTAAATCTGATGCAAAATACCTTTTTAAAGAGTTAAGAAACAAAGATATAACTTTGAAGACTAGGGTGAGCCTGATCCAAGCCATGGTATTTTGAATTACCTCACATGCATGCTAAACCTGGAAAATGAAGAAGGAATACTGAAGAAGAATTGATGTATTTGAATTGTGGTGTTGGCACAGAATTTTGAATATACATGCATGGACTTCCAGAAGAAGGGAAAATTTGTCTTGGAAAAAACATGATCAAAATGCTTCTTAGAAGCAAGGGTAGTGAGACTTCATGTCAGGTAGTTAGACATGTTGACCAGTCTCTGGAAAAGGATGTCATGCTAGGTACAGCAAAGAAGAGAAGACCCTCAACAATGTAGATTGACAATGAGTTAAAATATAGCAACAATTATTGTGTAGGGTTGCATAGGAAGTGTTACATTCTGCTGTATATACATCAGCTATGAGTTTGAATCAATGCGACCGTACCTAGCAACATTAACAATAGCACCACTGATTAATATAATTGCTGAAAATAAGTTGTAAACCTCCAAAATTTGAATTGGCAACAGTTGTGTGATAGATATATTTACAACAACAACAATAAACAATACAAACAAACAAAAACAAAGAGTAGCTGCTGAGGCTTCTTATATACAACCAAATACCTAATGAGATTTGGTTACTTGGTATGGAGGTGTAGGGTTATAGTTGCATGAAGCATGCCAGTTAATTGGCCTAATAACATGTTTAGTGCTTATGTTCTACCTTCTAGTTCCTTACATAGTGCCTGGGGTCTTAAAATCTTGCAAGGGGCAATTCAAAATACAGCAAATGGTCTTTATTTAGATGAAACTACAGAGGAAGAAGGAGAGTCAGGAATAAGAGGAAGAAATGGCATATGTGGCTCATTATCTCCAGGAACAACTTTTTCCTTTGCGATAAGGCCAAAAGAACTGGATGGTGCTCAGCTATCATTACTGAACACTTTGATCAAAGATTCTACTGAAGAATCCTGATAAAACAGGGGGAAATGTAAAACAGAATTTATAGTTTTCATGGATTTCAAGCTTTCTGGAGCTATGGAGTCTAGATGAACCTCTGCAATATTGCTCTGAGGTATTCTTTGAGCCTTAAGACCAAAAATAATCCCCTGAAATCTTCTTTAAGTCAAAGAATTTTTTTTTTTTTTAAGTGCTATCGAGTCTGTTCCGACTCACAGTGACCCTGTATAGGATATCCAAGGAGCAGCTGGTGAGCTTGAACGACCAACCTCATGATTCAAACTGACCTTGCAGACCCATGCATTAACCTGCAGCACCACACCAAGGCTCAAAGAATAGTTTAGTCAAAGAATAGTTTAGTTTAGTCCAATAATAGTTTCGCATAATTATTAAAGAATGTCTGCCTTGAGCATTTTGCTCTATTAAGAATTATTCTACATGGATCAAGTTGACAAGAGCAGCTCGAGAGATTAGATAGGAATTTAGGGGGCAGTGAGTTTATGTTAAAGGGATTAGAACAACTCAGTAAAGAAGGGTGGGAATGATTGCACAAGTCAATGTAATCAGTGTCACTGAATTGTACATGTAGAAACTGTTAAACTGGTGTACGTTTTTATCAACAATGACAAAATTCAAGAAACTATTTAAAAAATAATAGAAGGCATGATAGAAAAGAAATCAAAGAAAGATCAAAGGAAGGGCATTTCATCACCCTTTGGGCACATCGCCTGATGTGAGTAGTCACTCAATATTAATTAGCTCAAGCATGCATTCAATTAAAATGGGAGCTATCATGAAAACACAAACCAGGAAAAAGTGCTTTCTTCCTTTTTACTAATATGAGTTCTGAAGAAGGAGGAGATATTGTGATTAGGCTTTGTAATGTACTGTGCACATGTTACATATTAAAATATTATGGTATATGATGGTTATTTGCATGCATTTCTTACCTCCTTTCACAGAGTGTAGATGCCTTGAGGTAATGAAATGTGTTTTATGAATCAGTCTTTATACCTAATTCTGTTAGTTGTCTTCAAGTGGACCCCAGACTCATGGCAAGTCGCCACACAATGAAGTGAGTTACTGCTGAGTCATGTACCATCCCTTTGATCAGTTGTATATGAGACCATTGTGATCCACAGAGATTTCATTGGCAGATTTTTAGAAACAGATGGTCAGGCTTTTCTTTCTGGCCTGCCTTAGTCTGGAGACTGCTCTTTATGAAAGGTGAGAATTCTACCAATAAACTATCAATGTCCCTTTATATCTAGTGGGTGCTCAATTATTGTTGTTAAATGTCATCGAGTTGGTTTCGACTCATAGTGACCCTGTATAGGCTTTCCGAGGAGTGGCTGGTGAGCTTGAACCACCAACACTGCAATTCAAACCAACCTTGGAGTCCAGTGCATTAACCCACAGCTCTACACCAGGACTCCAGGTATTCAATAAACGTTTATTTTATGTTTCATATTTAACCATCTTTATTGAGGTGCTCAATAAATATGAAGCATAAAATAAATGTGTATCAATTTGTCTTACTAACATTTGAGGCCAAAATGCAGTATAATTGATCCGATGTTACATGATACATAAATTTTTAAAAATTGTGATTTGCAAAAATTATATTGTTTTTTACCTGTTAAATGGTAAAAATTTGAAATTATCTTCAAAATCATTAATCTGATAGTGGATAAATTCTTACCAGATTAAATCTGGCTGATGAATTAAAACTTATTCCTAAAATGAAACCTTCACTCATTTATATCATCTCAGTAGCAAACTAAAGATTACCCAAGAACAAACTGGTAGACTCTTTACAAAATAAGAGAATAAAATAATCACATTGACCTAGTGGATCCAGAATAAAAAATTCCAATTGGAGGATAGAAGAAATTGGAGATGGGAATAACCAAACAGCAGAGTGAACACTCCTAGGTTCCCTGTCTGGTAGACCCCTGGAGAGTCTGAAGAGCCTCAACAGTCTTGGTGGGGGTGAGGGAAGGGCAGACTGCATCTGCTAAGATCAAAGAGAAGCAGAAGGAATCAGCCAGACCACTGTCTACTCTCTGAGCAAAGATAATAGAGTCTTCTCTGGGGCAAAGAAAATGTATACACAGAGAAATATTTAAAAACACAGCAATCCCAGAGCTGACTAGATCTTTTTATCCCATACCTCAAACTCATTAGACTGGTCCTTAATTCAAAATCATTATGTTGTTGTTGTTAAGTGCTGTTGAGTCTATTCCGACCCATAGCGACCCTGTAGAAGGTTTCCAAGTAGCAGCTGGTGAGCTTGAACCACCTACCTTGCAGTTCAAACGACTTTGCAGTCTGATGCATAGGGGATTACAAAAAGTAAAAAGGTTGAGTATTTTTCAGATGGTCAGTTGCAGATCATTAGTGTGTGATATGCATTTTAAAATGAAATAAAATAAAATGGAAAGTAGTGTGACTTACATGTAATAGGAATATTGTTTTATTAATTTTTGTTCCGTGTGTGTGTGTGTATATATAATTGATTAAAAGGTAAAATGGATTTTTCATTGAGGGTCTCATTCAAAAATATTTGAAAACTGGTCAAATCCATCTCCCTACCCCTAAGGAACTCTGGTAGCATAGTTGTTACAAATCAGGCTGCTAATCTCAAGGTCAGCAGTTCAAAACTACCAGCTGTTCCATGGGAGAAAGATGAGGCTTTCTGCTCCCATAAAGATTTACAGCCTTGGGAAACCTGTACAGGGTCGCTATGATTCGGAACCAACTCCACGGCACTTAACAACAACAACAACACTCCTAATACCAAACCAAACCCAAACCACTACCATCCAGTGGGGTGACCTTTTACTGATAAATTTTTATGGGAGCAGACAGTCTTATCTTCACCTGCAGCTGGTGGATTTGAACTGTCTACCTTGTCGTTAGCAGTCCAAGGTTTATTCCACATGGCCCTCAGGGTTCCTATCTACCCCTAATAGTATACTTTATTATGGAAGCATATTAAAATCAGTCCTAGAAAATAAGGCCCTCAGGAAAAAAGGATTTATAACCTCTAAGGCACAGCTTTCAGTATGGATTGCATCTCAATGTTAAGAAAACAAAAATCCTCACCACTGGATCAATAAACAACATTCCTATCAATGGAGAATAAATTGAAGTTGTCAATGACTTCATTCTTCTTGGATCAACTATCAACACTCACGGAAGCAGCTGTCAAGAAGTCAAATGACATATTGCATTAAGAAAATCTGCTGCACAAGACCTTTTTAAAGTGTTGAAGAACAAAGCTATCAGGTTGAGGAATAAAGTGGGCCTAACCCAAGCCATGGTGTTTTCAATAACCTCATATGCATGTGAAAGCTGGACAGTGAATAATGAAGACCGTAGAAGAAATGATACATTTGAGTTATGGTGCTGGAGGAGAATATTGAAAGTGCCATGGGCTGCCCATAGAACCAACAGATCTGTGTTGCAAGAAGTACAGTCAGAGTGCTCCTTGGAGGCCAGGATGGCCAAACTTCATTTCTTATACTTTGGACATATTGTCAGGAGGGACCAATCACTGGAGAAGGATATCATGTTAGGTAAGGTGGAAGGTCAGAGAAAAAGAGGAAGACCCCCCCAGCAAGATGGATTGTCCAAGTGACAGCATCAATGGGCTCAAGCGTGGCAACAATAGTGAGGTTGGCCCAGGATCGGGCAGTGTTTCATTCTGCTGTGCATAATACGGTCACTATAAGTTGTCACCGACTTGATGGCACCTAACAAAAACAACAACAGGGCTAATCTCCATTCAAGGTATTCTGCATTTTACAAATGTAGAAAATGTCACAGATTCCATGAAACCCCCTGAAACAAAAACAGTCGAGTCTCCAAAATCAGGCATTTCATTGTAATGAAGCTAATGCTATTTGTCAGAAACTGTGGACACCCATCCTTTGAAAGTCTCTAATTAAGGAAACAGAACTGGAAAAAAACCTAAACAGTAGAAAATAGCATGCCTCACATGTGA
The DNA here is from genome assembly GCF_000296735.1 of Chrysochloris asiatica. Classification (NCBI taxonomy): domain Eukaryota; kingdom Metazoa; phylum Chordata; class Mammalia; order Afrosoricida; family Chrysochloridae; genus Chrysochloris; species Chrysochloris asiatica. The sequence continues at coordinate 12,751,319 of NW_006408609.1, read as the reverse complement.
GTAGGCTATCAGGCCAGTAGTCATTAAAGAGCCCACAAACTGAGGGCTCTATTTAAGGAAAGTCGGGGCTGGTTCAAAGGAGCCCTGTTGGCCTGCTAACCAAAAGATTGGCAGTTCAAACCCACCAGTCCCTCTTGGGGAGAAAAACCAGGCAAAGATTTACAGAATCAGAAACACTAAGGAGCAGTTCTACTCTGTTCTATAAGGTTAAATATGACTCAATTTATTTGATGGCTTTGTGTTTGGTGTTTTGGGGATGCTTCAGAGAAAACAAAATAGAACCTTTCAAATACTTCTCCCCATACTCTCAACTCTTCTCTTAGCAGATTTACCGGACCTTGATGTATTTCTTGAAGTTTTATTCACATCAAGTTTATAATTCATTTTATGATTTGAAAAGTAAACAGGAAATAATAGAAGGACTGATGGATGGGAAGCCTGAAATACAAAAGATTCTGGCCAAATGTGAGAACATTCCCTGTGACTGAGAGAACTGAGTGATTTCCTTTGGTAAATCACAAAGGACAAAAAGTAAAATTCAAATTGACTAGATGGAAAATATTACCATTAGCAACAGACTTTATTATTTTTTGCAAAGCATGAGAATTGGGGTGGGTTGTCCCTAAAACAAGTCCCAGTAATGTTGTATAACAATAAAAAGACAGATCTCTTCCCACCCAGATACAGAAAGGAAGTACTCAAGGTTTTACAATGATTGTTGTTGTTGTTAAGTACTGTGGAGTTGATTCTGACTCCTAGTGACCCTGTACATATGCTCACTAAGAATACGGTTTAAGGATGAGCTACCTTCATTATCTCTGTAAGAAATCAAAGTAAGCCATCTGAAACCCAAACTGTAGGAAATCATACTGCTCAGGTAATGTATCCAATGTGATACTAAAACAGACCTATCGCTTTCAGAGAGCTAGACTGCCTGGCTTAACCTTCAACAAAACCTTTCCTGGGAGCTCAGTCCCGTCAAGTAGACATTCTCTCAGCTGAAGCGGAGACGTGGATTTTAGCTGTAATTATGGTCTGCTAATCTGGTACAGCCTTAGTTAAGCAAACAGAAGCAGCACATATCATTAGGGAAGCAACAACATCTCTCGCCCTTCCTAAGGCACTGGTCTGGGAGAGAGGAAACTGTTGAAATCTTAGGTGTTGTTGCAGCTTAGCCTCTATCTAATCTTTTAGAAGCTCAGTTTACCTAAATGAAAGAACGCATGCCACCCTCCCATGTGACAGAATTGTTGTAAACACACACACACATACACACACAAAAGTAGTTTTTAAAGATGTCACAACGGGGCCCTGAATTGCTATCAGTTTTTACAGTTATATCCTTACTCTACCTCCAGCTATATGAAGGAGTCCTTGTGTGGCACTGTGGGTTAATGTGCTGGACTGCAAAGTTGGTTTGAACTGCAAGGTCAGCGGTTCAAGCTCACCAACTGCTCCTCAGACACCCTGTACAGGGTCGCTATGGGTTGGAACTGACCCCCGCTGTATGTTTTCCTCCCAGTCAATGTCCTCTAAGATTCAGGGACATACTGTTATAATTTAGATTCAGATCTGTATTTCTAACTTAAATGAGTACTTTTAGAGTAATGGTGGAAATTTCGGTTAGTAGGAAGCCAGATATCAAAGATAATTTTGAGAAAAGAGCCTGGAAAATTGTTAGTTGCTGTTAGGTGCCATTGGGTTGGCTCTGACTAACCTGTTTTCATGGAGTAAACCCCAATTCACAGCAACATTATTAGACACAGTAGAACTGTCCTATAGGATTTCAAGGGATTTAAAAGGCTCCTTGGTGTGGCCTGATGTGATAAAACACTGGACTACAAGGTCTGTTTGAATCACAAGATCAGAGGTTCAAACTCACTAGCTGCTCCTTGGAAACCCTATACAGGGTTGTTGTGTGTTGGAACCGGCTCAATGGCAATTAATAACAATAACAACAACCTTTACAGAATCAGATTGACACATCTTTCTCCCTGGGAGTGGCTGGTGGATTCCAACTGTCAATTTTTGGGTTAGCAGCTGAGTGCTTTAGCCACTGCATCACCAGGTCTTCTTATTTTTAAGTAACTTTAGCAGAAATTTTTTCCAAAATAAATCTTATAAAATGCATAATATAAATATTACATTAAAAGGAAATTAAATCAATATCCACTTAATTTATAAATTAAAACAATGAAAAGACTATTGTTTTTAATGCAAAAGTGATACAAAGGTCATAGATGATAGTTGTGCCTTATATTAGCCTTAGTATTATGATTCTTTTATGTCTGAGTTTTGTTGCACAATGGCAAGGTTATTTTTACCAGATGGATAATTGCAAATGATAACAGTTTTAAAAAGAGTTACCTGAGAGTCTCAGGTTCTATAAAAAGAGATCACAAATGAAGTCATATACTTTGGTTTAAGCAAAAATGAAATTCTAGTTTGGGTGATTAAGATGATGGCACCAAAAATGAAAAAAAAAAAACTATATGGAAAGGTAAGTTCCATATGGGAATGAGTTCAGTTTTCAATGTTTTGTGTCTGTTACTGTTACATGCTATGGAGTTGGTTCTGACTCATAGTGACGTAGTGCAGTAGAACAAACCTGCTTGTCCTGTTCCACCCTCACAATTGTTGCTGTGTCTATGCTCATTGTTGTCATCACTGAGTCAATCCACTTTGTTGAAGGCCTTTCTCTTCTTTACTGGCCCTCTACTTTATCAAGCATGATGTCTTTCTCCAGGAATTGGTCCCTCCTTATAACGTGACCAAAGTATAGGAGATGAATCATTTTTATGCTTGCTTCTGAGTCTTGGTGTGGCACTGTGGGCTAATGTGCCAGATTGCAAAGTCATTTGAACTGCAAGGTTGGTGGTTCAAGCTCACCAGCTGCTCCTTGGAAACCCTATACAGGGTCACTATGGGTTGGAATCAACTCAACGGCACTTAACAACAATAACAAGGATTATTCTGGCTGTACTTCTTACAAGATAGATTTGTTCATTATTCTGGAAGTCCATGCATGCTATGTTTAATATTCTTCACCAGCAAATTTGCCCAATGCAATACATCAGTAGATTTATTGTTTGCTGCTTCCATGGGCATTGATTGTGGGTTCAAGTAAAATGAAATCCTTTTTTCTAAAAACAAACAAACAAACAAACACACACACAAACAAACAAAAGTTTATTGTTATTTGGATGAAAGTTTACAGAGAAAATTGGGTTTCCCTATAACAATTTATATATAATATGTTTTGTGACATTGAATGCATTTCCCCGATGTCACAGCACTCTTCCCACTGTACCCCTCTGTTTACCATTTTCATTCATTCTTTTCTAGAAACAAAATTCAGCCAGGGATATAATTGAAATTATGACAAAGTTTTAACTTAAAAAAAAAAAAAAGCCTCCACTTTTCTGTCAGTTTGTTGTCTGTGTGTGGCTTGTGAGTAGCTGTGATTCTGAAAGCTATGTGACCAAGATTTTAAATACCAGCAGTGTCACCCATGATGGAGAGTTTCAGTGGAGCTCCCAAACTAAGACAGATTGTTGAGAAGGACATGATGATGTATTTCAGAAAAAACTGTCTGGTGAAAACCTTAAGGTTAGCAGCAGAGCATTGTCTAATATAGGGGCCAAAGTTGAGCCCTTTAGATTGGAAGACACTCAACATGCTAGGGGGAAGGATTTGCCTCCTCAACATAGTCGAGCTTAATGATGTGGATGGAAGAAAGTTCTTGTGACCTTTGTTACCTGATGTGTCAGAACTCAAAATGAGAAGAAATAGCTGCAAATACCCATTAATAATTAGGATGAGAGATGTACTAAGTATGAATCTTGGAAAGTTGGAAGTCGTCACAAATGAAATGGAATGCGTGAATACTTTAGGCATTGTCTTTGTTGTTAAAGTGCTGTTGAGTAGGATCCGATTCATAGCGATCCTGTCTAGTGTTTCCGAGGGGCGACTGGTGTATTTGAGCTACCTATCTAGTGGTTAAAACTGACCTTTCATTAGTTATTCGAAATGAACTGGAATTGGCCATTTTGAATCAAACAATCATGGTTTACTATATTAGAATGACAAATTGAAGAGGAACAATGTTGAATTCATTGTCAAAAAGAACACTTTAAGCTCTATACTGAAATACAATGCTATCAGTGATAGGATAACATCCATATGTACTAAGAAGACCAGTTCATATAACTATTATTCAAATTTGCACACCAACTACTAGTGGTAAAGATGAAGAACCTAAAGATTTTTACCACTTGCAGCAGCCTGAAATTGATTAAACATATAATCAAGATGCATTTAATAATTACTGGTGACTGGAATGTGAAAATTGGAAAGAAACAAGAATCAGAAACAAGAAAATATGACCTTATTGATAAAATCAACACCAGAGATCATGTGATAGAATTTTGGAAGACCAAAAGCCTATTTATTGCAAATACCTTTTTCAACAGCATTGTTGTTATTAAGCATTAGTTTCAAATTCACAGCAATCCTGTAAAAGGTTTCTGAGGAGGGCTGGTGGGTTTGAACCACTGACCTGCGTTTAATATATAGGTGGACCTCATCTCATCCCATGGAATACACAGGAATCAAATTGATTACAACTGTGGAAAGGGATGATGTAGAAGTTCATTATCAGTCAGAACAAGGCCAGGAACAGACCATCAACAAACTTTCTGTAACTATGGAAACAATGAGTGAATTCATGATCAAACAGGAACTATTGCTCTTATTGTTGTTGTTAAGTGCCCTTGAGTTGGTTCTAATCCATAGCAACCCTGTATAGGGTTTCCAAGGAGTGGTTGGTAAGCTTGTACCACTGACCTTGATATTCAAGGTCCAGCGCTTAAACCCATAGTGCCAGATCTTTGTTCTTATTTGTTGTTGTTTTTAAGTGTTGTAGAGTTGATTCCAACCCATAGCAACCCTGCATAGGGTTTCCAAGAAACAGCTGGTGAGCTTGAACCACTGACCTTGCAGTTCAAAGGACTTTGCAGTCTGACACATTAGCCCTCAGTGCCTCACCAGGACTCCACTGTTCTTATTCATATTGTGTAATTTCACTTTCTTTTAACCTCCAGCTGTGTCCTGGCTTTGATAAAATTCTAAGTGTGTATTTAAGAAACTGCATGTTTGTAAATTCCTACAGCTGCCGAGCCTGCGGCTCATAAGTTTGCGGTTTCATCATTTTAGATTTCTTGACTTGGTTACTGATGTTTCCAGGCCAATGCCATTTTGTATTTAGTAAAGTTGAAATATTTCACAGAGACTCTTATATTCTTTCTGATTGCTACACATATCTTAGTGAGCCCATGCCATTATTCTTATTTCTCAGTGAAGCTGAGTTAAAATGTGTTTATGAATGTCAGTTACAGAGCAAAATGTTCTTGATGTTTCCCAGTACATGTTCCTAATGTTTCCATTCATTAGCTGGAAACAGATACTTCTTTAGTTTTTCATATTCATTGCTCAGCTTTTGCATGCATATGAGATGATTGATTGAAAATTCTATGGTGTGGATCAGGTGCCATCTTTGAATTTTAACATGTTAAAAAGGTCTTTTTGCAGCAGATTTGTCCAAATATAGTATGCCATATACAGTGCTCTTCTTTCGTTTTGAAGGTAAATGATTAAGTACTTTGTTTTGTATCTTATAAGAAAACTATAACTGACCTGAATAGATTCAAGTTTTCTTCACAGCTTCATGTTTCCTTCCATTTTTCATTAGTATTTTGATGCGTTTCCTCTGTCCCCCATACGAAAAAGTGAGGTATAGCTTTGTTTCTGTGCGCTATCTATCATAGATACTGCAACATTTCTCAGCTTTTCACTGTCTCAGGATATGAGAGATAACACACATACACTCAGAATGAAATTAATGGCTTGGGGTTGTGAAATCTCACAAACCTGGATAAAAAAAACCTTTTTTTCCTATACCTTACTCAAAAACTTTGTACTGAGTCTTAGCCTCTCTAAGAATTCCAGCACTACAGTGACTTAAGACATTTGCCGTCTCTCTGTGAAAGCCTACAGTGAGGCATCACACAGTAGGATAACAAGATGGAACTTGCAGCTCTGCTTTTGCAGGAACCCAAATTAAGATGTACAACAATATTCATTATTCATCTCTTCTTTTCATAATATAACTCCTTGTTCTAGCTGTATCCTTGACCATCTAATTATAGATTACATTTTTCCACCAACTACGAGGTGTGATAACCCTTTGCAGAAAACTATTTGATCTTTTGGTCCTAGTTCTGAGAGCCAACTAATTCACTTGGACCCCAATGCTGACTATGCCTCAGGAGGCCATGTAATGCGGCCTATAAAGGCTTTGTTGTTGTTGTTAAGTGTTGTTGTTGTTAAGTGTCCTTGAATCGGTTCTGACTCACAGCGACCCTGTATAGAATTTTTGAGGAGCAGCTGATGAGCTTGAACCACTAACTTTGTGGTTAAATGAACCCTGCAATCCATGATGACTTAGAATATGGAAACTCTTAGGGCCTAAAATCAAAAGGCTCTGACCCCATCTTCGAGCATAAATGTCAAATTCCATCTTGAGTACCTGACACAGTTGTGACACAATTTTGAGATGCCCTTCAAAGCCCTAATGTGAGAGCAAAAAGAGACATTTAGCACTCAAGAAAAGTAAAACTTTAGTTGCTCAAAAAGAGGGCCTATGGATCTCAGTTCAGCAGGCTCCTACCCTTGATAAAGACATGTAGATGAAGGGCAGTTATTCGTTAACTTCTTTCCTTTTTTTCCCTCTAGCCCCGTTGGATCACAATGGAGAACACCTTGATTATTGTTTCTGCAACAATCACAATACTTATCTATGAAAAACCAATCAAAATCAGGAAGTTTCAATGTGTTTAGCATATCAATGGAAACAAGCTGACTCTAGTTGTTATTTTATCTTTATATACTGTTGGCTTTGTAATGCTCTTTGTATTCAGATGGAGACTGTTTCTGACGACATGCTGGGTCCATTTTCCCACCTTTGTTTCTGTCTTTGTATCTTATGCTGAATAAAACCTCTTTTTCACTACTGTAACTTTGTAGTACTACCACCTATAATAAGTGCACCTGACCCAAGCCATGGTATTTTCAATAACTTCATATACATGTGAAAGTTGGAAAGTGAATACGGAAGACTGTAGAAATATTGGTGCATTTAAGTTATGGTGTTGGAGGAGAATATTGAAAGTACACGGGCTACCAAAAGAACAAACAGATCTGTGTTGGAAGAAGTGCAGCCAGAGTGCTCCTTGGAGACCAGGATGGCCAAACTTTATCTCTCATAATTTGGATATATTGTCAGGAGAGACCAGTCGCTGGAGAGGGATATCATGTTTGGACTCAAGCATGACAACAGTGGTGAGGTTGGCTCAGGATCGGGCAGTGTTTCATTCTGCTGTGCATAATAAGATTGCTATGAGTCAGTACCAACTCGATGGCACCTAACAACAACAACAACAACAGCAAGGTGGAGGGTCAGAGAAAAAGAGGAAGACCCCCAACAAGATGGATTGTCCAAGTGGCAGCATCAATGGGCTCAAGCGTGTCAACAATTATGACGTTGGCTAAGGACCAGGCAGTGTTTCATTCTGTTGTGCATAGGCTTGCTATGAGTTGGTACCGACTTGATAACAACAAACAGGATATTTTGAAACAATGGGCCAAGTCTATCCTGAGAACTTAACTATGGAGCAGAAGCCAGAAAGCAAGGTCCTACTTTTCTGGACTTCAAATTTTCACACTTCAAGTCCCTTCCACACCAACCAGGTGAGTGCTCTCAGAAAACCAACTTTGCTTATTTTTTCTTTGCTATATTTCATGCTTTCTTAAAGTCTCATTCTGCATATTATTTTGAAAACATGGTTGTTTTGATCAAGGGAAATTCTTTAGCATTTGGCCTAATCATTTGGTAAACAATTAACACTGACTCATTTTTGAATTACAGGACATTTGAAATAGGTAATTTTATTTTAAAATAGCTCTAGATCACTATAAACTGCAACAGTTTGGGCTTGGTAAGACCAATGAAATCCATTAGTGTTATCTCTAGCACTCAACAAGAGCATTAAAGACTTTCTTGTCAGGATAAGGTGGTCTCAGACAGGCCAGAGCATTAGGTCAAATGCTCTCCTGAAACAAAGATACACATTGGTTCAGCAAAACACTGTCCAAGCTCTGCAGTATTCCCCACTAGATTTTTTCTGTGACTCAGAGAAAATCTGGAAAACAGTTCTAGGTTTTGAAACCTTCTTTCCTTCTTTCTAAGAATGGAAAACAAACAGGAGATGAATAAATTTGACAGCCAGCCACCTGGAACACCCACTGCCTCGATGGCAAAAAAAATCTGGGCCTAATTCCATAAAATATTTAGAGAAATGACATGATTTGATAAAAGAAAAGAAATCTCACTGGTGGCCTAGGTGGGGAATTTACACATTGACTAAATTGGTCTTTATTTAAAGTGCAAGTTAGAAGAGGATGCAAGATAGTCAAAAGCAGTGGGAAGTGT
>NW_006408609.1:12728467-12741951 GCF_000296735.1 Chrysochloris asiatica | reverse complement strand
TGTTTTATTGTGAATTATGTGATAGTTTACCTGGGAGAACATTAGCTTTACATTCATCCTACCATATTTTATTGCCATGGTTACAATCCCCTCCATGCATCATCAACCAACCAAAGGGTACACCCTGCAAGCCTGCCCCTCTGTCGTCAGCACACAGACCATCTCCCTCTCTGTGTCTAAAGTCCCCAGCCGCTCCATTTCTCCATGTCATCCTCTCTGCCTCCATCTCTGGCATCACTGCTTCTCTGGGAAGGATCCCGCTCTCCACTCTTCTCCCTTGATGGTCTCAGGGACCTCTGCTCCCAGACTTAAAAGTCAATCACTCCCCTCCTTTTGCTACAAAACCATCCACATTTACATTTCCAACCCTTACAATCAGTCCTGATAACAATGATTCACTATTGTATCACAAGAGACCTAGCCACAGCTCCTTTCATCAGCACAGCCTAGACAGATAGATTGTATAATACTCAGTGGAGATTCTACCTTCCTCCACGCCCTCTGGATCTAGGCTCCCTCTTGAAAGCTTGTAAGCCAGTCCTTTCTTGCCTTTGTAGCACCCCCATTTTGGATAGCCAATGTCTAAGTTTCCCATCCTTGTCTACTCTGTGTATGGAGGGGGTTAACTGCCTTTTTATTCCATTGATTCCCTGGAGTCTGAGCATCAACTTCTGTTAATGCCTTTGGTAGTTAAACAGCCTAAACTGGCTGGGAGTCTAGGAGAAGTGACAATAAATCCTTGGTCTTAGTCTGAGTTGGACTCCTGGTGTGGTGCTGTGAGTTAATGTGCTGGACAGCAAGTTGGTTTGAACCACAAGGTTGGTCATTTAAGCTAACCAGCTGCTCCTTGGAAACCATATACAGAGTCGCTATGAGTCAGACTGATTGGATGGCACTTAACAAGTCTAAGTTGAGCACTATTGTCAAGGATTTCTCTGACCCTTGTGAAAATCCTCTGAAGTTTTTGCATGCATTTACCATTTTAACTAGCCCATATGAGCCATGTCCTTCAGATTTGTATAAACTTGCTACACATGTTACTAACTAAACTCTGGAGAAGCAGCTAGATGGAAGTAAAGCAAAATGAAAGGACTTCGAAGTGAGTATAACTCCTCAAACTGGAATTACAGGAAAACAATTAAGAGATGAGGTTCAAATTTTAGTCAATATTTTAATAATGGCATTTCCAAAGGTTCCCCCCCTCTGAGAAAGGTTAGCTAGACAAGGGTTCAGGCTTGCAAAAAAGAAAAAGAAGGAGAGAATGTGTACTCCTTTATGAACTGGTTCTCCAAACTATTTGACGAATGATCAGGCTTGAAGGCAACTGTAAAGGAATGTGAACCTGTGTTTAATTCTCTGTTTTTAGGGGGACTGTTGCCTCGACTGGCAACCATAGTTAAATGGCATAATTTGACTTGGGAAAATGTGAATCATTCAGATTTGGCTACAGATTAAAGAGAAAAAGAATAAGGAAAGTGAACTAAAAGCTAAAGAGCAGAAAATGATGGCTTTAAAGTTGCAACAGCTGTGAATTAGAGGCAATAATGAGGTGACTAAAAAGCTGAGTTAGTGGCTCTTACCCAAACTTGCAAACTAGCAGAAAATCGGTCTATAACAATATTTATGGACTTGCGTTATGCACATGGAGTGGCCCATAGTTTGGCTTTGCAGCTTGAAGATTTCTAACCTCAGGAGGATCCTTGAGAGAAATGTAACTAAACTTTTAGATGCTTCACTGTTATCTTTAAGAATAGCTGTGGTTAAAATACAAACACACCAATATCATATTGAGGAAGAAATTGAAAATGAATTGTCTGATGCAGCAGCTAAAAGAGCAACTAGTAGAGAAATCATAGAAAATCATGAAACCCTACTTCCACATCCTTTAAAAGTAGTTAATACAGAAACTTTTAAGTCCTTGACCATCCTACGAGTAATTAAAGGTCCAGATTTAGGGATGTTAGAGGGTTCCAGAAGTTTGTCCCTGAAGCTAAAGTGACAGAAAGGAAAGCAGACAATTGCTATTGTGACAAGGAGACTAGATTATGGACAGACCCTGGAGTTGTTATTCCTAAGGGAATACACATATCTCTGTTGTTAGTTTGCTTATTTGAATTCAAGAAACAATGGGGTAGATTTCTTTGTTACATTTCTGAATAAACATTTTTGGGGTGACTTTCTAGAATCAGTTCACTATATAACAGTCAACACAATGTAAACAGACACCAAATAATAACTGAATTGGCAAGTCTCGATAAATATTGTCTTTCGTATATATACCCAGGAGTCCTGATGTGGCACTGTTGGCTAATGTGCTGGAGTGCAAGGTTGGGTTGAACTATGAGGTCAGTGGTTCAAACTCACCAGCCACTCATTGGAAACCCTGTATAGGGTTGTTATGAGACAGAACTGACTCGACAACACTTAACAATAACAATAACTTACACCCAGGAAGAACACAGAGAACAGTGTGTAATATACTGGAAATGAGAGTCAAATTTATTTCCACCATTAACAGTAGATCTTAAGCATGCAAGAGATGCTAAGTGTTTCAGCCCACCTGTGCACCATAGGGCTATAAATTCATTCCAATAGTAGATTTGTAAAGAAGAAGGCTATACTTTAATCCCAACTCCAGTCTTTGGATTGGACCTGATCAAATTCTAGTACTCCCAAAGGAGTTACATTTACCTGTGATCTTTAATTTCCACCAGAAGGATCATTTAGCATGAGATAAAAATTTCTAGACAATTAAAAAATATATATTATTGGGGTTATTTTTGGAAATCTATAAATGAAGTAAGAAGTTGTACTATTTGCCAAGAATTTAACCTGAGGAATACTTATTCAACTCCTCAGGGTCAAAATCCCCTTCCTACAGGGCCTATGACTGAATGGCAATTGGATTTCATACAATTTCCACCAGCACAGAATTATAGATATGTTTTGGGTATAATAGCAGATATTCTCATTGGGTAGAGGTATTTCCTTTTCAGAATGCCACTGCAAACTTTGTTGCTTAAAAACATACTGGGAAGTATCTTTCCTACATGGACTATACCTCATACCCTGTCTAGTGGTGGTGATGGTATGTCATGGAGTCAGTTTTGACTCATAATGACCCTGCATAGGATTTCTGAGGCTGTATATCTTTATGGGAACAGAAAGTCTCATTATTCTCCTGCAGAACCACTGGCAGTTTCGAACTGCTGACCTTGAGATTAACAGCCTAATCACTACACTGTCAGAGCTCCTTTGTGAAGTAATAGAGGTTCTTACTTTACTGGTTAAATTTTGATGGCAGTTTGTAACATTTTTCTTAGTTTGCATAGATTGTGTTGTCCACATCATCTGCAATCTTCAGGGCTGGTCAAAAGACCAATATGGAATAATAAAGGTTTAGTTAGCTAAACTTACTTTTTCTTTAAATCTGACATTGCCTCAAGTACTTCCAATAGTATTAATGAATCTGCAGACTACTCTTATTTGTCCTTACAAATTAACCTCAATTGAAATTGTCACCGGAAGTATTATGCCTCTTACTTACACTGCTATAGTTCCTGATTTAGTGTTAATCTCTGTTGTTCTTAAGTACTCTTGAGTTACTTTCGACTCATAGGGACACTGTATAGGGTTTTCAAGGCTTTAAATCTTCAAGGGAGAAGAAAGCCTCATATTTCTACCACCAAGCAGCTGGTAGGTTCAAACCTTGTGGTTTGCAGTCCAGTACTTATTGAATGGAGCCACCACACTTGGAGAACCTAGGTGGAGAGGTCCTTACTTGGTTTTATTAACTAATGAGTTTGTTGCAAAATTGTTGTTGTTAAGTGTTGTCAAGTTGGTTCCAGTCATAGCGGCCCTGTATAGGGTTTCTGAGGAACGGCTGGTGAATTTGAATTCTCGACTTTGAGGTTCAAACTGACCTTTTGGTTCAGTAAAGAGTGTACAATCCTGGGTACATCTTTTCTGAGTTAAAGAAGACGAAAGTATCTGACTGGGTAGTTACTGGGAAGTATCATTCCTATATGGACTATATATAGATAGATAGATAGATAGAGAGAGAGAGAGAGAGAGAGAGAGAGAGAGAGAGAGAGAGAGAGAGAGTGTCCTGCTGTGGTTCGATGTTGACTGCAAAGCTGGTTTGAACTGCAAGTTTGGTGGTTCAAATTCATCAGGTGCTCCGCAGAAACCCTGTACAGGAATGCTATAGGTTGGAACTGACTCAGTGGTACTTAACAACTATATATATACGTACACATATTATTAACTACTGCTTTGTTAAGACATCTTGCTTAATTGTAGCCTAAAGTGATGCTGACTATGTATTTGGTTCCATTTTTATCTGCTAGTGAGATAGATGCTTGTAGTAGACATGCTTTTGTCTGACTGCCACAATCAGTGGCAAGTGCTTGCAATTTGACACAGTGTTGGATTTGTCATAAAAATCCTTGTTGTGTTAACAGAAACTCTAACCCTTTGGAATCCCCTATGCTGAACTATCACTTGATTTCACCCCTTACCTTAAAATCTAGTAAGGTTTTGTCTTGTGCATTTAGAGTCAACTTATGGGCACCCCCCTCAGTGACACAAACACTTTTGGTACCATGCTTTAATGTCACTTAGGTCCAACTGAATAGACATTTCTGTGATTGATATTCAGTTACTTGAACAATATCCTTATTTGCTTTGAGATAAAAGTAAATATTTTGTAGAAATGTACCAACTCTGCTCTGAGATTTAAATAATTGGTATAAAGAATTTTATATGGCAAGCTAGTAAAAATTGTAACCCATAATCTCATCTTCAAGTCTATGACAATGAATAAATTCATCCATATAGAATTGCAGTTAGAGAGGATATATGTTTGTGATAATTCCCTAGTAGAAACTGGGTTGTCACACATGAATTTTTCTATACCCTCTGTTGCCTTCAAACAAATTTTATGTGCAACTTTTGTGAGTTTCAGAGACAAGACAGCATATTGGTATTGCAGAAACATACTGGTAGCTCTTGGAGATGAAGGTGCAGTTTTTTTCTTGTTTCACTTACCCTCTTGGTAACTAGAGGTGTGGCTGGCCCTCACCCACATACAGCTCTAGTTAAAGCTACTGGGTAATAGAAAAAATAAAAAATGAATTAAAAAAATTCATTGAATCAATGAGAATGAAAATACCACATACCAAAACTTATGAGACACAGCAAAGGATGTGTTGAGTGGGCAATTTATAGCAATGAGTGCATGCATTCACAAAGAAGAAAGAATAAAATCAACACATTAATGCAGCATTTCTAGCAATTAGAAAAAAGATCACCAAAATAAACCTGTAGTCACCAGAAGAAAATATATAATACAGATTAGAGCTGAAATAAATGAATTGGAAAACCAAACACAAAAAAAAAACAATAGAAAGTATTAACAAGACAAGAAGTTAGTCCCTTGAAGGATTGCTTAAAAGAGTAAAACTGACAAATCTTTGGGAAATCTAACAAAAGCAAAGAAAAAGACGCAAATAACACACACAAGAAATGCTATGGGTGACGTCATAACAGAGCAATGGAAACAAGGAGTTCTGGTAGTGTAGTCATTATGAATTGGGCTGTGAACCGTGAGGTCAGCAGTTCAAAACTACTAGCTGTTCCATAGGAGAAAGATGAGTTGTTCTGCTCCCATAAAGATTTACAGCCTTGGAAACTCTGTACAGGGTCTCTTTGAGTCGGAACCGACTCTATGGCACACAGACACCAGGAAGAATTTTGCTTCAAAAACATTGGAGAATCCAGAATAAATGGAAATTAAAAAACAAACAAACTACCAACCTACAGTAACACAGAGTGAAGTAGAAAACTTGGACAGATGTATCACAAAAGACATTGGCCAGGTCATTATAAACTCCCCCACAAAAATGTAACTCTATGGCTTTACTGGTGAATACTACCAAACACGCAGAGAAGAGCTGACAACAGTTCTATTCAAACTATTTCATAACATAAAAAGGATGGAAAGCTGTTGAAGACATTTTATGGAGCAAGCATAACCTTGTCATACCAAAACCAGGCAAAGACATCACTAAATAAGCAAACTATAGACCAATATTTCTAAAAAAAAAAGAAAATAGATGTAAAAATTCTCAACAAAATCCTAGCTAATACACTGCAACCAACATATCAAGAAAATTATACATCATGACCATGTAGAATTCATACCAGGTTTTCAATAAGAAAAACATAATTCACTATTAGAAAAACAATTAGAATAACCTATTACATAAATAAAACAAAGGAAAAGAACTATATGATCATATTGATTTATACAGAAAAGGCAATTGACAAAATTCAACATCCATCTCTGAAGAAAACAGTCAACAAAATAGAAGGGAAATTCTATACATAAGGACACATATATAAATTCAGCAGTCAACATTACTCTCAATGGAGAGAAACTGAAAGCATTTCCTTTGTGAAAAGGAACCAGACTAGGATGCTCTTAATCACCACTCCTATTCAATATTATGCTGGAAGACTTAGCCAGAGCTATAAGGCAAGAAATAAAAGGCATCCAACTTGGCAAATAGGAAGTAAAACTTTTTTTATTTACAGATGATATGACCCTATACATAGAAAATCCCAAAGATTCAGCAAGAAAATTATTGAAATTTATTGGAAGATTCAGCAACATGGCAAGGTACAAGATCAATATCCAAAAATCAGTTGGATTCCTTTACACTAATAACTAGAGAAACAAAAGACCTATACAAAGAAAACTAGGAAATACTTGAAGAATATATCAGGCTCATGGATAGGAAGACTTAACATTGTGAAAATGTCAAAAATACCCATGGCAATCTGTTGATATAATGCAGTCCCAATTTAGATTCCAACGTCATTTGTTAAAGAGATAGAAAATCTGATCACTAGCTTTATGTAAAAAGGTAAGAGACCTCGGATAAGCAAAGCATTACTTATAAAGAACAACAAAGTTGAAGACCTCTTACTTCCTGATCTCAAAATCTATTACACAGCCAGAGTGGTCAAAACAGCTTTGTACAGGTACAATGAAAGCTACATAGATCAATGGAACAGAATTGAGAACCCAGAAGTAAATCTATCTATATACAATCAGCTGAATTTTGACAAAGGGCCAAAGCACATTAAGTGGCAAAGAGATATAGTCTCTTCAACAAATGGTGCTGGCGAAGTTGGAAATCCATTGCAGAAAAAAGAAACAAGACCCATGTATCAAACATATACAAAAACAAACTCAACATGGATTAAATAACCGAAATGTAAAACCTAGAACTCTAAATATCATCATTAAAAATATAGGGACAGATTGAGGGACCGTAATATATGACATAAATACAAGGTCAGCTATAACTAAAAATACAGAAACAATAGAAGACAAAATAGATGACTGAGACATCCTAAAAATTAGAAATGTATGTGCATCAAAAGATTTCACCAAAAAAGTAAAAAGAGTACCTACATACTGGGAATTTTTTTTTAACAATGACATATCAGACAAGGGACTATTTAAAATTGCATAGTCTACAAGAAAAAGACAAATGACCCAAGTAAAAAATGGGCAGAGAACATGAACAAACACTTCACCAAAGAAGACATTCAGGTAGCCAACAAACAATTGAAGAAATGTTTGCAATCATTTGCTAATACTAGAAAGAAGAAGATCAAAACAACAAAGAGATATCATCTCATCCCAGCATTAATCGGAAAGTTAAACAAAACAAAACAAAACAGAAAAAAGCAAATGCTGGTGAGAATGTGGAGAGACTGGGATCCTCTATATTACTGATGGAACTGTATGGTGGAAAATGGTATGGCACTTCCTCGAAAAGTTGGAAATAAATAAACTGAGTGAATTAATTTTATTTTATAATCTGATAATCAGGGTGGTCACCAGCAAGCATAAAATACTGTTAGTGTGTTCCCATAGACTTTCAATCTTAGAAAGTGGTTTACCCTGATGAGCTGACTTTTCTTTCCTTGATGGTCCCAAGGCAAAGAGCTTGCTTGATGTTGTCAATGGCTAGTCTGCTTTCACCCCTACCCACCCTCCACTTCCTTTAGTCACTCTTGTTTGGTCTTTTGAAATGGGAATGTCCCACCTTGGAAGGTTCTGGGTAGGGATCAGGATTCCACCTAAAACCCCACACTCCACAAAGATTTAACATGAAGCCTGCTTGCCTGGGCACATTCCAGCCCCCTTTTAGATAATCCAATCTGCTATAGGGTAAAGATGGGTTTACACATTTTCTGTAATCATCTTTCCCAAATTCTTTTCTATTCCACTTAAATGTCTATATTACTCTATCAGAAAGGGAATCCACTATCCACAAGACAGTCAAGCACCTTAACATTATTTTCCCTCCTTTACCCATTCAGGCAATGTCTTGATCTCGATCCCTGTATTAGAGCCCTGTTCCAAGGTTGTCCATACATCACAATCTACCTCTATCCCATTTAGTCTGTGTATTCCTCCCTGTCTTTCCCCATCATCTCCTTTCCTTTGCCCCCCCTTCTTGTGCATTGCCCTCTCCATCACCCAAGTTGTTATGTGTCTGTCCCCCAAACTGTGAGTTACTATCCCCTCCCTCTCACCTCTGATAATCATGAATTATTTTTTTAATATGGAAATCTTTTCTTAAGCTTTTACAATAATGGTCTTATGCAATATTTGTCTTTTGTGCCTGACTAATTTCACTCAGCATTATGTCCTCAAGGTTCATCCATGTTATGAGGTATTTTGCACCTTCATCATTATTGTTCAAGGTAGCATAATATTCTACTGTGTATATTTACAGTAGAGTTTGTTTATCCATTATTTCATTAATGGACACCTAGGCTGTCTTCATCTATTTGCTATTGTGAATAGTGCTGCGATGAACACTGGTGCACACATATCTGCTTGTATTCTGGCTCATACTTCTTGTGGATATATACCAAGTAGAGGAATTGCTGGATCATAAGGTATTTCTATTTCAAATTTTCTGAGGAAGTGCCATACAATTTTTGTTTTCTTTACATTGATGTACAATCCATACTGAAGGTTTTGGTCTTTGATCTTCATCAGTTAGCATTTTAAGACCTCTTTGCTTTTATAAAGCAAGGTTTTATTATCTTCATATGGCAGATTGTTTATGAGTCTGCCTTCAATCCTAGTGCCAAACTTTTCTTCATATAATCCAGCTTCTTGAATTATTTGCTCAGCAAAGATATTGAATACATATGGTGAAAGATTACAACCCTGGCACACACCTTTCCTGATTTTAAACAATTTGCTGTTCCCTTGTCCTGTTTGAACAACTGCCTCTTGGTCTATGTACAGGTTACTCATAAGCACAATTAAGTGTTCTAGAATACTCCTACTGTACAATGTTGTCCATAGCTTGTCATGACCCACACAATCAAAAGCCTTTGTGTAGTCAATAAAGCACAGGTAAACATCTTCCTGATGTTGTCTGTTTTCAGTCAAGAACCATCTGCTGTCAACAATGATATCCCTTGTTCCATGTCCTCTTCTGAATCCCACTCTGGTTCTCTGTCATTGTATGGTCTCTGCTGTTTTTAAATTATCTTTAGCAAAAATTTGCTTGCATGGGATATTAATGATATTGTCCAATGATTTCTGCATTCTGTTGGGTCACCTATTTTTGGAATGGGCACAAATATGGATCTCTTTTTGTCAGTTGAACAGGAAGTTGTCTTCCAAATTTCCTGGCATAGATGAATGAGTGCTTCCAGGGCTTCATCAGTTTGTTGAAAGATTTCAATTTGTATTCCATTAATTCCTGGTGACTTGTTCTTTGCCAATGCCTTCGATGCACCTTGTATTTCTTCTTTCATTATTATTGACACTTGATCAAAGGCGACCTCTTCAAATGGTTGAACATCAACTGTCTCTTTCTGCTACAGTGACTCTTGTGTATTGCTTCAATGATGCTTTCTGCATCATTCAATATTTTGCCTAGAGAGTCTTTCAATATATCAAATTGAAGCTTGAATTTTTTCCTCAGTTCCCTCAGCTTGAGAAATGTTGAGCATATTCTTCTCTTTTGCTTTTCTAACTCCAGGTCTTTGCACATTTAAATAAAATATTTGACTTTGTCATCGCAAGCTTCCTTTTGACATTTTCTGTTCAGCTCTTTTACTTCCTCATTTGTTCCATTGGCTTTAGCATATCTACATTGGAGGGCAAGTTTCATAGTCTCTTCTGACTTCCAATTTGGTCTTTTCCTTCTTTCTTTTTTTCTTAATTACCTTTTGCTTTCTTCTTGTATGATGTCCTTGATTTCATCCAGTCCTCTGGTCTTCGGTCTTTAGGGTCTAATGCATTAAATCTGTTCTTCAGGTGATCTCTAAATTCAGGTGGGTGGAATATGTTCGATGTTATATTTCAGCTCTTGTGGACTTTTACAATTTTTTCAGCTTCAGCTGAACTTTTGCGTTCCAATCACCAGTAATTATCAATACATCTTCATTGCATGTATGATCAATTTCTGACTGAAGAAGTTGGTAGAATTCTTCAATTTCATCATCACTGGCTTTAGTGGTTGATGCGTAAATTTGAGTAATAGTGGTATTAATTTGTCTTTCTTGTTGTTATTGTTGTTAGGGGCCATCGAGTCGCTACCAACTCATAGTGACCCTTTATACAACAGAATGAAACACTGTCTAGTCCTGGGCCAACTTCACAATTGTTGCCACGCTTCAGCCCATTAATGCTGCCACTTTGCCAATACATCTCACTGGGAATCTTCCTTCCTCTTTTTTTCTGACCTTCCACCTTACCAAACATGATATCCTTCTCCAGTTACTGGCCCCTCCTGACAATATGTCTGAAGTATGAAAAACAAAGTCTGGCCATCCTGGCTTCCAAGGAGCACTCTGTCTCACTTCTTCCAACCCGGATCTGTTTTCTCTTTTGGCAACCCATGGTACTTTCAATATTTTCCTCCAACACCATAATTGAAATGCATCAATTCTTCTATGGTCTTCCTTATTCACTGTTTAGCTTTCACATGCATAGGAGGTTATTGAAAATACCATGACTTGGGTCAGGTGCACCTTAGTCCTCAAGCTGACGTCTTTCCTCTTCAACACTTTAAAAAGGTCTTATGCAGAAGATTTGCCTAATACAATACATCATTTGATTCCTTGACTGCTGCTTCAATGAGTATTGATAGTTGATCCAAGAAGAACGAAGTCCTTGACAAATTTAATCTTTAATCCATGGATAAGAATGTTGTTTATTGGTCTTGTGGTGAGGATTTTTATTTTCTTTACATTGAGATGCAATCCATACCGAAGGCTGTGGTCTTTGATCTTCATCAGTAAGTATTTTAAGTCCACTTCACTTTCAGTAATCAAGGTTGTAGCATCTGAATATTGTAGGTTGTTAATGAATCTTCCTTTAATCTTGATGCCATGTGTTTCTTCATATAACCCAGTGTCCTTGTAGGTGTATGGATATTATCTTATCACAGACTGCATTGTACCTCAAGACAGATCTCAAAACATTCTTTTTGATGATGAATGAGGTGCTATTCTTACTCAATTTTTCATTCCCAGCATAGTAAAATATGTGATTGTCAGATTCAAAATGGTCAATGCTAGTTCATTTCAGCTTACCAATTTCTAGGATATTAATATTAATGTGTTTCCATGTCATTTTTGTCAACTTCCAATTTTCCTAGATTCATACTTACATGTTCTGATCATAAATGAATGTTTACAGTTGTTTCTCTTCATTTTGAGTTGTGCGCCATCAGCAAATGGAGGTCCCCAAGGCTTTCCTTCATTTGCATCATCACAATCAACTCTCCTTTGAGGAGGCAGCTCTTCCCCAGTTGTATTTTAAGTGACTTTTAACCTGAGATGCCAATCTTCTAGCACTATATCTGATAATATTCTGGTGCTCTTCTTCATCATGTTTCAATATTCAATATTCTGGTGCTGACAGTGTCCCACTACTATTCATAAGGTTTTCACTGACTATGTATTTGGAAGTAGTCCTTCTCCCTTTCCTTGTCTATCTTTATCTGGAAGGTCATCTGAAAAATGTCCACTGTGGCTGACCCTGCTGGTATTTAAAATACCCATGGAACAGCTTCCAGGATTATAGCAACACACAAGCCACCACATTACGACAAACTGACAAATAAGTGGTGGTTGTGGTTAGTGCTTTTTTTTAATATTAAAAAATCCTTTGTTAAACACACAAAATCCTTTGTGACAGACAGCATTTTCTCCTAAGAGTTTTATGATTTTATTCTTCACTTTAAGGTCCCTGCTCTATTTTGAATTTGTTTTTATTGTGTGTGTGTGGACTCTGTTTCAATTTTTTGTCTGTGGAAATCCAAATCTCTTAACAACATTTATTTAAGACTCTTTTTTTTTCCCATTGAATGAATTTAACATCCTTGTTAAAAATCAATTGATGATAGATATGTGAGTTTATTTCTTGTTTCTGAATGATATTACATTGGTCGGTGTACCAGTTGTTATGCCAGTTACCAGGCAGCATTTATTTCTATAGCTGCACAATGCAGTGAATCATAAGTTCAGTTTAAACTGCAAGTTAAGAGGTTCAAACACATCAGCTGCTCCTCAGAAACCCTACACAGGGTCTCTATGGGTAGGAACCAACTTGACTGCACTTAACAACAGCAGTATAGGTATATAATATATGTTAAGGAAGTATAAATATTCTTTATAATTCTCTTTCAGCATGCTTTCTTTATGCCTCTTGCCATTCCATAAAAAGTTGACAATTGGTTTTTCCTTTTCTGTATAGAAGACATTAGAATTTAATTGAATTTGCATTGAATCTATAGATTGATTTGTTCAGTATTGACATCTGAACAACAAAATAGCACTCGACTACTAACTGTAAGATCAGCTATTCAAATGTACCAGCCACTTCTTGAAAACCAGCTATAAGTCAGAACCAATTCAACAGATCTTAACAGCAACAATAACAAGCCTTTCAATTCATGATGGTGTAACATCTTTCCATTTTTTAAAGACTTATGTAATCTCTTTCAACAGTGTTTTATAAGTTTCATTATAAAAGTCCTTCATGTTCCTGGCTACATTTATTTCAAATTATTTTATATAGAAGTGTGGTGACTCTGTCAAAAAGCACAGAACTGCAAACCACAAAATTGGAGAAAGATGAGGCTTTCTGCTTCTGCAAAGATGTACAACCTCAGAAACCTTATGTTGTTGTTTGTTGTTAAGATCCATCTATTCAATTCCAACCCATAACAACCCTGTATAGGGTTTCTAAGGAACAGCTGGTGAGCTTGAACCCCTAACCTTGCAGTTCAAACAACTTTGCAGTCTGACGCATTAGCCTACAGTGCTACACCAGGACTCCTTATAGAGGGTAACAATGTGTTGGAACCAACTTGATGTCACTTAACAATAATTGTTGTTGTTGTTGTTAAGTGCCGTCGAGTCGGTTC
>NW_006408609.1:12722744-12727954 GCF_000296735.1 Chrysochloris asiatica | reverse complement strand
TAATAATAACAATTAATTTATTCTCTTAGATGATGATTTCTAATTGCTATTCTACAGAAACTCAATCGATTTGTATTTGTTGATCTTGAACCCTGCAACTTTGCTAAATTGCTTTATGAGCTCTAAAAGTATTCTTGTGGACGCCTTGGGATTTTCTAAATGTGAGGGAACTTCAAGCAGTTTATGGGAAAACCCCGTTATCTTTTAATTCCATTTTATATGAACTTTTTGAAGTTCTCTCATATAGGATTATGTCTCTGCTAATAGAGATAATTTTATTTCTTCTTTTCCAATATGGATAGTTTTGTTTCTTTTTCTTGTCTTATTGCTCTGGCTATGACTTCAAATATAATTTTTAATAGAAGTGGTGAGAGTGGGCATTCTTGTCCTTTTCCTGATTTATGGTGGTGGGGGGCAGTTCCTCTGCATGCATAGAGATGATTATATGGTTCTTTCCCTTGAACTTATTGATGTGGTAGATTGATTTTCTATTGTTGAACCATCTCTTCATTCTTGGAAAAATTCCACTTATTCTTTGAGTTTGAATATTTTAACATGATGTTGGATTCTGTCCTCTAGTATATTTGTTTTTGAGTATTTTAAAAATCTATATTCATAAAGAATATTAATTTGTTGTTTTCTTTTCTTTTGTGTTTTTGGTGTTAGGGTTATATTTGCTCCGTAGAATGAATTAGGGAGTATTCCTTCCTTCTCTATCTTTTGGAAGAGTTTAAACAGGATAGGTGTCAACTCTCTAAATGTTTAGTAGACCCATTAGATCCAAGATATTTGTGTTGGAGGATTTTTAATCACAGATTTAATCTTTTCCCTTTGTATGGATCTGTTGAGACTTTCTATTTCCTTTTGAATCTGTTCAATAATATTATTTACAGCTATTTCATCTTCCCAATTTTGGAAGTATTATGCATCATGCTCATATTTCCTACACTTATCATCGAACAGTTTTCCAAGTTATATAATTTGTATACATATTGTTGCTATTGGTTTTTGTTGTTGTTAGGTGCCATTGAGCCAGTATCGACTCACAGAAACCCTATGCACAGCAGAACAAAACACTGTCCGATCCTGGCCAACCTCATTACTGTTGCCACGCTTGAGTCCATTGATGCTGCCACTTGGCCAATCCATCTCGTTGAAGGTCTTCCTCTTTTTTCTGGCCCTCCACCTTACCAAACATGATATACTTCTCCAGCGACTGTTACCTCCTGATTATATGCCCAAAGTATGAGAGACGAAGTTTGGCCATCCTGGCCATTTCTTGGATCAACTATCAAAACTCACGGAAGCAGCAGTCAAGAAATTAAATGACGTATTGCATTGGACAAATCTGCTGCACAAGACCTTTTTAAAGTGTTGAAGAGCAAAGATGTCAGCTTGAAGACCAAGGTGTCCCTGACCCAAGACATGGTATTTTCAATAACTTCATAAGCATGCAAAAGCTGGACAGTGAATAAGGAAGACTATAGAAGAATTGATGCTTTGAGTTATGGTGTTGGAGGAGAATATTGAAAGTACCATGCATGGGCTTCCGAAAGAACCAATAGATCGGTTTTGGAAGAAGTACAGCCAGAGTGCTCCTTGGAGGCCAGGATGGCCAAACTTGCTGTTGGTAAGTGGTGCCAAGTCAGTTCTAACTTATGGCAACCTTGTACAGGGTTTCTGGGGAGGGGCTGGTGGGTTTGAACTGTTGATCCTGTGGTTATCAGCCCAATGCTTACCCTGCAGCACCGTAACAGGCCTCTCTATCAATCTCTCTCTCTCATGGAGCTCTGGTAGCATAGTGGTTACGAATCGGGCTGCGAACCGCAAGGTCAGCAGTTCGAAACTACCAGCTGTTCTGCAGGAGAAAGATGAGGCTTTCTGCTCCTGTAAAGATTTACAGCCTTGGAAACCCAGCACAGGGTCGTTATGGGTCAGAACCGACTCCACGGTACATAACAACAACAAATACATACATACACATATATATATCTGGTAATGTAGTGGTTATGAATCGGGCTGCAAACCTTAAGGTCAGCAGTTTGAAACTACCAGTCGCTCTGCAGGAGAAAGATGACACTTTGTGCTCCCGTAAAGATTTATAGCCTCGGAAACCCTGTACAGGGTCACTATGGGTCAGAACCGACTACACGGCATTTAGCAACAACAACAACATATATATATAAAATATATCAGTTTGAGAACTAAGGTATACCCAAACCAAACCATGTTTTTTATTTTTCTTATATGCATGTAAAAGATGAACAATGAATAAGGAAGACCTGAGAGTAATTGATGTATTTGAATTATGGTGGAAGCAAAGAATATTGTAAGTATCATAGACTTAAAAAAAAAAAAAATTACCATAGGCTACCAGAAGAACAAACAAATCTATCTTTGAAAAAATACAATCTGAATTCTTCATATTATCAAGAATGGCAAAAGTTTGTCTCATTCCTTGGACATGTTGTCAGAAGGACATGTCTTAAGTCTCTGCAGAAGGAGATTATGTTTAGGGAAGTAGAAGGTCAATGAAAAAGAGGAAGATCTCCAACAAGATGGATTGACAGAGTGGCAGCAACAATGGGCTCAAACAAAAATAGTGAAGATGGTGCAGGATGGGCAATGTTTCTCTGTGTTATGCATAGGATCACCATGAGTCAGAACCAACTCAATGGCACCTAACAATAACAACAAAGTAAATATGCAGCTGATGTCTGAAGTTTGGGAAGTCTTTAGGTACTGTTTTCTCTGACTTTTCAGTTTTACAAACTCACTTCAGTAGCTATTTGAAAAATAAATATGTATAAGTAAAGAAAAAATAATTTAAAATTTTTGTTTTCAAATCATTAGAATTATTAATTGGATGTATGTGTCTATAGGCACAGAACAAATTCACTCACCTTGGAATCACACTGTTTCCTACTCCACATTAATATTTATGTGGTACTTGCTTTCTATCATGGTAACCTTCCAACTTTGCAAAGAATAACTGTTGTTAAGTGCCATGGAGTCAGTTCCTACTCATAGTGACCTTGTATAGGGTTTCCAAAGAGTTGTTGGTGGGTTTGAACTGCTGACATTATGGTTAGTAGTCCAGTACTTATCCTATAGTGTCACACCATGATGTAGGATGAACTAATGTTGAAACTGTGAGTGACATCGAGGATACTGTTTGCATGGTATCTAGTAGATGCTATAGTGTGATCCTTGGAAATTGAAATACTTTGCTAGTTCTCTAGAGTTCCTGTGGCATTCTAGGACACCTCAGAGCACAGCTTAGGAACTGCTGTACCAGGTGAAGGAAAGATAAATTTAAAAAGACATATTTCATTTAAGTATCTTAGCTATAATACAACAGGTAGACATATGGCTAACTATTGTGTAGAAACTCTGGTATCATAATGGATTATGAGTTGGGCTTCCAGCCACTCTACGGGATGAAAATGAGACTTCCTACTCCTGTAAAGATTTATAGCCTCAGAAACCTAGAGAGGGTCACTATGATTCAAAGCCAACTCCACAGCGTATAACTACCACCAAATATTCAATAAGACAGAGCAACTACAAAGATACAATGGATACATATATTCAACTAATGCTGAAACTGTGAAAGATGTCGAGGTTACTGCTTGCATGTTATCTAATAGATGCTACAGTGCTGGGAGCTCTGGAAGCATAGTGGTTACAAATCGAGCTGCTAATCTTAAAGTCAGAAGTTTGAAACTACCAGTGGTTCTGTGGGAAAAAGATGAGGCTTTCTGCTCCTGTAAAGATTTACAGCCTCAGAAACCCTGTATGGGATTGCTATGAGTTGGAAACGACTCCACTGCACAAACTACCACGCACTATATATATAGTGTGTGTGTGTGTTTAATATCTGATTGCCCACCTTGTATATTTGATATTTGAGAAATTTGTCTTGGGTGGATCTTCTTGGGTGACTGAGCTCATCTTCATTATAGAATCTGAATAGGAATAAATCTACTTTTCTGACCTCCCTAAAGCTAGGGCAAATGACTTAGGTGTAGCAATAAGACCAAGGTATTTCAGACTCTGTATCTTAGAAGTTAGTGATATAAAGTGTCAAGAGCACGGGGGCGTCTTCTCTGGTTATAGGGTTGCTGGTGTGTGCATTGGTAGTCAGTTCCATTGCAAGGCCAGTGCCAATTCTGGTAGGGTGGACAGTATCGGTTTTACCTTGTTATATAGTAGTGTCCTCCTGAACTGGTTCTGTGCCGTGATTTTTATCTGTAGTTTTGGTGGTGTGTTGTTGTTATGACTCATAGAGATCCTGTGTCTTTTGTTTTCCTATGCATTCTGTATGTAGTTCTCTAGACGTCCTAGAGATGTGGAAACCACATAGTCTTCCAATAGATCCCTTTTTCTGTTTAAGATAACTAACTACTCTTAAAGATGGGACAAACAAAAAGGAGTATAACCCAAAGAAATCCAATGGTGGAAGAGAAACAAGATAATTGAGAACATATTTTATTGACTTTAACAGATACAACAAGGATTAGAAAGTTTTGAGATGTGTTTTCTAAAAGCTGTAGATAGTAAATAATAATTGTTGAAGACCCAATCCTCAAAGCCTGGAAAAACTATGTACAAGGAAGATTTAGATAATGTGGACAGGTTTGAGAGAAGTGGATGATTTGGAAATCTAGAATGAATAAAGGTATTATTTAGATGCTTCAAGAGGATGAATTTCTGATAAATAGGGGAATTTTAAAGTACATGGCATTGAAAATTTGCAGATCTCTGTGGAAAGTAGGATGGAATGTACTACTGGTACCAGGTGTAATGGTTATGAGTCTGCTGCTAACCTCAAGGTCAGAAGTTTGAAACTTCCAGCCAATCTTTGGGAAGAAGAGACTTTCTGCTCCCACAAAGATTTACAGCCTCGGAAACCCTATACAAGGTGGCTATGAGTTGGAAAGGATTCTCTGGCACGCTACCACCAACAACACTGAGTAAGCTAGCCTTGACAACAGTAAATAGGAATCATGTTTAAAATAAATATTAGACTGATGTTGTTATTAGTGTTCCTCAAGTCGGTATTGACTCATAGCACCCTTATGCACAGCAGAATGAAACACTGCCTAATCCTCACTATTGTTGCCAAGATTGAGCCCATTGATGCTGCCACTTTGCCAATCCATCTTGTTGGGGGGTCTTCCTCTTTTTCTCTGACCCTCCATCTTACC
>NW_006408609.1:12704820-12721171 GCF_000296735.1 Chrysochloris asiatica | reverse complement strand
CAGTGACTCTGTGTATTCCTCCATCTTCTTTTGATGCTTTCTGAAGCATTCAATAATTTTCCCAGAGAACCTTTCAATAACAAATGTCGAGCTTTGATTTTTTTCTTCAGTTCCCCCAGCTTGAGAAATGCTGAGCGTGTCCTTCCTTTTTGATTTTCTGACAGGATGATAAAACTTAGGCAAAAATTGTCTCAGTAGGGAACATAAGAATGGACAAGACTTGTTTGCATCTAGATGCTTTTAGAAAATCCCCAAATCAATTGGGAATATATTATGTTGCTATTGTTGTTAAGTGCCATCAAGTAGGTTCCTACTCATAGCGACCCAGTATAAAGTTTCTGAGGAGTGACTGGTGAGTTTGAACCACCGACTTTGTGGTTCAAACCAACCTTGCAGTCCTGTGTGTATCCTATAGCATTACTTAAATGAATAGTAAACTTATCTTACATAAATAAACTTGTATATTTCCTTACCAGACACTTCAGAAAGCCAAATTTAGACAAACG
The DNA here is from genome assembly GCF_000296735.1 of Chrysochloris asiatica. NCBI lineage: Eukaryota > Metazoa > Chordata > Mammalia > Afrosoricida > Chrysochloridae > Chrysochloris > Chrysochloris asiatica. The sequence continues at coordinate 12,720,665 of NW_006408609.1, read as the reverse complement.
TGTTAGGAAACAAATATCTGACTCAGAAAGCAAAAGACAAGAAAATGGGACTAAGACATTCTGGTTCATCTAGCAAAGTCTACCTGTACTAATTTAAGAAGCAGGTGACATATTAGAAACTGAGGTGGACCTGCTTTAAGAGAAAATAGGAACAGCTTCAGGAAATAAAATTCTAGAAGACTCTGACTGAAGAGGAAAACAAAACAAACAACACTCACTGCCATCAAGTTGATTCTGACTTTCAGTGACCCAGTAGAACAGAGTAGAACTGCCACATAGGGCTTCGAAGGCTGTAAATATCTATAGAAGCTGACTGCTACATCTTTTTCCTGAAGAGTCATCAAGTGGGTTTGAACCGCTGACATTTCAAATGATGAAGCACTTAATCACGGTACCACCAGACTTTAAAGAAAAAAATGTGGCAGAAAGAATTGTTCTTTTTTGTTGTTGTTGAAGCAATAAAAATTCCTCAAGATTTTAAAAAAGAAAGCGGGGGTGCATCCTGCAGAAATTAAATATTCTCTTGCTTCAATAGGATAGAGTAAGTCATGCATTTTTGGCCTAGGCATTCTCTGTGAGATAAACGTAATCCATTAATCCATACTTCAGAAAGTTACAGTTGTTTGGCCTTCATGAGATGAAACAATTTTAGGTGTGACTCATTCCATTTCCTGATAAGTGAAATTATGATGTCATATACAAATGCCATAGTTAGGTATGTTTGTAAGGGTTTTGGGGAATTCTATGCTCTTAGGAAAGATATGTGGTGGGAGTATTTGTCTCAAAATACTCTGAAATCTTAGGCAACATTATAATTTATGTTGTCTATTCAAAAACAATTAATGATAAGTTATTGTAGCTATGCTTTTAATAGCACATAAATATCTTTAATATGGAATTTATGTATCACTTCTCACAACTCAAGTCAATAAACAACTGGCTAAGTTGTTTTAATTTCTAACCTGTCTTCCCATCTTGTTCTTATAGGTAAACTTAGAATTTAAATGTAAAAGCACAGGATTTTAAAATTATACTTTTTCTGTTTATATCTTTAACTTTCATCACATGCTGAGATTCTTAAGGGCTGGATCTATTGCTTAGTCATCTTTATTCCTGTCATATTACAGGGATACTTAAAAAAAAGTTCTTAATGAAGTGCTGAGTTGAATCAGGATGTAACTTTATTACAGGATGTTAAGACACATTGTCTAGAACGTTTTTAAGCTTGAACACCTGTTCTTGATTTTCATTTCTATAACAATACATTGTGCAAGTCAAGCACTTAAAGTCGGTGGGTCTTTTGTTTAATCTATAAATGGTTACATTTTTCTAGCTGACCTCCAAGGTTCCTTTTAGTTTTACATCCTTAGTTTGCAATCTAGTCATTTGAATGTGACCTTGGCAAATTACTTACTCTCTCTGTTAAAGGAAGAAAATTGTTGCAACTTTAAAGTATGTTTATAAAGAGTAAATGAGTTAACATTTGGAATAACTTTGGGTTGGTTCCATAAACAAATATTTATTGATCCCCTACCTGTTGTTGTTAAGAGCCATCTAGTTGATTCTAACTCATAGTGACCCTGTAGAGGATTTCTGAGGAGTAGCTGGTAGGTTTGAACTGCTGACCTTATAGTTCACAGTTGAGTACTGATCCTACAGTGCCACATCAGAGCCCCTACCTAGGTGTTAGGTATTGAGGATGTAGCGAAGAATACTACATTGTCTCTACTGTGGAGGAAGTTACAGTCTGGAAGCCTTGCCTGGAAAATTACATGGACACAGTTAAGTATTTCTCCCCCACTTCCTTTTCCTTCCTGTCCTCTCAGCTATTAACTAATGGGATTTGGAATGGAATGGGACAGGAACCTTTATATTTATATTTTATTTCTCATGTAAGGGGAGCACTGTGGCTCCATATGATAAGCACTGGACTGTGAACCAAAAGGTCCACAGTTCAAGCCTGCCAGCCACTCCTTGGGAGAAAGGTAAGGTTTTCTGCTTCCCAAAAGATTTAAAGACTAGGAAACACTATACAGGGTCATTATAAGTTGGAACAGACTCCAAGGCACTTCATAACAATAACAACGCTATTTAAAGAAAGATTTAAAATTTGCTGCAAGGGTTAAATCTCATACCATTCCTTAATAGAAAAAGCGATGACATAATTTGGAAATAACAAGGCTGGGCAATAGCAACTCTAGATTAGATGGGAGTTTTGTGTTCTCTAAAGAAGTATGTTGTGGGAGTAAATGGCCCCATGTGCTCTCAGCCTGAGAATGGTATTTAAGATTTCCTTATCTTACAAAGAAAAAAAAAATCATTCCTGTTTTACTAGTGAAGGAACAAAGTAAACACTGTGACTCAATTGCCCAATGCAGTAGTTTTGTATATGTGCTACATACAATAAAACAATTGCTTAAGAAGTTTATGCTGCTGTTTTCAAAACAAACCACCCAGTGGGTTTGGCTCCAGCAAAACTGCCCACACATTTAAAAAATAATTACAATGGCCAATCAGTTTTGACCTTCCATCCTACTCTACAGGCTTGCTTCATTCACCTCATTTGGCACTGATTTTCTACAGATTATCTATGTAAGTCCTAAGTAGTGGTGGCACTAAAATGAGCACTCCAACTATGCATTCACAACAATGTGTAAACAATTTATAGATTTTGTCATTGCCTTTACATCAATTCCAACTCATGGGAACCCCATGTCTGCAGAATAGAACTGCTTCATAGGATTTTTAAGTCTGTGACCTTTTGGGAACAGGCCACCAGATCTTTCTTTTAAGGTTCCTTTGGATTGGATAGAACCACCAGGTTTTGAGTTGGTAGTTGAATATTTCATCATTTGTGCCACATAGGGATGCATTAACAGCTAATTTAGTAAATCATATTAATATAGAATAATTGACAAGCAACTTCGAATTAAAGAAAAAATGATTCTGCATAGCAAATGATAACTTTAAAAGTATAGTTTTCAAAATAAGTTATCTATGCATTATTCAAACAATGTGGTTGTGTGCCATTGAGGTGATTCTAACTCATGGTGACAGTATGTGACAGTGTAGAATGGTTCCATTAGTTTCCCTATAGGTTGTAATCGTTACAGGAGCACATCACCAGGCATTTATCCTGCAGGGCCACTGGGTGGGTTCCAACTGCCGTCCTAACAGTTAACAGTTGATGCTTAACTATCGTCATACATGGGGAACATTTATTTTCCACACACAAGACATTAAGAATTAAAACATGAATAAAGTTGCTTGAATCACGTTCCTTCTGATTATGTGAGACAAGTACAGAAGTACGCAATCTCTAAGCAATGTGAGTAATACCTCAATGGAGTCAGGTGGAAATTGTTATAGGAACACAGAGGAACAAAGGAGTTGCTGTTTAAGGTGTCTGGGAAGGCTTTAGAGGAGGTGATATTTAACCTGTTTCCTTAAAGGAAGAACAAAGAGTCACAAATTTGAAATGCATGAGAAAGAATTCTTGGTAGAGGAAACAGAAATTTTTTAAAAAAAGTATGGAATTCACTCAATTCACAATAAAAAGTTTTTAAAAAGTGTATAAATATAAAGAAGGCTTTGTTAGGAAGGTATTTGGAAAGCAAGGTGGGCAATGAAGCTGGCACAGTTGTTTGTTTGTGCCTGCTTGTCAATAGTCCTTTATGTAGTTCTAAGGAGTTGGGACATTTTTCTGTGTGTGGGAATCACAGGATGTTTTTAAGTGGAAGACTGAAAGTTTCGTATTTGTTTTGGCATCTGTCCATTACATCTATGCTTGCCTTGAGAGTTGATGAGGACTTCTAGGGTTGAAGTCCTGTTTATGGTCTCCAACTGCAACATATGGGACCTAATGGCTTAACTTTGGAGCAATATGCCTACTCCAAGATAGTCAACTGGAGATGGGGTGGTGGGCATTGGTGGTGTAGTGATTGAATTCCTACCTTCCATGCAGACCTGATTTTGATTCCTGGCCAAGGCACTTCATACACATTCACCACTTGTCTGTTAGTGGAGGTGTTTCTAAACTAAGATGGGTAATGAAGAGAGGTACCAATGAAGTCCTGTGGATCACAATGGTCTGGTCTGTAACCTATTATAGAGATGATGCAAGACTGAGTAGTATTTTGTTGAATTGGGGGCTGAGTTTACAGCAGCTAACAGCAACTGTAAGAAACTTATTGGAATTAGCCTAGAGTCTCAGTAAAGAGCCTATAAGAAGATTACCACAGTTTTTCAAGACCAAATGAAATATGTTTACAGCATGTATCTCCTATTTGCAGTTACATTGATTCTGCTTTCATGCAATTTTATGACTCAAATAGTGTCCTATGTGGCACTGATGCAAGTTTGATTCTTTAATAAAATGTCAAAATTTTGTTTAGTTAGAAAATTGAAGCCTTTATTTATTAGTTACTCTAGATCTACACAGAATTGGTGTGTGGTACTGTGTGGTAATGTGCTGGACTGCAAGGTCATTTTGAACTGCAAGGTCAGTGGTTCAAGTCTGCCAGCTGCTCCTTGGAAACCCTATACTCATAGTGTCGCTATGAGTCAGAAATAACTTGATGGCACTTAACAACAACAACAACAACAATTAGATCTACAATATTAAGGGGAAAAGCTTGTAATCACAAATGTACGTGAGTAATGGAGACTGTCATGAACTCACCAACATCTGCTCCCACCTCCCTATTGTGGTAGACAGAATAATTCCATTGCAAAAATGTCCACATATTAATCTCAGTGAGGTGTGATTAAGTTATCTTACATAGTATAAGACCGTTGAAGATATGATTAAATTCGAGATCTTGAGATGGTGACTTTATCCTGAATTATTTAGGTAGGAAACCACTGCAGGATAAAGTGCTGGACTGCAAGGTTTGTTTGAATTGCAAGGTCAGTGGTTCAAACTCACCATCCACTCCTTGGAATCTCTATACCAGTTATCATGAGTCAGAATCAACTCAATGGCACTTAATAACAACAGCAATACAATCACAAGGGCACTTATAGGAGGGAGGCAAGAGGGTTAAATTTGAAAAAAGTGATATAATGACAGAAGTGGGGGCTGGAGCAATGTGTTTTGAAGATGGAGGAAAGAACCATGGTCAAGGAATACAAGCTGGGAAAGTAAGGAAATGACATCTCCCTGAGGCCCTCCAGTAGGGATGCTCTTCTGCAGATATCTCAGTTAAAGTACACTGAAATTGATTTTAGACATTCTGACCTCCAGATCTGTAAAAGAGTAAGTTTAGCCACTAACTTTGTGGTAATTTGTTACAGAAACAATAAAACTAATGTTCTATGTGGGAAAAGACCCTAAATTCAAACAAGTTACTGTTGAGTGCCTCTGAGTCCGTTCTAATTCATAGTGACCCTTTATGGTGTTTCTGAGGAGGATCTGGTAGGCTTCAGCTGCGAACTTTGATGTTAGAAATCCAGTACCTATCCTACAGTGCCATATCAGGACTCTTTTATTAAGTCTTAAATAGGACAAAAACCAAAAACAGGAAAATATTGACGATGAAGGAAACTGTTAGAAAACAAAGGAGTCTGCCTATTCACAGCCATGGTTTTCATTATATATTGCAGAGACCAAATAAAACAATCACAAGATCATGACTGGTGGCAGATCAATCGATTTGAAGGTATCAGTCTCTCTTTCTCTTTCAAAATGTGCATAGGGCACACATTATTGTGATTATTGTTGTTGTTGTTAAGTGCCGTCGAGTCAGTTCCGACCCATAGCGACCCTGTACAGGGTTTCCGAGGGTGTAAATCTTTACGGGAGTAGAAAGCCTCATCTTTCTCCCGTGGAGCGGCTGGTAGTTTCAAACCACTGACCTTAAGGTTTGCAGCCCGATTCGTAACCACTATGCTACCAGAGCTGATTATTAGGTAGTTATTTGGTGTGGCACTACAGGGTAATGCACTGGACCACAGGGTCAGTTTGAGCTGCAAGGTCAGTGGTTCAAAACCACCAGTCGGTCCTTGGAAAACTGATACAGGGTCAATATGGGTCAGAACTGACTCAATGGCACTTAACAACAACAACTGAACAGGAAAGAAGGGGTCTCAATTCACTCTAAGCATGGCTTGTCTCAGCAGGAAATAAACAAAACTCAGCCATGAAGAATTTTGGATCAGAGTTGTAGGATACAGGGAAAACTGCCAGAGGAAATAAATTTAGTTAAGGAGGGGTAGGTGAGAGGGGGAAACACTGTAAGCAGAAATAAAGTTAGTTAAGAGAGATAGGTGAGAGGGAATGCTATTGTAAGGAGAAATAAAGTTAGTTGATGATAAGCTGAAAGCTGAGAAAAACAGGATTCAATATTCAAACCAGGAGAACAGCCCACTCCTTTGACAAAGAGATACATAAAGAAGCCAAGTTGCACTCAGGACTCCACCTCTTCTTCTTTTGCAACGTAGACACCTGTTCTTACCTTCTCTGTAAGAACGTTTATGCTTATAATAAACCTATCTTTTACTTCCATAAGCTTCTGGTCTTCCTAACTTATATGATGTGAATTGTTATTACACCTTGAGTAATACTGATCCAAGACAAAACTTCAACCATGACATGAATGCTACTGGAAGCTGTTTTAAGACTTCAAAAAAGGTTGATGCTCTCTGCTTGTCGTAAAGACAAAAAGAACTAAGGTATCAATATCACTATTGAGATTTTGAATCAACCACACTAGAAACCCATCCGACCTCTGGCTTTACTGTTATGATAAGAAAAACATGTCTTTATATGATAACATTCTAAATAGTTTTTCTTTTTTCATTTCTACTCAATTATTCTACTTCACCCCTCCTTTTAGGACCATGCCACTCAGTTCTGCCACTGTCTTCCATAATCACCTCCTGGCCGTTATTCTATAAACATGTAGGAAGTTGACACCTCACTCTCATGCATCTTCTCTGATTAAAGCCTGCAGTATTTCCAAGTAGTTTTAATATCCTCATGAATATTGAATCTAGCATCCTGATTTTTTGGACAGTGAATCTAATGACCCCCATTCCTCCCCAGTACTCATTTTTGAAATCACATTCCATTTTCTGACCATAAAGCCCTGTCCCTCTCACTTTTCTCAGCAGCCTCACTTCCTTCCTCCAACAAAACCTGTTTTTTAACCTTGTCTGCAACCTCCCAGCTGTGGCCTCCTTCCTGACTTCCCATTTGGTCAATTCCTTCCTAGTTCACTTCCTTACCTCAACTACCTTAGACTCTGTTTTAATATCCCAATTACCCTTTTATCAGAACTTTCAACCTGCCCTTTAGACATGTGGTGCTGTGGGTTAATGCATTGCACTGCAAAGTCCATTTAAACCACAAGGTGGGTGGTTCAAGTTCATCACCTGCTCCTCAGGAACCCTGTACAAGGTTACTATAGGTCCGACCTGACTTGACATCACTTAAAAATAACAACAACAATCCTCTATAGTCCTTAACTCTGAAGTGATCTGACCATTATTTCTATAGCTATTAATTCTGGGCTCAGTGTTGCTGGAGAAAAAGCACATAATTTGATCAATAACAAATTTGACCTATTCCTCAAACCTCATTCTCTCATCTCCTCACTAATCGCAGATGTCCTGACTTCGTGCTTCATACAGAAAACAGAAACCATCAATATAACTTACCTCAACAACCTTGCTGCCTATTTTCCATCTTTTTCTTCCAGTGTTGCTTCTGTGTCAGGGGAAGAAGTACATCTCTACATAGTGGAAAAATATCCTTTAGTGGGTATTCATTACCTTATTAATTTTTACCAGCTCAAGTACTTTGAGCAATGATTTAATCAGTGATTATAGCTATCCAATCATGTGTGTCCACCTGTGTCCACAACCTGTCTCTGCTTTCTCTGCATCTGTTTGTTTATAGAGATGGTTGCACAATGGCAGATTCAGTAGTACTCATTTTCTGAGATATAGTTGACCAGAGCGGAGTCTACATGAAGGACCTCCATCCTTACCAACTGATGATCAAGGAATTAGCTAACAGATAAAAAGAACTACAAGCAAAGTGTCTGTCCACTGATCTCTGTGTTGTTGTTAAGTGCCATTGAGTCAGTTCTGACCCATAGTGACCCTGTATAGGGTTTCTGAGAAGTGGCTGGTGAAATTGAACCACCTACCTTTCAGTTAAAACTGACTTTGCAGTCGAGTTTATTAACCCACAGTGCCACACCAGGACTCCTTTAATTTCTTCTTAACTCTCTGTGACTCAGCATCAGTCTCAGACTCTTGTTTAGCTACTGATGCCCACTGAGATCAGAATTTATGCAGACTTTTGTCTGGTTGCCTGGTATTATCTGTTAGCTTGTCTTTTATTATAAAATTGCTATAACAGAATATTAAACAAAAAGAAAACTTGTTAACAAGATATTGAGAATGTCAAGAATCAGTAAAAGGGGAATATTTATAGCTTCGGAAACCCAAGTCAGGGTTGTTGTGAGTTGGAACCTACTCCACAGCTCACCATTACTACCATCACCATTAACTATAGAGTCCTGGTGTGCTGCTATAGGATAAGCACTCGATTGCAAGATTGATTTGAACCACAAGGTTGGAGGTACAAACTCACCAGGAGCTCCTTGGAAATCCAATACCGGGTCACTATGAGTTGGAAACAACTCGATGGCACTTAACAACAACTACATTAACTATGAGTAACCTAAGGATAGATAGGCCTCTGTGAATGTAAGGCATGAAACAGCAGGTAAAACTGGGCAGATTCAACTAACCAATCTTTATGCTAGGAGTCAGGCACAAACAATTGAGAGAAAGATGAAGCTTTCTGCGCCCATAAAAATTTATAGCCTCAGAAATCCTACATAGGGTCACTATGAGTCAGAACCGATGACATACCACTGTCAACAACAACTAATAATGATAAAATAACAACAAAAATATTTAAAAACAAAAAATCCTGTAAGATAAATATTATTTTCCTCATTTTTCAGATGAAACTCATGATTTTCACCTCATAGACACATAGCAGGTAAATGGCAGCACTTAAATTGGAACAAATGTCATCATATTCATTAATATCATAAAGGATTTTATCTTAGAACCTAGTAGAAAGATATTTAGAATTGACATGGATAAACTAATTTAGTATATTATAAGGTAGTCATATAAGACCACACAACATTCATTCAGAATCAAAGAATCAGGATTAACAATGACCGTTTTGTTCTTTAGAGCCGTCAAGTCAGTTCCAACTCATAGCAGTCTGCACAGGGTTTTCAAATTGCAGCTGATGGATTTCAAAGACTGGCCTTGTGGTTAGCAGTCCAGAACTTAACCTACAGTGTCACACCAGTTGGAGTTCAAATATTTAGACTTCAGGCTTTTACTTTTAACAAGAGGTTGCCGAAGGAAGGCTCAACTTCAGCTCAAACTCCAGAGCAAATTCTTTATAGTTAAGGTCCAAGATCAGCATTGTCAGATAGACTGTAAGATCCTCCTTCTCTTAGTGAATGACCAAATATTCAGGGTTTTTATGTGATTTGTCACCTTAGCTCCACATGACAAGGGCTGGCCAGTGTGGCATCAAAGACTAGTATGTTATGTCTTCCCCCACCCCCACCCCCAGGTTAAAGAGTAGCCAAATTAAGCATCTTTTCTTAAAGGTTAGAGATTAGAAAAATTGTTTAGAGACTGTTAAATTTTCTTGTGTCACAGCTTGCTGGGTCACAGTGAACTTGAAGATTGTTTGTGTTTTTTACATAATTCACATGTGTCTATGTTTCTAGTTTAAGTTAAAAGAAAATTCTAAATAACTTCCTGATGACTTACTAATAAATTATCATTGATATTAGAGTGCCTCAATAGAGGTAGATATATTTCTATTTCTAAATTCATATTATGAGTGCTTATATATAAGTATTTTTGAAAGTATAATACCTATATCTAATGGGACTTAAGATCATTATAGAAATAACAGAATAGTTAAGATTGCTAGTATATTGTGTACATAGCATTGTCAATTTTGACTTGTAGCTACCCATGTATGTAAGAGTAGAGCTGTTTTCATAGTTTTTTTTTTTTTTTTTCTAATGGCTGAGTTTTTGGAAATAAATCACCAAACCTTTCTTCAGAGTAACAGCTGAGGACTGGTGTCTCCAACCTTTTTATTACCAACCAAATGAATGAACTATTTGCAGCATCCAGGAATTAGCATATACATTCTGGGTTCCATATCTTGAATGAGTATTTTTTATATATTATTTAATTCCCACAATAACTCCTTGAATTAGTCATATCTTGCCCATTCTGTAGATGAAGTAAGTGAGTTTTGAAGGTAAATAATTTCAACAAATTCATACAATAGGTAAGTAGCGCCTCTGGGATTTTAGCTGAGATATAAAGAACTCCAGAGTCTTCACCCATTCCACTAAGGCTCTGGCAATAGATTTCTTAGTTCCTGTTTTTTGCCTGTTTCTACTGACATGTTTCTTAAGTATATGATTGTGTAAGCACCATTTCACACTTCTGCCCCCAAGGGTCTGAAAAACGCTTTTCTCTTCAAGAAATTACTAACATTTCTAGTTTAGCAATATGCCAAACAACTGAAGCTAATAAAATCCCTTCCTCCAAGGCATCTTTTCTGAACTAACAAGACCTAGAGATGTCCCTGCAGGATCAAAATAGTAAAATGTTGATAACACCAGTGCCTCACTGGTGCAAAGAGCAAGATTTAATGAAAAAATAGACATATTTTATGGTAAATCAGTTCCATTTATGAGATCTCTTTAAATAGTGTCTAAGGAGCTATGACAAGCTGGAAAACTAGATTGACATTTGATTCAACAATTCTCTTATATTCTCCTTCATTCTGGCAGAATATGTTTGTTTCTTGGATAACAGAGTTATGGAGTCTCAGTATTTAAGGTAGGAAGAAAAAATATATGTGCAGGTAGCATAAGCAACATTTGGGTTTTAGTAAAGCTTCCTTGACAATGCTGCTTCCAGCACAAAGCTTAACAGAAATATAAAGGAGGGAAAAAAATGTCTCATTTTAAATTCTACATGTACTAACAAAGTGCCAGACAATTTTCTCATTTTTTAACAAGCAGCATTTCTTCTATTCTCACTCCTCATCTAAATAGAAAGCATGACTTTGTTGTAAGTTTCTTAAAATAACTGTAAAGTCTATTAGCTAATTCCTAAATAGTGGAACACAATGGCAATATAAGTCTACAGCATAGAAATATACAGTTTTTGTAGGTGCTTGAGCAAGTAAAGAGAAAATGTATGGATAGGCATGAAATCCATTAGTAATTAGCTGTAATAAGTTGGGACAGATTCTTGACCTCTGTGAACTGTTTCTGTTTCTGTAAATTGGGATTTAAAGGATCTCTCCTGATGTGACATTGTGAATCAGCACTGGACTGCAAACCACAAGGTCGGCAGTTCAAACTCACCAGCTGTTTCTCATAAACTCTATACAAGGACACTAAGAGTTGGAATTGACTCAATGGCAATTAACAACAACAATATCTTTTCAAGGAATCCTGGTGGCGCTGTAGGATAAGCACTGGATTGCTAACTTTGATATCAGCAGTTAAAAACCCAACAACTACTCCTTAAGAGAAAGGTGATGCTTTCTGCTTTTGTAAAGATATACAACATCAGAAATTTTATATAGGGTTGCTGTGAGTTCAGAATTGATTGGATGACAGAGGGATAAAGTATTTTAAGACATCCCTTGGTGCTGCAAATGGTTAATGCACTTGACTTCTAACTAAAAGATTGGAGGTTTGAGTCTTCCCAGATGTCCTTCAGAAGAAAGGCCTGGTGATATACTTCTGAAAAATTAGAAATTGAAAATTCTATGGAGGACAGTTCTATTCTGACAGACAAGGAATCACCATGAGTCACACCAAATGACAACTGGTTAATGAATTTTCAAATTTCTGTATATTTAATTTTCACAAAACCATATGATACATGACACCCCAGGAGAAAAGATGAAGGAGTACTTGTTGTTGTTAGGTGCCACCTAGTTAGCACAAACTCATAGCAACCCTATAAACAACAGAAGGAAACACAGCCGTTCCTGCACCAACCTCACAATGTTGCTATATTTGAGCCCATTGATGCTGCCATTGTGCCAGTCCATCTCACTTGGGATCTTCCTATTTATCTCAGACCTTCCACTTTAACAAACATTATAGTCATCTCCAGTGAGTGGTCCCTCCTGACCATACATCTAAAGTATGAAAGATGAAATTGACCATCCTGGCTTCCAAGGGACATCCTGGCTGTCCTTCTAACACAGATTTATTTGTTCTTTTGGCAGCCCATGGTATTTTTGATATTCTCCTCCAAAACCATATCTCAAATGCATTAATTTTTCTATGGTCATCCATATTTACTGTGCAACTTTCACATGCATATAAGTTTATTGAAAATACCATGGCTTGTTTCCCTTGTCCATTGTTGTAAAATAGACACTTGAATGGGATAGAAAGGAATATCAGAAACATGATTACAGAAAACTTGCAAGCCCATCTTCAGCCTATAACTGATTGGAGTACCTAAAAGGTGTTCTAGAATGTGCCCAGTGAAATAGGCTTCTTGTGGAGCCTTTGTAGTGTATAGGACCTTAGGTGGAATCCTGAGCCCCAATCAGAACTTTCTGAGGTGGAACAGTCACACTTGAAAGGACATGCAGATCAGCCTGGAATGACTAGAGGAACAGAAGATACTTCTTGAAAGAAAGACCAGCAGGGAAAATGAAAAATGGCTGTCTGATTGGTTACTACATGAAAAAGCAAATTGTTCTCCTGGGAGCCATCAAGGCAAGTAATCAGCCCCTTCAGAAAAACTCCCCATTTCCCTCTCCAAGACTGAAACTCAAAGGGAACACATAAGCAGACATGTAAGCTTGCTGGTGATCACACTGGTCTACTGGTGAATGGAAGCGGGGATGGGAGGGGAAGGCAGCAATGAAGATATGGGCTGAGTTTGACCACATTCTGTAAACTCCTGTCGACCTGGAGAAGAGAGAGAGAAGAGGAAGGACTGGTTGGTCTGAAGTGTGGTGAGACCTGGGGACTCCTAAGCCCATGGACAAGGACCTAGCCACAGAGGCTATAGCTGAGAGTGAAGCATCTAGCTGATATGAAGTGAGGGAAGAATGCCTAAACTTGCAGATGGTTCCCATTTGACCTAGCTTTAATGGCTTGATGTTCAGAACTTGGATAGAGGAAGATAAAGGAAAAAAGTGTAAACTGCTACAATTTGATGAACTTGACCTATATTTATGGATGTAGTAGCTCAAAACACCAACCAAGAGGAAAGGAGTCTTCACATCAAGGATCAAACATATCCCCTCTGTACACAGGATTAATAGTAATGGGCAACTTAGACATTGACTACCTAAAGTGTGTGTGTGTGTGTGTGTGTGTGTGTGTGAGCTATAAAGGCACGAAATGACTGGCTTACAAGTTTTCAAGTGGGAGTTTAGTTTCAGAGTAGTGGAGGGTGCGGAAAGGTAGAGTCTCCACTGAATAGATTTTATCTTGTATAGATGGGTCTGGTGAAAGATGGGAATAAGCTTCTTATAATTCAATAGTGAGAAATTATTATCATGACTAATTGTCACAAATGTAAAGATAGAAGTTTTATAACATAAAGGGGGGTGTAGTTAATCTTACATTCCAGGAACAGAGGACCACACTAGGACCATCAAGGGAGAAGAGCTTGAGTGGAATGTGGGACCCTATCCAGAGAAGCAGTGACACCAGAGATGGAGGCAAAGATAATGACATGGAGAGATAGAGCAGCTGAGGACTCTAGACTCATGGAAAGAGAAAGGCTGTGTGGTGGTGGCCAGTAGGCAGGCTTGCAGAGTGTTTTAATGATTATATATTCATTTTGAGTTGTTTAAATGATTATATATTCCTAAGTGCTTTTGTGTACATCAAAACAAAAACAGACAGAATAGAAGCAAATACTGCTGAATGGTGGTGCATCCAGGGGATTGTAATAATTACAATGATATGAAATACGATACGATGAGTGTAAAACTGATGTTCTCTAATGTAAACTATCACTCAGTGCACAATGAAAGCTTTGAAAAAAAGACCATGGCTTGTGCAAGGCACACTTTAGTCCTCAAATGGAAAACTTTGCTCTTCAACACTTTATAAAGAGGCTTTGTGCAGCAGATTTACCTAACGCCATACAGCTTTTGATATCGTGACTGCTGCTTCCATGAGTGTTAATGGTTGATCTGAGCAAAATGAAATCTTTAGCAACTTCGTTCTTTTCTTCATTAATATGGATGTTGCTTATTGATCCAGGGGTGAGGATTTTTGTTTTCTTTACATTGAGGTGTAACTCATACTGAAGGCTGTGGTCTTTAATCTTTCTCAGTAAATATTTTAAGTCCTTTTCACTTTTAGCAAGCAAGGTTGTGTCACCTGCATGTCGCAGGTTATTAATGAGTCTTCCTCCAGTCCTCATGCCATGTTTTTCTTTGTATAATCCAACTTCTTTGGTTATTTGCTTAGCATACAGATTGAATAAGTCTGGTGAAAGACTACAACCTTGTTGCACAAATTTCCTCATTTTAAACCATTTGGCATTTTCCCTTGTTCTGTTTGAAGAACTGCCTCTTGGTCTATGTACAGGTTCCTCATGAGCATAATTAAGTGTTCCGGAATACTCACTTTCCACAATGTTGTCCATAGCTTGTCACAATCCACACAATCAAAAGCCTTTGCATAGGCAATAAAGCATAAGTAAAAATCTTTCTGCTATTCTTTGCTTTCAGTCAAGATCCATCTGAAGTCAGCAATGATATCCCTCGTTTCATGTCCTCCTTCTGAATCTGTCTTGAACCTTTGCAAGTTTTCTGTGAATGTATTGTTGTGGCCATTAAAAAAAAAAAAAAAAAAAAAAACCTTTAGGAAATGTTACTTGCATGGGATATCAATGATATTTTCTGATGATTTCTGAATTACACTGGGTCACCTCTCTTTGGAATGGGCACAAATATGGATCTCTCCAGTCAGTTGGCCAGGGCTTCCAAATTTTTTGGCAAGATGAGGCCTCCAATGCCACATCAGTTTGTTGAAAGATTAAAAAAAACTGTATTCCATCTATTCCTGGTGCCTTGTTCTTTGCCAATAATTCCAATACATATTGGACTTCTTCCTTCAGAATCATTGTCTCTTGATCATATGTTATCTCTTGAAATGTTTGATCATGTGACACTGTGGATTCTTTCCACCTTCTTTTGATGCTCTCTGCATCATTCAATATTTTGCCCATGTTGTTATTGTTGTTGTCAGGTGCCATCAAGTCGGAACCGACTCATAGTGATCCCATGCATAGCAGAATGAAGCAATGTCTGATCCTGGGCCAACCTCACTACTGCTGCCACACTTGACACCATCAATGATGCCACCTGGCCAATCCATTTTTTGGGGGGTCTTCTTCTTTTTCACTGACCTTCCATCTTACCAAGCATGATATCCTTCTCCAGTAACTGTTCCCTCCTGACAATATGTCCAATGTATGAGAGAAGAAGCTTAGCCACCTTGGCCTCCAAGGAGCACTCTGGCTGCACTTCTTCCAAAACAGATCTATTGGTTCTTTTGGCAGCCCATGGCACTTTTAGTATTCTCCACCAACACCACAATTCAAAGGCATCAATTCTTCTATGATCTTCCTTATTCACTGTCCAGCTTTCACATCCATATGAGGTGATTGAAAATACCATGGCTTGGGTTAGGCGCACCTTGATCCTCAAGCTAATATCTTTGCTCTTCAACACTTTAAAAAGTTCCTGTGCAGCAGATTTGCCTAAT
>NW_006408609.1:12700147-12703520 GCF_000296735.1 Chrysochloris asiatica | reverse complement strand
CTTTCTTGTCTTCTTAATGACTTTTTGCTATCTTCACGCATGATGTTCTTGATGTCATCCCACAACTCTTCTGGTCTTCGGTCTTTAGTGTTTAATGTGTCAAATCTGTTCTTCAGATGATCTCTAAATTCAGGTGGGATACATTCAAGGTCATATTTTGGCTCTTATGGACTTGTTTCCATTTTCTTCAGCTTTAGCCTGAATTTGCATATGAGCAATTGATGATCTGTTCCACAGTCAGCCTCTCGCCTTTTTCCACTGCCTCTTTCTACAGATGTAGTCATTTTGATTTCTGTGTATTCCTTCTTGTGAAGTCCATGTGTATTGTCATCTTTTTTAATTTTTTTAAAGTTATGTGCAATGAAGAAGTCATTGGTCTTGCAAAATTCTATCACGCAATCTCCAGCATTGTTTCTATCACCAAGGCCATATTTTCCAACAATTGATCCTTCCTCTTTGCTCCCAACCTTTGCATTCCAATCACTAATTATGATCAATACATCTTGATTGCATGTTTGATCAATTTCAGACTGAAGCAGTTGGTAGAATTCTTGAATTTCATCATCAATGACTTTAGTGGTTGGTACGTAAATTTGAATAATAGTGGTATTAACTGGTCTTCCTTGCAGGTGCATGAATATTATCCTATGACAGACATCATTGTACTTCATGACTAATCTTGATATATTCTTTTTTATGATGAATGAAAAAAAGATCACTCCCCCTTGGTGTCTATGCATATTTCTTATATGGTTTATGCTATTGTTTAATGCTGTCAAGTCGGTTCCAACTCATAGCATCCATGTTTAGGGTTTCTGAGGAGCCACTGGTGAGTTTGAAGCACTGACTTCATGGTTAGCAGTCCAGTTCTTTAGCTACAATGCCACATCAGGACTCCTATATGGTTTATGATGTTGTTAAGTGTGATTGTGTCAGTTCTGACTCATAGTGATCCTGTATAGGGGTTCCAAGGAGTGGCTGGTGGGTTTGAGCTGCAGACTTTGTGGTTCTAACTGACCTTGTTGTCTAGTGCTTTAGCCTACAGTACCCCAACAGGACTTCTGATGCTTTGTAATTATTTCTTATTTGCCTTTCCATCTAAAAGGATCTTGTATTTTTCTCACCCTAGGGCTTCCTTAATAAATGACCACAATCTGGATAACTCAAAACAATAGAAATTTATTGTCTCACAGTTCTAGAGGCTTGAAGTCTGCATAGGGCCATGGTATTTCTGAAGGTTCTAGAAGAGAATTTGCTCCATGTTTTCCTGTTAGTCTCTGATGTTACCAGAAACTTTTGGCATCCCTTGTCATGTTGTTGTATCAGTTCAGTTTCTACTTTCATTGTCACATGGTGTACTCCCTAAGTGTTCCTTGTTCTCTTACATGTACTGGATTAAGGACTCACCCTGCTTCAACATGACCTCATCTTAACTGTACCTTCAATAACTCTATTTCCAAATAAAGATCACGCAGTAATGTTATGGGAAAGGCATAACTGTTTTTGGGAATGTGCTTATGGTTCAGTGGATTAGTATTAGGCTCGTAACCAAGCTCTGTGGTTCAAACTCACCAGTTCTCTGTGGTAGAAAGATTGGCAGTTAGCTTCTATAAAGATTTACAGCCTTGGAAGCCCTATGGAGCAGTTGTATTCTGTACTATAGAGTTTCTAGGAGTCAGAATTGTCTCAATGTCAGTGGGTTTTTTATTTAACCAAGTACAGAACACAAATACATTATATTTGGCAGGTAATCTCTGCATAAACAACCTTCCCAAGAGGATAATCCAGCTGACCCAGGCTAGCCTTTGATTTGACAGTATCACTAGGAAAATAATCTTTGCTTATGATTTAACAAAGTCTAGACTGTAGCGAGGAAAAGCAAGAACCAAATGAACTGATTTGATTTATTAGATTACAAATTTGCATGGTGGTCTTTAATAGGAGAATTTCTTTTCTTTCTCTTTGTATGCAAGCAGAAGAGTACAGTTCATGTTAAAGGAAAAGTAGATATGACACCTACACACTTGTTAATCTTGCTTATGAACTAAGAGGAAAGGAAGCTTTAATATTTGTTGAATGTCTTCCTTAAGCAAAGTGCTTACAATAGTAACTTGTTGCCAACAAGTAGACTCCCAATGCTGGCAATCACCATATAATAAAGCATTGTTTTATTTTATAGAAGACAAAGAGGACTGAGAAGTTAAATGTCTTTAAAATCAAATAGAAAGTAGAGTTAGACTTCAGTCCTAGATGTGTCTCCATTTCCTGCCCTACCATGCTGATTCTCCATGCTAGAGGGTAGTCTTCTGAGATTTCATTGCTACAGCAATAGTTGACGATAAGGTAATTCTAGTTGTCTCTGTTTTTTGCTTTGAATAAAAATTTATTCTTTTACAGTTACATCGGTCTTCCTCTGGATCTAAGAGCTTCATAGTACAGGGATCCCAGATGCAAAGGACATATTCCATTATTGACTCTTGTTTTGGTGGTAGTAGCTCCCTCAGGCTTCTTTGGTTTTAAAAGCAAGGATTTGAGAGGAATTAGTGAATGTTTTATAAATGATTACAGTCAAATATAATGATAATGCCATGGGAAGCCTTGTCTATGGAAGCAGCAGTCAATATAGCAAACAATAGTGCATTGGACAAATCTGCTGCAAAAGACCTCTTTAAAGTTTTAAAATACAAATTTGTCGATTTGATGACTAAGGTGTATCTAACCCAAGTCATGGCATTTTAAATTACTTTATATGCATGTGAAAGCTGGACAATGAAAAAAGAAGACTGAAAAAGAATAGATGCCTTTGAATAATGGTTTTGGCAAAGAAAAATGAATATACCATGGACTGTAAGAAGAATGGACAAATCTGTCTTGGATGAAGTACAGTTAGAATGTTCCTTAGAAGCAGGGATGGTAAGATTTCATCCTACTTACTTTGAACATGTTCTCAGGGAGGACTAGTCCCCAGTAAAGGACATTTGGTAAAGGATCAGCAAAAAGAGGAAGATCCTCAGTGAGATGGACTGGCACAGTGACTGAAGCAATGGATTCAAATAAAGGAATGATTGTGAGGATGGCACAGGATACGACAGTGTACCATTTTATTGTACATAGGGTAACTATGAATCAAAACCAACTTGATGGCACCTAACAATAATAATGTAAGACAAAAGAATGAAAAAATCAATCTTTGAAGGTATGTAACAGAATGTTTCTTAGAAGTGAGGATGGTGAGATTTCAACTCAACCTACTTTGAACAGGTCATTGTTGTTGTTGTTAGGTGCCATCGAGTCGGTACCAACTCATAGCAACATAATGCACAGGAGAACGAAACACTGTCCAATCCTGGGCCAACCTCACTACTGTTGCCAC
>NW_006408609.1:12679115-12697467 GCF_000296735.1 Chrysochloris asiatica | reverse complement strand
TCATCAAATTCAAAATGGCCAATACCAGTCCATTTCAGCTCACTAATGCCTAAGATATCGACGTTTATGGATTCCATTTCATTTTTGAAAACTTCCAATTTTCCCAGATTCATACTTCTTTCATACCATGTTCTGATTTTCAAGGATGTTTACAGCTGTTTCTCTTCAGTTTGAGTTGTGCCCCATCAGCAAATGAAGATCCTGTGGGTTTTTCACTCACAGGCTTTAATCCATTCACGTCATCATGGTCAACTCTACTTTGAGGAGTCTTAGCTCTTGTCCAGTCGCATTTTGAGTGCCTTCCAACCTGAGGGGCTCATTTTCTGGCACTGTATCTGACAGTGTTTCTCTGCTATTCATAAGGTTTTCAGTAACTAAAGATTCAGAAGTAGTTCATCACTCTTTCTTCCTAGTTTGTCTTCATTTGGCAGCTCATCTGAAACCTGTCCACCATGGGTGACCATGCTTGTATTTAAAATACCAGTGGCATTGATTTCCAAATCACAGCAACTCACAACCCACCACAGTATGACAAACTGACAGACGAGTATGTTGTTGTTGTTGTTAAGTACCATGGAGGTGGTTCTGACTCATAGTGATGCTTCACAGGGTTTCCGAGGCTATAAATCTTTATGGAAGCAGAATGCCTCATCTTTCTCCTGTGGAACTGCTGGAAATTTCGAATTGCTAACCTTGAGGTTGGCAGCCCAACTTGTAACCACTGTGGTACCAGAGCTCTTTGACAGAGGGGTATAAATGACTTTTTTTTTTCATAATTGGTCTGGGTAAAAAGCAGGTGGAAAGATGACATGATTCAGCTGTGAATGTCAGCAAAGCTCATTGTAACTATGAAAACTTGGAACTCTAATGTGGGTGTAAAATGAATCATCAAAGAAGTAGGAGGTGGGATCTCACAAGTATCAAAGAAAGAAAGTCATGAGTGAAATGTGCTCTGTGTACCCTGATACCCATGCGCATTGAACCTCTTCAATTCTGAGACAGAAAACTGTGACACCAGATGAGTGGCAAAGGAACCATAGCAACAGAACACAAAACTAGAGCACAAGATAGATCAGTGGATTTCCCAGCACACGTAGCAAATAAAACTGAATTAATTTGGGCGGTACACCTGCTTATAGAGTGGGGTTCCTCCAGGCACTTAAGCTGGGAAGCTAGGTTTGCTGACCCACAGGGCTAGAGCTGAGTGTCTTCAGGCTGAGGTTTATGGTGGACTGGTGTGTCCTGTGGGTATTTATCAGCATCTGACTAGAATATTGTATCCTAAGCAGTTTTCTGATTCTCTATTATAAACTGTTAACTTTCTAATAAACTGAGTAACTGTAAGTATGTTGTCTGAATTGTGTGGTCATTGCAACAGATTATTGAATCTAGTTGAGTAAGAGGGTTTGGAGAGGATGGTTTGGTGTCCCACAAATTTTCTCAATGGCTCCAAATTCTAGGAAGTATGGGGTTTTGTAAGAGAAAGAATGAAGATACACAGGAATGAAACTTCTAATTCTTAAATGGTTATTTATTGTTAACTGTAATGACATAAACAAATGTAATAAATGCTATTCTGCAGCTGACAGGAGAAAAGATGCTACTGGAGTTACCTGGAGCAAAAGTCACTTGGATGTCATGATTACTGAGAAATTTTAAGTCCACCTTCTGTCTATACTTGATTGGATATGTTAAAAGGAGAGTTAGGAATTGTCAAGAAGAAACAGGTTTTTTGTTATAAGCCTTTGTAGAGTAAAGGTTCTATGTAGCAGCCTGAGCCACACCCAGAACTAATAAGAGAATAGGAAATTTACCTGTGAAGAAAAGACCTAAAGAAAAAAAAATGACTTGTTTTGAATTTTGAGCTAGCAGCTTGCTATTGGATGTATTGAGGCAGGAAAATGTTGTGGCTATCAGAAAAAATCCTCATTCTAGGACTGAAAGTTAAATATGGCCAGCAAGCAGATGGCCTGGTATGCTCACTGGTGACCACCAACAGCCACTTTTTTTTTTTTGAGTGGAAGTGGGTAAAATACAGCAACAAAGAGATGGGGTGAGTTTGGATATCCTCCATTGGCACCTATTGACCTGGACTACAGTGGCTAGAGATGAGAGTAGAGGAAGGGTTGGCTGGTATAAAATTTAGTGAATTGTATGAACTCCTGCACTAGCCCCTAGGGGGCATAAGGCTGATAGAGCGAAGAGGCCAGCTGGTCTGAAGTACAAGGATATGTGTGTGAACTCCTGAGTTTTCAGCTGGTACCCATTTATTGAGCTAGCATGGATAGCTAGGGCTGACTTGGCCAGAATTCAACCCAATGAACAGAAAGATGTGTAATATTGTTGTTGTTGTTAAGTGCCGTCGAGTCGGTTCTGACCCATAGCGACCCTGTACAGGGTTTCCGAGGGTGTAAATCTTTACGGGAGTAGAAAGCCTCATCTTTCTCCTGTGGAGCGGCTGGTAGTTTCGAACCGCTGACCTTAAGGTTCGCAGCCCGATTCGTAACCACTACGCTACCAGAGCTCCTTGTGTAATACTGTGGGCTAGTATAAATTGCTGATGTTTTGATAATTGGGCTGAACTGGACTTTTCTTATCGATGCAATTGCTCAAAGTGCCAACTGGAATGGTCTATTCTTCAGATCAAGGAATATGCTTGTCTCATCATAGTACTGGGTTGGATGGGATGGGAAATTGACAAATTGATTATAAAAATAGGGGATGGTGAAGGTATGAAGTGGCTGACTTATAAGCTTTCATGCATATGCTTAGTTAAAATGATCATTATGGGAAAAGTTAATTCATTGTATATAACAAAGACAATGGCTAGAAGAGCCAAGGGGTGGCCTGCCATGTAGTGAATTATTTAATATGCCTTTTCTGTCCTTGTCTTTGTAACTCCCATCAAATTACTCTTTTCCTGATAGGTCTGGTTAAGAAGTAGGCAGGAAAAGATACTGATAGGATGACATGATTCAGTTGTGGATGTTAACAAAGTTGATTGTAATTGTGAAACCTTGGAACTCTTACTGGGTTTAAAATGAGCCACTGAAGAAACAGGAAGAAGGATCTTCTTTAAAGAAAAAGAGTCAGGAGTGGAATGTATACTCTGGACCCTGAGATCCCTGTGCATTGACCCTCCTTGAACCAGGGAGAGAAAGCTATGACACGAGACAAGTAAAAGAGTGACAGCAATGGACCCAAAAACCACAGCGCAAGACAAAGCAGTGGGTTTCCCATATCATGGAACAAGTAAAGCTGAGTGACTTTCAGCAGGAAGACTGTCTGTAGAGTGAGGTGCCTCATAGGCACCTAAGTGGGGAAGCTAGGTTTACTGACACATGGAGCTAGAGCTGAGTGCTTTCTGACTGAGGATGTGATGATAGAGTGGTATTTCCTGTGGGTATTTATCAACAGCTTACAGGAATAACTGTGCCTTGAGCACACTTTTCTGATCCTGTATTATAACCTGCTAACTTCCTTAATAAACCCCATAATTGTGCGTATGTTTGAATTCTGTGTGGCCACTGCACAGCATTAGTGAACCCAGTTTAGTAGGGAGTGCTGTTAGAGGAATAGTTGCTGCCATTATTTCCACAGCACCCATTTTCCTATTTCTGTAATATTAAGGAGTACTATTTATGTTATAGATTCCTCCTCCCCCATTCCCACAAGTCACCAAAATAAAATAAAATATACTTTGTTTGTTTGGGCTTGATATCTTTATTAATATTTTTAGTTGTACCTGATGAGAAATAGATAGGTTGCATTCTCTTACTCTCCCTTTTTCCTTTTCTTTTCCTTCTTTTAAATTTAAAAAAATTGTATCAAATTTATTTGTATCTAAGATATGGAATTATAAAGCTTAGTGAATCAAATAATTATGGGAAAAAGTAGTTCCTTGTTCTTTTCCAGCTACCTTCTTCTACTCAGATGAAACACATTCAGCCATTTCTGATGCTAAATTTTGCATTTACTGTCTCTAAATAACTTATAGTTTCAGTATTATCAATTTTTCACTGTAGAATATGAGGACTTAGTTCCTTTTCTCCCTCATTCTTCCTATCATTTCATTATAGCTACATTAATTTAGTTTGGATCAGTATTCCAAATTTACATTATTATAATTGTATGTACTATTTTCAGCTTTGCCATGAAATGAATTATTATTACTTTCTTGTCTTAAATATTATTTTATTCACACCACTGCAACAATCAATGCCAGTTTATGCCTGTTTCCACTCTAATTCTCATAAGTGCCCCAGTTTGGAAAACAGCCAATTACATGAAGTCTTTGATAAGTATTAGAATTTCCTAGCAATTGTATTATACCTGAAGAAATTTCTCTCAAGTCTATTAGACTACCTTCAGTTAGAACTGTTCTCTGGGATCTCTCCTTTCATTATCTGATGGGGTCTCATCCATTTCTTATGTCGAGCCTTTTTATGTCCCTGTTGTGTTCTATGTCTTCCATTTGGTCTATTCCTGTCTGTTAGTCAGACCAATCTTCCAGTAGAATCCTGAGAATGGGTGCGTACATATTCTTGTATGTCTAAAAGCTATCTCTAAACACCCAATTGTTAAACTCAATTAAGAGTTTGCCTGGATATATATGGCAGTTTCTCAAAAAATTGAAAAGAGACATACTTTATGACCCAGCAATCCCTCTGCTTGGTATATATCCTTAAGAAATAAGCACTGTGACATAAATAGATATATGCACAACCATGTTCATGGCAGCATTATTCACAACAGCAAAAAGATGGAGACAGTTTAAATGCCCATCAACACAAGAATAGTCAAATACAATTTTATACATAAACACAGTGGATTGCTATACAACATGGACGAATCTGCAAAACACCTCACAACAGAGATGAACCTAGAGAACATTATGCTGGATGAAATTGTTGTTGTTGTTGTTAGACGCCAGTACCGACTAACAGCGACCCTATTATGTACAACAGAATGAAACACTGCCCAGTCCTGGGCAAACCTCACAATTGTTGCACTCTTCAGCCCATTGATGCTGCCACTTTGCCATTCCATCTAGCTGGGGGTCTTCCTCTTTTTTTCTGACCTTCCACCTTACCAAACATGATATCCTTCTCTAGTGACTGGTTCCTCCTGACAATATGTCTGAAGTATGAGAGACGAAGTTTGGCCATCCTGACCTCCAAGGAGCACTCTGGCTACACTTCTTCAAACACAGACCTGTTTGTTCTTTTGGCAGCCCATGGCACTTTCAATATTCTCCTCTAACACCATGACTCAAAAGCATCAATTCTTCTACAGCCTTCCTTATTCACTGTCCAGCTTTTGCATGCATATGAGGTTATTGAAAATACCATGGCTTGGGTCAGGAGCACCTTAGTTCTCAAGCTGACATCTTTGCTCTTCAACACTTAAAAAAGTTCTTGTGCAGCAGATTTGCCTAATGCAATATGTTGTCTGATATCTTGACTGCTGCTTCTGTGATGTTGATAGTTGATCCAAGAAGAATGAAGTACTTGACAACTTTAAGCTTTTATCCATGGATAAGAATATTGTTTATTGGTGCAGTGGTGAAGACTTTTGTTTTCTTTACATTGAGATGCAATTCATACCGAAGGCTGTGCTCTTTGCTCTTCATCAGTAAATATCTTAAGTCCTCTTCACTTTCAGCAAGCAAGGTTGTATCATCTGCATATTGCAGGTTGTTAATGAGTCTTCCCCCAATCCTGATGCCACATTTTTCTTCATATAATCCAGCTTCTCAGATTATTTGTTCAGCATACAGGTTGAATAATTATGGTGAAAGAACACAACCTTGTCGCACACCTTTCTTAATTTTAAACCATTCAGTGTTCCCATGTTCTGTTCATATAACTGCCTGTTGGTCTAGGTACAGATTCCTCATGAGCACAATTAAGTGTTCCAGAATACTCATATTTCACAATGTTGTCCATAGCTTGTCATGATCCACACAATCAAAAGTTTTACATAGTCAATAAAGCACAGGTAAACATCTTTCTGGTGTTCTCTGCTTTCAGCCAAGATCCATCAGACATCAGCAATGATATCCCTCATTCCACAGCTTCTTCTGAATCTGGCTTGAACCTCTGGAAGTTCTCTGTTAATGTATGCTTGCAGCCATTTCTGTATCAGTTTTAGTAAAACTTTACTCACATGGGATATCAAAGCTATTGTTCGATGATTTCCACATTCCATTGGGTCAATTAATCAATCACAAAAGGACAAATATTCTATTAGACCATTGTTGTAAAATGTTAAGGAAAGGTTATATTAAAAAAAGAAACATTTGATGGTCGAGGTGGGAAGGAAGGGAAAAAATTTTCACAGTACAACTGATAGGCACATATATGTTGATGGGGAAGGCAATATAAAACATGAGGGAATTTGGGAGAAGAAAGATAGTGGAAGACACAGAGAGGAATACAAAAGTTAAAGTAAATAGAGGTAGATACTGCTAACTTATGTGGAAATCATTGGACAACCCATGCAAGTAAAGTTTTATTAAAGGTAACACAAAAACGGCTGCAACCATGCATTGACAGACAACTTCCAGAGTTTCAAACTAGATTCAGAAGAGGATGTGGAACAAGGGATATCATTGCTGATATACGATGGATCTTGGCTGAAAGCAGAGAGTACCAGAAAGATGTTTACTTGTGTTTTATTGACTATACAAAAGTTTACGGTTGTGTGGATCATGACTAGCTATGGATAACACTGTGAAAAATGAGTATTGCAGAGTACTTGTGCTCATGAGGGACCCGTACAAAGACCAAGAGGCACTTGTTTGAATAGAACAAGAGAACATTGAATGGTTTCAAATCAGGAAAGGTGTGTGCCAGTGTTATATTCTTTCACCATATTTATTCAAACTGTATGCTGAGCAAATAATCTGAGAAACTGGTTTATATGAAAAGAATGTGTCATCAGGGTTGGAAGAAGACTCATTAACAACCTGCAATATGCAAATGATACAACCCTGTTAACTGAAAGCAAAGAGGACTTAAATTATTTACTGATGAAAATCAAAGAGCACAGCCTTCAGTATGGATTGAATCTCAATGTAAATGAAACAAAAATCCTCATCACTGGACAAATAAACAACATTCTTATCAACAGAGAAAAGATTAAAGTTGTCAAGAACTTCATTCATCTTGGATCAACCAACAACACTCATAGAAGTTGTTGTTGTTATGTGTCGTGGAGTCAGTTCCAACTCATAACGACCCTGTACAGGGTTTCCAAGGCTATAAATTTTTATGGGAGCAGAAAGCCTCATCTTACTCCCACGGAACAGCTGGTAGTTTTGAACTGCTGACCCTGAGGTTAGCAGCGCAATTCGTAACCACTATGCTAAGAAATCAAACAATGTATTGCATTGGGGAAAACTGGGAAAGACCTCTTTAAAGTGATGAAGAGCAAAGATGTCAGTTAGCAGACTTAGATGTGCCTAACCAAAGCAATGGTATATTTAATAATCTTTTTGGTACAGTGACTGTGTGTATTCCTTCCATCTTCTTTTGAGGCTTTATGCATAATTTCATAATTCGCCCAGAGAATCCTTCCATAATGAAAGCTGAGACTTGACTTTTTTCTTCATTTCCTCCAGCTTGAGAAATGTTGAGTGTGTTCTTCCTTTTAGAGATGCAAATTTTTTTTTAGCTTCACTGTTAATGTTGGTGTGAGATGAAACCTTATTGTGGTTTAGCTTTGCATCTCTCATTAGCCATTGTTGTTGTTGTTAAGTGCCGTCGAGTCGGTTCCGACCCATAGCGACCCTGTACAGGGTTTCTGAGGGTGTAAATCTTTACGGGAGTAGAAAGCCTCATCTTTCTCCCGCAGAGCAGCTGGTAGTTTCGAACTGCTGACCTTAAGGTTCGCAGCCCGATTTGTAACCACTACGCTACCAGAGCTCCTGTGCCAACCCATAGAGACCCTGTATAGGGTTTCCGAGGAGCAGCTGATGAGCTTGAACCACCGACCTTGTAGTTCAAACAGCTTTGCAGTCTGGCGCATTAACCCACAGCACCACACCAGGACTTGAGATGCAAATCTAAGCAATAAGATAGTCACAAAAGATCTAAAAAAAATGTAGTTACTAGGTTTTTGTTGTTTTTATATGCTAAGGAGTCGGTTCTGACTCATAGCGACCCTGTACAGGGTTTCCGAGGCTACAAATCTTTACAGGAGCAGAAAGCCTCAACTTTCTCCTGCAGAACAGCTGATAGTTTCGAACAGCCCAATTCATAACCTATGCTACCAGAGCTCCTTAGTAACTAGGTAATTGACAGGAAATAATTCTTGATTTGGTTCCATACTCATCTCGCACTGGGTTGTCTTTCTTGCTGTAGGATGTATAAGGTCCTCATCTTGACTTCACTTGAGATGCAAACAATGTTAAGCAAATGTTAGGCAGACCACACATTCTATCTACCCTGTTCTGCCAGCAAATAGTCTAACAGTATATGGTAATCCAAAATCATATTGGCTAGGAAATAGTATCAAGAAGGGTCTTGACCATCTGAAGCTGTGTGCTGGCCAGTAAGAACCTATATCCAACAGGGACAAAAACAATTGCTTCCCAGTAGGGAGTGTGGGCATGGAAGAGCAGAGATAGGCAAGGAAGGGACTTTCAGGAATTTTTCTTCATAAGATAAACCTTGGAGTTCTGGTATGGGGCTGTGGGTTAATGCGCTAGACTGCAAAGTCAGTTTGAATCACAAGGTCTGTGATTCAAGGTCACCAGCCTCCTTGGAGACCCTATATAAGGATTCCATGGGTCAGAACTGACTACATGGTACTTATCAACAACAACAGCAAGATAAGCCCTATGATAACCATTACTTATCTACACCTTTTATAGGCATTCAGGTATATATATATGCCCTTCAGTAGTTGTATCCTCCTCAGGCTGAGAGTCCTTGGGCTTTCTATTGACCCCAGTAACTTACAGCCATGATCTGAGAGTAAGTCTGGATTTGAGGTGAAAACAGAGAAGGCAGCTCCTGTGTCTAATAACATTTCAGCCTTACCTTCCATGTCAAGAGTAACCCGAGGCTCCATTATGGCGTTAGTAAGGGTCTTCTGGCTTGGAGCGGTGTGGATTTCTGGGGCCTGTCAGTAGAGCTGTCTTCCTCCTCTGAGGAAATAGGCATCAGATGGGATGGGTGCTCTGCTTTTGGATGTTCAGGACACTCTGCCTTCCAGTGGCTTTTGTGTTTGCATTTCCGACATTGGTCTGACCAAATTTTACTCACCAGCCAATGATTAAACTTCCATTTGGGTATCAGTCTTCTAGGTCCTGTAGGGTTACCTCAAGTTTGGCCTTGGAGTGCTCTGACTAACAACTAGGTCTTTTCATTTTATTTTTGGATGCTAGCTGTCCATTGTTGAAAACGTTAACAATCATGAAAGATGCTAGATGCCCATTGTTGAAAACGTTAACAATCATGAAAGACCTCCTTGTAGGAAAAGGATATCAACTGTGGTGAACCTTGCCAAGCTACCCTCCAGAGGAGGTCAACTGGGCACACTGCTTTAGGAAGCTGAGAACACTCCACCTTCCAATCGACTTGCTTTTTTTAGAGTACTTAACACTGTTCTGGCTCAATATGCATTGGTTGATAAGGAAATTCCTGTGCAGATTTCAATCCTCAGTTTCTGTAGAGCTACTTCAAGGTAGGTTTTGGATTGTTACTGCCAACAATTGAATCTTTTTATTTTATAATTGATTGCCAGATCCCTGTTGTTGGAGACTTTCTCAACCAGTTGAGAGTAGAGGCTGTGGCCCTGCCTCTATCTTTTTGTAATTTATTTCTAATATCTGCTACAGACTGAGTAATAAAATATATAGTCATTCAAGCTTTCTCTCTTACAGAAAATCTACCTTTGGAATCTGTTTTGCCAAGGGGATTACCTTGAAACTTCTCAGTGTTTTCAAAGATAGGAGTGTATAAGCCAAATTCTGAATTTATCTTTTTGGAGACCACTATTTAGAAGTCAAGGAGCTCTGGTAGTATAGTGGTTACGAATCATGCTGCCAATTCCAAGGTCAGTAGTTCGATACTACCAGGTGTTCCATGGGAGAAAGATGAGGCTTTCTGCTCCTGTAATGATTTACAGCCTCAGAAACCCTGTACAGGGCCGCTATGAGTCGGAACTGACTCCATGATACATAACCACCACCACCATTTAGAATTCAGTCATGGTCCTGCATGTGACTGTTGCCCAGTTTTTCCAACAGCAAATGACAGTGATTAACGTGCAATAATGTTGTTGTTGTTATTGGATACCATTGAGTTTGTACTGACTCATAGTGACCCTATGCACAACAGAATGAAACACTGCTTGGTCCTGCACCAACCTTACAATTTTTGCTATGCCTTGGCCCATCGAGCAGCCACTGTGCCAATCCATCTCATTGGGAGTCTTTTTCTCCGACTCTCCACTTTACCAAACATGATATTGTCTAATGACTAGTCTCTCCTGATATTATGTCTGAAGTATGAGAGACAAACTTGGCCATCTTGGCTTCCAGGGAGCACTCTGACTGTCCTTCTTCCAACACAGATCTGTTTGTTCTTTAGAAGTCCATTGTACTTTTAATATTCTCCTCCAACAACATAACTCAAACACATCAATTCTTCATGGTCTTCCTGATTCACTGTTCAACTTTCACATGCATATGAGGTTATTGAAAATATCATGGGGTCAGGCACACCTTAGGCCTCAAACTGACATCTTTGTTATTCAACACTTTATAGAGGCCTTGTGCAGCAGATTTTTCTTGATTGCTGCTTCGCTTCCATGAATGTTGATGGTTGATGTGAGCAAAATGAAGTCTTCGACAACTTCAACTTTTCTCCATTTATATGGATGTTGTTAATTGGTTAGGTTATGAGGATTTTTGTTTTCTTTAAATTGAGATGCAATCCATACCAAAGGCTGTAATCTTTGATCTTCATCAATAAGTATTTTAAGTCCTCTTTGCTTTCAGCAAGCAAAGTTATATCATCTGCATATCGCAGGTTGTTAATGAAGCTTCCTCCAAATTTGATGCCGCATTTTTCTTCATATAATCCAACTTCTCTGATTATTTGTTCAGCATACAGATTGAATAAGTGTGGTGAAAGAATACAACCCTGGTGCATACCTTTCCTAATTTTAAACCATTTGGTGTTCCCTTGCGCTGTTTGAATAACTGCCTCTTGTCCTTTGTACAGGTTCTGCATGAGCACAATAATGTGTTCAGGAATACTCATTCTCCACAATGTTATCCATAGTTTGTTATGATCCACACAATTGAAAATGTTTGCATAGTCAATAAAGCACAGGAAAACATCTTTCTGATATTTTCTGCTTTCAGCCAAGATCTATTTGATGTCAGCAATGACATCCCTCATTTCATGTCCTCTTCTGAAAAAAGGCTTGAATTGCTGGATACTCTCTGTCAATGTATGGTTACAGCTGTTTCTGTATTACCTTTAGTAGTACTTTATTCGTATGGAATATCAATTATATTGTGAGATGATTTATACATTCCATTGGGTCTCCTCTCTTTGAAATGGTCACAATTATGGATCTCTTCCAGTCAGTTGGCCAGCAGGTTGACTTCTGAATTTTCTGGCATAGATGTGTGAGTGCCTCTAGTGCCACATCGCTTTTTTTGAACGATTTCAATTTGTATTCCATTAATTCCTGGTGCTTTGTTCTTTGCCAATTCCTTCAATGCATCATGTACCTCTTCCTTCAGGATCATTGGTTTTTGATTATATGTTATCTCTTGAAATGGTTGAACATCAGCCATTTCTTTTTGGTACAGTGACTCTGTGTATTCCTTCCATCTTCTTTTGATGCTTTCTGCATCATTCAATAATTTGCCCAGAGAATTCATCAATAATGCAAGTTGAGGTTTGAAACTTTTCTTCAGTTTCCTCAGCTTGAGAAATGCTGAGCATGTTCTTCCCTTTTGGTTTTCTAACTCCAGGTCTTTGCATATCTCGTTACAATATTTGACTTTGTCTTCTTGAGCTGAGATGACCTTTGGACTATTCTGTTCAACTCTTGTGCCTCCTCACTTCTTTCATTTGCTTTAGTCTTTTCCTTCTTTCATGTTTTCTTAATGACCTTTTTCTTTCTTCTTGTATGATGTTCTTGGTGTCATCCCACAATTCTTCTGGTCTTCAATCTTTAGTGTCTAATTTATCATATTTTGGCTCTCATGGACTTGTTTTAATTTTCTTCAGCTTCAGCCTGAATTTTGTTTCTATCTCAGCACAATGAACTAGAATAATACAATAAGTAAAATACAGAAAGAGATCTGGGTAGGTTTTTAAAATGAAAATCTTGAGAGTTAGAAAGGCCTTGACAAGGATTAAGAGTCAGAAAATTACTCTTTTTTTTCTTTAAAGGATAATATAATAAAAACTGAAAATGTTTAAGGATTCATCTGAGGGGACAATCAGCCTTGAATATACTATCTTGGTTTTCATTTAAAAAAAATTAGACCCTAATTTTCCTTTATAGTGTATAATATCAATGGAAGTCTGATGTCACCTATTAAGATTTTGACTCTATTACTATGGTAAAAACAGCTGTTATGACAAAACTTTTGAAAAATCTGGGTGCAAAATTTTGCAACTCCATCCTATATATTTTACAACTCCATATTCTAATATTTTTCAAAAATTCAGAACGTTCATTTCACCAGTGAATTTCATCCTCAAAGCTGTCAGCTTAAATTCCCTGCTCTATCACTGGTGCTAAAAGACTAGTAAATTTATTTAAAGATCTCATAATTACTCATACATAATAAAGCCTAATAATGCTGGAAATAAAAATTGATTTAAATATCTTAAGGTTTCTTTTAAACTTGTATTTTCCAAATCTAAATTTGGCTCTTTAAGAGTTTTTAAAAATACTTACACCTAATCAGCCTGCTTCCAATAAGTCTAATTCCATTCATGGTAACTGTATAGCAAAGCAGAACTGTTCTTTTGGGTACTGAAAATCTCCATGGGAGCAGACAGCCTCATTTTTCTCTCATGGAATGACTGATTGAATTGCCAACCTGTGGTTAGCGGCCGAATGCTCAACACACTGAGTCACAAGAGCTCTGTCCACACTGAATTGGGAGTGATTTTTTTTTTTTTTTTTTGTCTTTATCTTTCTTTAAAGTTATCCATGATTCAAATTCACCAACTGCTCCTTAGAAACCCTATACAGGGTTGCTATGAGTTGGAACCGATTTAAGAACACTTAACAACAACAACAATCCAAAGTATTTATGAAGATTTTTATTTCATGGTTGTTCCAACCACGTGTTGGAATGAAAGCACTGGTGTGGTGCTTTTGGATAAACACTGAACTGCTAACAGCAAGGTCAATGGTTCAAACCCACCAGCTGCTCCTTGGAAGCCCTATATAGGGTCACCATGAGTTGGAACTGACTCAAAAGCACTTAACAGCCACAACAATAATATTAAAATGATTTAACCCATGAGTACACATATGCAGCAACAAATTAGAGTTCAAAAATATTCTTAATTCAATACCATTTGAAGGCAAAATCAGACTTTGTGAATGTTACTTAATTTTATTATTTTTAGACTCTACTCAGGGTTTTTATTTAGGATGGAAGATGAACCCGAACATATCGACAATCAGGAAGTTGGTGTAACACTGGGAAATGTTTCATTTTGTTATACACAAGGTCATTATGAATCAGAGTCCACTACTATTGTTAGTTTCATAGAGTCGGTTCCTACTCAGAACTGACTCTGTATAGGGTTTCCAAAGTTGTAGATATTTGCAGGAGCAGAAAGTTTTATCTTTTTCTCTGCAGAGCAGCTGGTGGTCCCAAACCACTGATTTTTTTGTTTTCAGTCCAGTGCTTATCCTACAGCGTCACCACACCAAAGTCCAGTAAACAGCAACAATGAACACATGCACACATGCATTTTTAAGAATCATTTTATGCATAAACACAAACTCCAATTTTAATTAAACTAGGAACCACCTCTGTCCCCCAAACACACACTTGGAGTGGAATGGTGACTGATTCAACAAAGTAGAAGAATCTGAAACCAAAGGACCTGCATGAGTACTCATGAAGAGTCAGCTATTTAGCCCCATTGGGAGTCATATGTAGAGTGGAGGTAGGAATGGAGGGTGAGCTGAAGAGAGAGGGATTGGTTAAGTCAGAACCCCAGGTGTCCACCCCACTCCACAGAGAATCTCAATGTACCTTACTCAGGAAACCTGAGGTTTCTCTTCCAGAGATGCCAGCCACAGCAGAGAATG
Source organism: Chrysochloris asiatica (assembly GCF_000296735.1). Classification (NCBI taxonomy): domain Eukaryota; kingdom Metazoa; phylum Chordata; class Mammalia; order Afrosoricida; family Chrysochloridae; genus Chrysochloris; species Chrysochloris asiatica. The sequence goes on along the minus strand of NW_006408609.1, from coordinate 12,683,151 downwards.
GAGAAATGGTGAGAGACTAAGCGGTTGGTGATTATGTGCTGCGGAGTAGGTTCCGACTCATAGTGACCCTACATAGGGTTTCCAAAGCTGTAAATCTTTACGGGAGCAGAAAGCCTTATCTTTCTCCTGCGGAACAGCTGGTAGTTTCGAACTGCTGACCTTGATGTCACAACCCTATTCGTAACCACTATGCTACCAGAGCTCCTTAGAGGGACTAAGTGGAGATATTTATTCCGAACAAACCTCTCAAGGTCCTCCCACAACCAGCTTCTAGAATTCCCACAACCCTGCCAAGGTGAGAGAGATTAGTGATCTTTCTCTGGGAAAGCCGATTTACAGATCACAGCATTTGGTATCTTCCACTTGTAGCATTTTTGCTACCACAGCATGAGGCAACTAAAACATCACGTCTGCAAAAGGAATGAGGGAGTGTCTGTACTGGTCCTAAAGAAAACTTTGAATGTAGGAAAATAGTCTACTCAAGAGTTATAAACTAGTTCATAACATATTTAGCCAGTATCCAATAGTACCCAAAGGGCTGCTGCAATTTCCAAATTGAACATTGATTCAATTTAAAATTAAATGAAACACAAAGATATGCCATACAGCAACACTAAAGAAATGATAGCTGCATTAACTACTTTCTGAATACCAAGTTTATGGAAACTCTATGTGAAACTTCACTTTCATCTTTTACTCAGGTACTTACAGCACATATCTTAAAATACAGTCTTAGTTTCTTTCTCAGGAAATATTTCTCACAACCATAAAATGATAAAACATTTATCCAATTTACATGCTGAACCATACTTTTGTTTTTCAGAATTCAGCCATCAATCATGATTCTGCACCAGGGCCACCAATCCAGGATTTCAAATAGTCATGGATTTTCTCAGTAAGTGGAACAAAATCTTTATATGTGACAATTGTCTCCACATAAAAAACCCTTTGGGGAGCTCAGGTAGCTCAGACTTCCTTTTGCTCTCCATCTGGGAGCTAGCTCATTTTGTGGCTAAGACAAACTAGAAGACCAGCAAGGTCCAGTTGCTGACGGTGTAAAGCAGAGTCATCTGTCACTACCAGACTGCAGCCTGGTCGAGATGCATAGCACTGGCTAGGGGAGATGTGAGTGTTACTTTGTTGTTGTTGCTGTTATTCAGTGCTGTTGACTTGATTCTGTGAGAAATGTGGTCAATATACCGGATACTGACTCAGTCCCCCTTGTCCCTTGGTTACGAGGTCCCTGATGAGTTATCATGAGTGTTAGCTGACAAATGCTCAAGAAATCCAATCTGTACTTATTTTAGGGAGATGGTGATGGTGGTGGTATACTGTGGAGTCGGTTTGACTCATAGTGACCCTGTATAAGGTTTCTAAGGCTGTAATTCTTTATGGGAGCCAAAATCTCATCTTTCTCCTGCAAAACTACTGGTAATTTTGAACTGCTGACCTTGAGGTTAGCAGCCTGACTCATAACCAGTATGCTATCAGAGGTCCTTATTTTAGCAAGAGTGAGGCTTTTTAATTCAATTTTTCAAAATTGGGCACCAAACCCTGATAACATGGGCAGATGTGCTACAGTGCCAGTCCACTAAAGAATTTATCTCTTAGTCTGAGAAGGTTCCTTCCCTGGTTTCTCATTGACTGAATACTATAGGGTTAACAATCTTTGCCCAGACATCACCTATTGCCTTGATGGTTGTATTCTTATTTAAAGTTCCTCATCATAGGAACAAGTTTCTTCCCCTTTCCCCTTGAGCTTCTATTGTTACACTAGCCTGTAATTAACTGGACCTCCCTGACTCTCATTCCTGAAAATGGATGGACCATGCATACTAAGAGTTATTTATCACAGTTCCAACCCATAGAGGCCACGGATAGGGTTTCTGAGGAGTGACTGATGTGCTTGAATTGCCAACATTGGGGTCAAACAGACTTTGTAGTTCAAACAGACTTTGCAATCCAGCGCATTAACCTGCAGTGCCACACCAGGACTGAGTGGTATTTTAGAAGATCTTATATTTTCAATAACCTCATATGTATGCAAAAGCTGGCCTGTAAATAAGGAAGACCGTAGAAGAATTGACGCATTTGAGTTATATATAGTGTTGGAGGAGAATACTGAAAGTGCCATGGGCTGCCAAAAGAACAAACAGATCCGGGTTGGAAGAAGTGCAGCCATAGTGCTCCTTGGAGGACAGGATGGCCAAACGTCATCTCTCATACTTCAGACATATTGTCAGGAAGGACCAGTCACTGGAGAAGGATATCATGTTTGTTAGGGTGGAGGGTCAGAGAAAAAGAGGAAGACCCCAATGAGATGGATTGGCCAAGTGGCAACATCGATGGACTCAAGTGTGTGAACAATAGTGAGGTTGGCTCAGGATCAGGCAGCATTTCGTTCTGCTGTGCATAAGGTCTCTATGAGTCAGTACCGACTCGATGGCACCTAACAACAACAATAAAAGCAACAGTTATATATCAATCAGAGTAAATGATCTTTTAACAGAACACATTTTAAAAGAAACATGTAAATCTCAAGGGGAATGGAAACTAGGACGATTTAAAAAAAAAGTTTATGTTATTGAGTGAAGGTTTACAGAGCAGATCATCAGTTATACATTCAACAAATCATATACTTTGCTTCATTACAATGATTACAATCCCCTCAATGTATCATCAGTTAATAGTATTTACTTCTACTCACTTTATCTTTTGCATTTTATCCTGTGTCTTCTGCTACTTTTATCTTTCCTCTGCCAACCTCTCTTTTATTGTATATTGCTTGCTGTGTACTCACTTGTTAACATTTGTCTACCCACCCTGCTCATTTGTCCCCCACCCTCAGTAACTATCATAGAATGTTTCTTTTATCAATGCAAGTTTTTCTTAACTTTTTACAACAGGGATTTCATACAATATATGCCCATTTCTGATTGACTAATTAAACTCAGTATAATGTCCTCCATGTTCATCTATGTTGTGAGGTGCTTTGAAGATTCTTCAGTGTTGTATAGTATCCCATTGTGTATATGTGCCAAAGTTTGTTTAACCATTCTTGTGTTGATGGTTATTTAGGCTGTCCATCTTTTTGTAATTGTGAATAACGCTGCAATGAAGGTGAGTGTGCATGTATCTATTCATATTAGGATGTGTCTCTTGTAGACAGCATACTGAAGGATCCCGTTTTCTCATCCATTCTGCTACTCTTCATCTTTTGATTGGTGCATTTAATCCATTTACATTCACTGTAACTATAGATAGGTGTAAGTTGATTGCTGGCATTAGTCTTTGTGTTTTGTGGTGCTGCTGATTTCTTTGGTCCACATAAATTTCTGTACTGAGTTGATTTTTTGTGGATTCTATTTTCATGTTAATTTCTGTTCCATTAACATTTATTAATTCTTTCTGATTTGTCTGTTTTTTTTTTTTATTTTATTTTGAAATACAGGTGGCTCTCAGTCCAAAGAACACCCTTTAGCATATTTTGTAAAGTTGGTCTGATTATTACAAATTCCTTTAATTTTTATCTGAAAATGTCAATTCTACTGTCATAGTTTAGGGACAGCTTTGCTGGGTATATGATTCAGATACATGATTCTTGGTTGACAATTTTTTCTTTCAGAATTTTTTATGTGTCATTCTATTGTCTTCTTGTCTGCACGATTTCTATAGAAAAATCAGAGTTTATTTATTTTATTTTATTTTTCTTAAATGTTTTATTGTGAATTATGTGATAGTTTACATGGGAGAACATTAGTTTTACATCCATTCTATCTTATATCATCTCATTGCCATGGTTACAATCCCCTCCATGCATCATCAACCAACCAAAGGGTATACCCTGCAATCCTTCCCACGTACGCCCCAGGTCTTCAGCACACAGTCACTCTCCCTCTCTGGATCTAAAGTCTCCAGCTGCTCCATTGCTCCACATCATCATCTCTGCCTCCATTTCAGGCATCACTGCTTCTCTTGGTAGGGTCCCGCTCTCCGCTCTTCTCCATTGATGGTCCTAGGGACCTCCGCTACTAGA
>NW_006408609.1:12675109-12677202 GCF_000296735.1 Chrysochloris asiatica | reverse complement strand
TTGTTGTTTTGATTTGCATCTTAGAGTTTATTTTTGTTGACTTTGCTTTGTAGTTAACTTTTCATTTTCCCCCAGCTACTCTCAGGATTCTTTACTTGTCTTTGGTTTTGGAAAATTTGATTATGATATCTCTTGATGATTTTCTTTGGGGGAGCTGTCTTTGGAGTTCTTTCAGCTTCTTGTATGCTTATCTTCTCGTCTTTCCTGATGTTAGGGAAGTTGTATTCTGATAACTCTTCAACAATTTTCTGTGTTTTTTATTGTCTTATTCTGTTTTGGAATTCTCACTACTCATAAGTTAATCCTTTTGATGGTGTCTCACATAACTTTTATGCTTTCTTCATATTTTTAAATTATTTTTTTCTAATAGCTCTTTAAACATACTAGTATTCAGGAATTTATATTTAAGCTCACCAATTTATGCTTCCATTGCTTTGGGTCTACTCTGCCCTTTCAATAATATTGTTCATTTCTGAAATCTTAGTATTAATATTCTGGATTTCTAATTGCAGATTTTATGTTGTTTAAAAAATTTGAAACAAATATTGTCTATTTGATCTTGCAGTGTTTTCCTGAATTATTCTAAAAAATTTTTGTGGTCTCTTTTCTTTTCATCAATCCTTTGAAAGTACCTAAATATCATTCATTCTTTTGAATTACTTTTCAGTTAGTTACATTATATTTTCTTCAGAAATGTTTTCTGCCTCTGCATCTGGTCATTTGTTTGAGGCTTTCTCTCTTATTTCTTCTTGGGAGGTAAAATTGTTGGTTGTAAAATTGTGATGTTGTCATCTTTGTATTTAATAGTTGTTGACTATTTATATGTTCTTGGAGTCCTCCGAAATGTATCCTGTGGGTATAATTAAAGAATCGAAGCATGTGTATGTACTGTTCTCCATTTGCCACGCATAGTCTTCAGTTTAGGATGGATTTGCCTGATCGGCTGTTATCTGTCATTGATCAGGTGGCATAGGAACTGGTATTGGCTCTTGCTCAGTAAGTGGAGTTGCAAATGCTATGGTTGTAGCCAGGCTGTATGGACATAGTTGCTTTCTCCTGTCAGATGGGAAATAGAAGAACCAATTATCCCCAACTTCCACCACATACACACACAGTTAAAAAATAAAAACAGAATAAACAAACAACAATGAAATACACAATAATAAAGGATAAAAAAGAAATACAAACAGGTTTATTTTTGTTGCTGTTAGGCGCTATTGAGTTGGCACCGACTCATAGCGACCCTATGCACAGCAGACTGAAACACTGCCTGATCCTGCAGCCAGTAAATAATAATAATAATAATAATAATAATAATAATAACTTAAAAGAGAAAAGACGGACAGGTAAATGGAGCTGTAAAAGAGAAAAATAAGAGAGAAAATAAATTGAAGTTAGCAAACAAACAACACTTAGAAAAACCAGGAAGAGGGTAGATGAAAACTGAAAGAGAGTAAAGATAAGTAAAGAAGGATCAAAAGGGGTAAAAAAAGAAGAAAGGAAATGAGAAACAGAAGAAAAGGAGAAAAAAAGCAGAATTATAAAGGATAAAATTAAAGGGAATGGAAAGAGAAAATGAAGGTGAAGAAAGAATAAATGAAAACAACTAAAGAAATAAACCAAACCCAGCAATAACAACAAAAAACAGTGCAACTGTGGGAACTGGAGAAGAGAAAACTCTGGAGGGGTTCTTTTATCCAAGTTGCTCATGAGGTGAGTGTGAGAGGGATGTGACAACAGAGTTCCTGGCCCTACATGAAGTTCCTATAGACCTAGATGTTATCCATATTCAGGGCACTCAGTCTGGAAGTAGTACCTGGAGGCCCTTGATGGAGATTGTTTCAGTGTCTGTTAAGACCAAAGGGAAGCTTGGGACAGGGTGACTGGTTATGAGAGTTTCTGCTAAACTAATGCTGATCTAATGGCTCTGCAGGTTCTGAAGGTCTACAGCTGACTCCACCTAAATCCAGGCACCAAAGCAGTGCTGTTATCTCCCATCTCACGCTGGCATGGCTCACAATCATGTGACTCTGAAGTCTCAGAGATCAGGGTCTATGGTGGGGTGGATGAAGGTGGGAGCTGGCCACACCTCT
>NW_006408609.1:12668312-12674689 GCF_000296735.1 Chrysochloris asiatica | reverse complement strand
CCTCTCTATGGGGTTTCTGAGGAGCAGCTGTTGAGTTAGAGCTACTGACTTTGAGGTTCAAACTGACCTTGCAGTCCAGTGCATTTTCCCACAGTGCCAGAACAAAGCAACACATACATATACACACATATTAGTAGCATATATCTTTCTTTAGAGATGAAAAGGGTGTTTAATAAAGGTTGAGTATTTGGAGGATACTGCTAAATTTGCCTTTGGTCTATCATTAAACCTTATAGTTTCCTTATCCATTTAATAAGGATAATGAGACAGTTTTTCATTCTTGGAAAAATGTAGACAGTGAAACTGGCAAAGCAAGAAGCAAAAACAATTTATAGTAGATTGCGCTCTCATTCTACCTTGAATCATAGTTTCTTAATATTCTTGAGAGAAGAGACATAAAACCAGACTAACGAATCAATAAGTCAAATGATAGCAATGTTAACACATGTACAAGTTTAGTTCATTAAAAGTAAAGCAAGGCCCTGCTCATGGTACAAACAACTCATGTTCCCATCCAACCAATAAAGGATTATAGGGATGCCCAATGTAAAAGAGACAGATCATCTTTCTTCTAACAAAGCAAGAAACCAATCCAATAGCAATACAGACACTTAACTAGATAGAACTCACACAAACACCATATGCCTAAGGCCCATATAGGACTCTTCCCATTCAAACACTGGCAACCCTACTCATGGGACAAACAACTTATGCTCCCACCAAGCCAGTAAAGGACTTAAGAACAATGTATGATCCTTATCTGGAAAATTATGTCTGATTAAACAAGTGAAGGTAAGCAAAGAAATCTGAAAATGGATTTTCAAGATTTGTCACCCAGGTAGAAGACTCCCAGGGCTCACAAAAGCAATAATGAGTCTCACAGGGATGACCAGCATTCACAGAAATCTTCCACCAGTAATCATATACTCCAGGTCCCAATAGACAGAAACCAATATTGTAGAAGTAGTTCAAAAGTTGAAAAAGAAGTTACTGGATAAAAAGCCAGCAAGAGGTTTGAGCCCTTTTCCAGCCCACCACACTTCCAATAAACAAAAGAGGAAAGGATGGGTTGCAAACCCATAGAAATTTACCAGTTTCAACAATTCCAACACTATTATGGGTTCTCTCTTTCCCTCTGGTTAAATGACCTTGTACAGAGCTCTTCTACTCCCTGAGGCTCAAAAAGCTTTTCAGTGGAGTCTTTGATCCGGACAACATGAGAGCACCCATCCACTGAATACCTGGGTGACCTAGCCCAACAGGGTGAGACACCTCCAATACCTGGGGTCAAAAAGATCTCTCACTGTATGTCTATTGAGCCTTCCCAATTCCCAATTCAATACAAAGCATTAAACAATAAAGGGAGAGACAGAAAAAAGAAGGAAATTAAGGAAAAACCAGTTTGCTCAGGAGGAAATGAAAATAGAAATCAAAATACAGGAGAGATCATCTTACTAGACAGAGACACAGGAAGAACTCAGTCCTGACAGCTGCTTTGTCAGAGTTGTCTCAGTTTCTGGGTCAGGACTAATTGGTTAGTGGTCACCAGAATCTGTTACCAGGAGTGCTAATCACACCTCCACCCTACAAGTGTGGGCTCTTGCCTTCTACTGATTATCAATAGTCAATAGAGGCAGAATTTCCATATGATCAAAGGTTTATTTAGGAAAGAGGCTTGCAAATGGAAATGTGGAGGAGTTAATGCAATGCTTAATCCCCAGCTTCTTGAACAAAGGTTTTTTTGTGGTTTTTAAAAGTTTTTGGTGGGGAAAAGGCATCATGTTTAGTCATAGGGATGGGAGAGGATTTCTGGGAAGTGGCCTGTTTAGGAGCAGCCTTGTTAATTGGATGTCTCTGTATAACTTCTTCAAGATAGATTTTACCACAAGGTTTCTGGTAGGGTCACACAAAACTTATTTTGGGATGTTGTACATTTTGGGATGTTGTACATGTATAGTTCTTCAAAACTGTAGTTCCAGAACTCTCCCAGTGGCTGATGTTCTTCTCTGCTCCCAGGGAAAGATCATTCTTCAAGGTGGGTAAAACCAATTGGCCTGTAAAACATCTTATAAGGAAGTAAAATACAGAATTTTATGGGTGGTATGCTTACAGTCCTCTTGTGGTGCTGTGAGTTAATGTGCTGGACTGTAAACTCAATTTGAACCACAGGGTGGTGTTTTAAGCTCACCAGTTACTCCTTGGAAACCCTATACAGGGACACTATGGGTAAGAACCAACTCAAAGTCACTAAAAACTTAATAACATGTTTACAATAAACAAACTGTAAAATGGGCAAGGTTTTATGATTAATGTTTTCACACTCCTAGAGACCCCCCCCCCCCAAGGCTTCCTACCTCAGAGATACTTAGAGAAGCAAAGTAGCAAATATTGCGGTCAAGTCAAATGAAAGCCTCTGATGGGCTCATCATAACTCCTCAGGGGTTTTCCAGGGGCCAATGGAGACCACTGTACTCCCAGGTCTCCATGTTGTTGTTAAGTGCCGTTGAGTTGGTTCCGACCCATAGTGACCCTGAACAGGGTTTCCAAGGCTGTCAATCTTCACAAGAGCAGAAAGCCTCATTTTCTCCCATGGAGTGGCTGGTAGTTGAAGCCTTCTGCTCCTGTAAAGATTGACAGCCTTGGAAACCCTGCTCAGGGTCGCTATGAGTCGGAACCGACATTACGGCACTTAACAACAACACGGAGACCTGAGAATATAGTGGCTTCATACAATAAGCATTGGACTGTGAACCACAAGGTCTATGGTTCGAGTCCTTCAGATGCTACACATGAGAAAGATGAGGCTTTTAATTACCATGAACATTTAAAGACTTGGAAACCCTATACAGGTTCAATATGAGTGGGAACTGACTTGAACGCACCTAACAACAACAACATGGAGTCCTGATGTGGTGCTGTAGGAAAATCACTGGACTGCTAACCACAAGATCAGCAGTTAAAAAAAAAAAAATTCATGGACAAATGGAATTAAAATATAGTCAAATTTTTTCATGAGCTTTCTGAAGTTCCCTCATACATCTATATTGACCTTACAAGAAGTCCTCGTGATGCAGTAGTTAAAGTACTCAACTTGCTAACCAAAAAGTCAGCAGAGCACACCCCAAAATGAGGCAGTCTGCTTCCATATTTACAGTCTCAGAATCCTATGGGGCAGTTCCACTCTGTTCTATAGGTCACTATGAGTCAGAATTGACTTAACAACAGTGGGGTTAAGTATTTTCAAATTAAACATAGTATTATACCTTTTGTTTATGTCACTTAAATAATGGCATAATTGCCTACCAATATATAAAGTTTACCTTCCTCTTACTTTTAATGACTGCATTATTTCCATGGTAGAGTTATATCATAATTTACTTAACAATTTCTATAATTGAGTACTTGATTTATTTCTAGTTTGTTCCTATTATAAAGAATACTACAATAATATCCTTGTCAATATATCATTGTGCTCTTATATGAGTATATGAGGTTGCTGTGTTTATAAATTCCTCCAAGTGAAAAAAAATTGATCCAAGTGAAATCTACTATTCATAAGGCTTTCAGGGGCTAACCCTCAGAGGGACTCTGTTTCTAATTGTTGGAGGTTTTGTGTTAATGTGCCGCTTTTGGTTCTTTTTGTATATGTGCATTTATTAAAATAAATTGTCCATTCAGCACTGCTTTTGCCATGTCCCAAAGATTTTGGTATGTTGTGTTTTCATTCTCATTTGTTTCTAAGAACTTTGTGAATTCACCATTTAATTGTTCTACTACCCAGTGGCTTTTAAGCAGGGTCTTATTCAATTTCTATGTATTTGACTTTATTTCCTTGGTCTTCCTATTGTTTCCAATTTTATAGCATTGTGGTTTGAGAAGATGCTTTGCAGTATTTTGATGTTTTCAAATTAATGGAGGCTTGTTTTGTGGCTTAACACATGGTCTATTCCATGTGTACTAGAAAAGAATATGTATTGTGCTGTTGTTGAAAACCCTTCATATATGTGTGAATGTTTTAATTTCTATAGACAGACTCTGGAAGTAAACATTTCAAGCTGTCATAAATGTCTATTAATGGAGGTGGGATTAGGGAATGGTGACTTCTACTTTAATTTCTTCTATAATTTTAGTTATTATTATTTTTTCATGCAATGAGTCTGTATGTGGAGAAGAAGGTTACATGACATAATATAATATCCTTTTATAAAATTTAATATGTTGGTATTCCTGTTTTTCTATCCTTTTTTCCTCCCTCCATTCCATCCATACTGTCTGTGGAGATGGATGGACTTCTGAGAGTTAATAGCTTGCAGGACTACACAAAGGTAAGCTTCTTTTGTTGTGTATACAGTCCAGAGCAGCTGGGAAGTATATTTAGCACATCACCAATAAGGTCATTTTCTCTCTCTCAATACTCTGTAGGAAGGACATACAATTAATAAGGGCAGTGCACACTAGATTGCAGATCCAGTTCCAGTTCTGAGAGAGTTGTCAGGGAATGTTTATTTCTTAAGATAGGGATTGACTATCTGTCTATTGTTAATGGTTAATTTTTGGCTTTATGCCTTTCAAAAGTCACCCTTAAGGTCCTGCAGCCTTGCTTTTAGACCAGTATAAAAAAAATGGGTCCCCTAAACTCAAGGTTCTTCTGTTGTGATTAAGAGTCCCTAAACTCAAGGTTCTGCTGCACGTGTGGTACACATCTGGGCCACTCTTTGTCACCCCCATTGGATTCAGATGGCAAGGACAACCAGAGCGATCATGAAGCTCATGTATTCAGAATTGCTATGCCATCAGTAGTGATGAAATCCTTTGCCTCTGACCCAGGAATCTCATTTCCTTCGCCAACATTTATGAAACCATGGTGGGCTAACTTATTAACTTACAAGTAGGGTAAAATCTCATACTCTTTCCCATTGTCAATAATAGTAAACTCTGCTTTCATTCTCTTTCTTGCTAATATATAGCCAATTTAATGGGTTTCCCCCATGTCTTTGATAGGTTTATGCCTCAAGATGTTATTCATTGAGAAAAGCATAGCAAGATTTCCATAGTAGTCTTATTAAGGATACATGGTCTGGTCCTAAGAAACATTATGGAGTTATTTTGCAGAATGTGAAGTTTTTATTCTTTAAACATTGTTAAGGACATAAAAGACTGCTAAACAGTGTTCCAGGTTGAGGGAGTCTAAAGAGACCTAAGAACTATATGAAAACCATGTTCCTCAGTGTGATACTGGACCAGAAATAAAAAATAGAAGTTGACAAAATTTGAGTGGAGTCTTTGCATTGGAAGGTAGTGTTGTGCCAGTTACACCAATATTGTTACCTGTAGTGGACGCTTTTATGTTGGATTTACAATAGTGTATCTTTGCTTTGTAGAAATACATCCTGGAGTATATAGGAGTAATGAGATAACATTACTACTAATAATAGTTATACATACATGTTCTTGGTAAATGCTGTTGAGTTGGTTCCAACTCACTTGGAATTGTTAGGTGTCATCGAGTCGGTACTTACTCATAGTGACCCTATGCACAACAGAGCAAAACACTGCCCGATCCTAGGTCATCCTCACAATTGTTGTTACATTTGAGCCCATTGATGCTGCCACTGTGCCAAGCCATCTCATTGTGGGTCTTCCTCTTTTTCTCTGACCCTCCACCTTACCAAACGTGATGTCCTTCTCCAGAGACTTGTCCCTCCTGACAATATGTACGAAGTATGAAAGACGAGTTCTGGCCATCCTGGCTTCCAGGGAGCACTCTGACTGTACATCTTCCAACACAGATCTATTTGTTCTTTCGGAAGCCCATGGTACTTTCAATATTGTCCTTCAACACCATAACTCAAATGCATTAATTCTTTAATGGTTTTCCTTATTCACTATCCAACTTCCCCATGCATAGGAAGCTATTGAAAATACCATGGCTTGGGTCAAGGACACCTTAGTCATCTAACTGACATCTTTGCTCATCAACACTTTAAGGAGATCTTGTGGAGCAGATTTACCTAATGCAATACGTCATTTGATTTCTTGACTGCTGCTTCCATAAGTGTTGATGGTTGAGCTGAGCAAAATTTGGTGGAAGCCATGCTGCCAAGGAGCAGAACAGCGAGAAGCCTTATGCATGAAAAGTTCATTGTTTAGCAAAGCGGCAATGAATGTCCCCTTGGTTAGCAAAGCTACAAGGGATGATTCATGCAGGGGGCCCATGGTTTCCAGCTTTCTCTTGGAAAAATAGTGTATGTCTGATTTCCTTATAAGAAGTTTTAGAAAATCTTTAATAATCATTAGTTACTTTAAACAAACCTCATGGTATAATAGTTGCCTTTCACATTAACATTAACTTTCACACCATATTCGATCTTATGTAG
>NW_006408609.1:12655285-12666682 GCF_000296735.1 Chrysochloris asiatica | reverse complement strand
GCTTGAGAAATGCTGAGTGTGTTCTTCCCTTTTGGTTTTCTAACTCCAGGTCTTTGCTCATTTTGGTATAATATTTGACTTTGTCTTCTTGAGCTAACCTTTGAAATTTTCCATTTAGCTCTTGTAACTCCTCACTTCTACTTGCTTTAGCATCTCTACACTGGAGAGCAAGTTTCTGAGTCTCTTCTGACATCCATTTTTATCTTTTCCTTCTCTCTTTTCTTCTCATTGACCTTTTGCTTTCTTCCTATATGATGTTCTTGATGTCATCGTACAACTCTTCTAGTCTTCAGTCTTTAGTCTGTAATGCATCAAATCTGTTCATCAGATGATCTCTAAATTCAGGTAGAACTTATTTAAGATAATATTTTGGCTCTTGTGTTCTTGTTTTCATTTTCTTCAGCTTCAGCCTGAATTTGCATACAAGCAATTGATTATCTGTTCCATAATCTGCCCTTGGCCTTATTTTGGCTGATGATTGGGGCTTTTCCACTCTTTTCACAGACATAGTTAAATTTGATTTCTGTGTATTCCATCTGATGAGGTCCATGTATATAGTCGTCTTTTATGCTGTTTAAAAAAGGTGTTTGCAATGAAAATTAATTAGTTTTGCAAAATTTTATCATGGGATCTCCAGCATTATTTCTATCAATATGGCCATATTTTCCAATGGTAGCCTAGTGGTTACAAATTGAGCTGAGAACCGCAAGGTCAGCAGTTCAAAACTACCAGCTGTTCCACGGGAGAAAGATGAGGCGTTCTGCTCCTGTAAAGATTTACAGCCTAGGAAACCCTGTACAGGGTCATTATGAGTCGGAACCGACTCCATGGCACATAACAACGACAACAACAACAACAATCATTTCTCTTTGTTTCCAATGTTTGCATTCCAATCACCAGTAATAATCAATACATGTTGATTGCATGTTTGATCAATTTCAGACTGAAGAAGTTGGTAGAATTTTTCTATTTCACCATCATTGTCTTTAGTGTTTGGTGCATAAATTTGAGTAACAGGTGAATAGATATTATCCTATCACAGACAGAATTGTGCCTTATGACTGCTATTGATATGTTCTTTTTGATGATGAATACCATGCCATTCCTCTTCAATTTGTCATTTCCAGCATAGTAGACCATGTGATTGTCAGATTCCAAATGGCCAATACCAGTCCATTTCAGCCCAATAATGCCTAGGATATCAATGTTTATGTGTTCCATTTCATTTTTGACAATTTCTAATTTTCCTAAATTCATATTTAGTACATTAAACTTCTGATTATTAATGGATATTTACAGCTGTTTCTCTTTATTTTGAGTTGTACCCCATCAGCAAATGAAGGTTCTAATATATCTATTCCTCACAGTAGTCCTGGTGTGGTGCTGTGGATATGAACTGCAAAATTGGCAGTTCAAGCTCACCAGTTGCTCTTTGGAAACCCTATACAGGGTCGCTATGGGTCAGAACTGACTGGGCGGCACTTAACAAAAACAACAACAAATATCCCTCACAGACATACAAACACATGCACATGCACATATATATAGGTAGTTAATGATTATATATATTCCATAGGATGTTAATATTTGGGTTAATATGAGCACTGGACTTGTAACCACAAGGTTGGTAGATCAAACTCACCAACTGCTCCTTTGAAACTATGCAGGCTCCCTTCAAGTTAGAACTGACTCGAAGGCACTTAACAACAACAACAATGAATGAAAAGCATATAGAATTTCTTTGTAGCCATCTGGGAATTTTTATGAAAGTTTGATATTATTTCAAAGAATCTTTTTTTATATAAAGAATGTTGTTATTGTTGTTAGGTTCTGTCCAGTCAGTGCTTCAGTGCTGACTCATAGTGACCTTATGCAGAACAGAGTGAGATACTTCCCAGTCCTGTGCCGATCTCACAATTATTTCTACACTTGAGCTCATTGCTACTGCCACTGTGCCAATCCATCTTGTTGTGGGTCTTCCTCTTTTTTGCTGACTCTCCACTTTACCAAGTATGATGCCTTTCTCTAGGGACTGGTTCCTCCTGATAATATGTCAGAAGTATGAAAGACTAAGTCTGGCCATCCTGGCTTCAAAGGTGCACTATGGGACACTAAAATGCTGAATGGGAACCCTATGTTAATAGGTGAAGCTCATATAATCACAGGTTCCATTGTAAGGTGACCAGTCAGAAGCTGGCTGTCTTGTTGTGGGACTACTGGCTGATAGTATTTTTAGCATTTTGATACTTTCCCCACACGACTTCTCTAATATCCCACCTAATGAAGTGTAAGCCAGCTAATCAGTCTTATTAGGGATTAGAATGGGAAGAAAGTGACCTAGTGGTATAATGGGTTAAGTCTTTCTCTGCTAACCTCAAGATCAGTAGTTTAAACCCACCAGCTACTTTATGAGAGAAAGATGAAGCTGTCTGTTGCTGTAAAAATTCTCAGTCCAGGAAACCTTAAGAAACTACTTTGTCCTATAGGATTTGGTTTTTCTAGTTTAGTATGTGAAGGGAAGTCTCTGTGTGGTACGCTTGACTGCTAACTAAAAGGTTGGAAATTTGAGTTCATCCAAGACATTTTAGAAGAATGGCTTGGTAATCTAATTTAGCAGAATTAGCCATTGAAAACCCTTTAGAGCACAGTAATACTCTGATATACACATTACTATGTGTAAGAGCAGACTTGAAGCAATTAGTGTGGGCAAGGAAGTAGGGATTTCACTTTTGCAAATGTGGACCCATTGAATATTTCTGATATTAGGAAATTCACTCTCTTCTGTGATATGTAAGTCACCTGTCTAATGGATAGTGGGAGGGAATAGCCTTTTGTCTAGTTTACTTGCAACTCCATCCCTCTCAGAGGCTCTTTCATGTTCAGAAATTTTCTGGGTTTCTGTGATATGAATCAGCTTGCTTCTAGCTGACTTTTCTCTTTTTGGAGTGACATAGTGAGCCAAGAAAGCCGAAGCCTGTCATTTACTCTTAGGTCATCAGCATTCCCTCTTGCAATAGTTTGTTGACAATATTTGTCTTCTGTGATGAACTCTTCTGTTCTTCCTTTGTAAAATGATGCCCTTAAAAATTATGTTTGTTATTTTTTTTGGAATTCCAGAAAGAAGCAGAGATTTGAAATGTTTATTGTTTGTTTGTTTTTCTCAATTCTGTCTACTGCAATTAACAAAAAGACTTCATTTCCTGAACTTTTTTTAAATTGAAGACTAACTTCTTAGGACTGAAGTAGAACAACTGTCTTAGTTATCTAGTACAGCTACAGCAGAATTACTACAAGTGGTTGTTTTTAACAAACAAATTTATTTCCTCACTGTTTAAGGTGCAGTGAGATGATGTAGGATAAAGCACTAGACCACAAGGTCAGTTTGAGCTACAAGGTCAGCATTCCAAACTCACCAGTTGCTCCTTGGAAACTCTATACAGTGTCGCTATGAGACAGAATCTGCTCCACGATACTTAACAACCAGAGATGCAGGGTACCTGGTCTAAATAGAATGTTTTCTCTCTGTGTTGGCTCAGGAGAAAGATCTTTTTCTCTTCTGAGGTTCTGCTCCTAGGAGATCTTGTGGCTTGGTATCTCTCTTCTCTCATCCCCCAATCTCTTTTAAATCTCAAAGAGATTGACTCAAGCTTATCACTTGACCTCAAGGCAGGTTTGAACCTCAAGGTCGGTGGTTCAAACTCACCAGCTGCTCCTCGGGAAACCCTATACAGGGTCGCTATGAGTTCCAACAACAATACCCTATACAGCTCTTGCATCATTGACATAATAGAGACAACCCATTCACAAATGGGATTATAACCACAGACATAGACTTTTGGATCCCTGGTAGCACGGCAGGCTGGTAAATGCAAGGACAGAAGTTTGAATCCACCTGTTGTTCTGAGGGAGAAAGATGAAGCTTTTTGCTTCTGTAAAGATTTACAACCTTGGAAACCCTGTACAGGGTTGTTGCCAAACTGAAATGCAGGTTTGCCGCCTGTCACAGTAGTCAATCACAGAGATGGGGAGAAATCCTATCAAAGCTTTAGTAACAGAAATCCAGCAGTCTGGAGGACAGAGAGGATGATCCCTTAAAACTGTACTCCTGACTCACAAAAACAAGCACATTCTATAGAGCAGTGTACATCAGCTAAATGTTTGATCAATTTTTTCTTTACATTCTATAATGAGGTGAGTAATAACAGAATTTTTTCTCTTTATCTTGAAAAACATTTTATTCTCAGGGTCTTCATGACCCATGAACTCAGACAATTATCTCCAGTTTCCTTCAGCTTAATCTAAAAGTTTAGGCACATCTTGTTTTGTTTCCAGAGGCCATAAAACTAAAGGTCAAAAGTGTTTTTCTGAGGAGAGATGGGAGAGTTTTTAGGTTATTTCCCGCAAGGCCCAAACTAGAATTCTTAAAGGCAAAGATTCCATGCGTTTAGGGTTGCTACTGAGACATAGGAAAATAAAGGTTCAGAATTCAGGATTAAATATGGACCACTTATTGACTGAAATCTTGTTACTGAAATCCTGAGGAATGTCGACACCTGCTCCTCTCATTGAGTAAGCAATTGTAAAATGCATAGGACATGCCCACGGTGCATAGCTTAGCAGCCACATCCTGGGGTTATGCCATTAAGAAAGACCACCCATAAAAATTCCATATTTTATGGGACTTAGCATTAAAGAAGATCACCCATAAAAATGCTCTATCTTTACTTTCTTGTGAGATATTTTACAGGTTGGACTGGTTTATCTACTACCCTAGATATAACTTTAAGGGACAAACTTTCTACTGGGGCAAAGCAGAATGCTAGTCCGAGTAGAAACTTTGAATTAGAATTTCAAAGAACCACCTGTGCTTGACATCCCAGGATAAATTCTGTCTGCTTCTACCAGAGGCCTTGACAGTGGAATCCATCTTAAAGAAATGTTGTGCATGTATCCAAAAAGCATGGTCCCTCCTAAATGGGCCATTTCTTGGAAATCCCCACCTATTCTATGAATGAACATGATGTCTTTTCCCTATCCAAAATGTCTTAAACCTCAGCAAAACCTTTGTTCAGGGAGATGGGAATTAAGCATTGCATTAAGAAGTCGCCATCTCAACTTGCAAGCCTCTCTCTTATAATAAACTTTTGTTCGTATGGAAACTGCCTCACCTGACTATCTTCATCATTAGAAGGCAAAACTTCTCTCTTGAAGAGCAGAGGTGCACTTGGTGCTGGCTGCTATGAGTTGTAATGAACTTGATGGCACACCACCACCACATAGACGTCAGAACTTATAACATGTTTTCTGGAAGGCACAGTTAAGTCCATAACAATTACCATGTAATTGATTGGCAAAGATTCAGAGCCAACTGCAAATAACATTTTATTGGGGAAGGAGGAGAAAAAAAGGTTTTTTTTTTTTTTAAATAAAAAGAGAATTATTTCCCAGATGCAGATATTTTATCTAAGTGGAATTTATTTTAAGTTGCAATTTTTTAATCTTGTATAACTTTTCTTCCAATCCAACTGTAGCTTGGTAAAAATGGGCAGAGAAAAAATATACTGCCCTAAGAATATTATCCAGTTCAACAGGATTTATAACAAAAATAAAACTTTTATTTAAATATCATAGATCGAGATAGCCTCTTTATTTTTTCTTTTATCTCCCTGAGGTATGAATGCTAGAGAAACTGGAGAGATCTGGATGGCTATAAAAACATACTTTCAACCTGGTTTTCATTTCTGAGAAAAAGGTCATGAAGCCTATGATTGTCGACTTTACACTGAGGCACCCCAGGGTGCTACAGTGGATTCATGGGGGTGATGACTCATTGAGAGAGATTTTAAAAATTCAAGGGAAACACAGACACTGGTTAAACTGCTAGTTCAAGGTAGCTTAGAGTTTGAACATTAGTCCATGCTTTATTGGTTTTATAGAAGGCTGTTTTTTAAGTGCCGTTGAGTCAGTTCTGGCTCATAGCGACCCTTTATAGGGTTTCCAAGGAACGGCTGGTAGCTTTGAACCACCAACCTTGTGGTTAGCCGTCCAGTGCTGATCTTACATCAGGACTCCATATCTTTGTAAAGTTGGATTTTCAGTAGTTGCTGTGATAAGAAATAAGCACCATATGAAAATCAGTGTGGCACAGGAAATGAGGATGGTGGTATCTAATGTGATTCTAATGCTTGAGTGTGTAGTGTGCAACACGTATGTGTATCTTATTGGCAAATGTGGTGGTTTTCAAATGTGTTCACAAATTATTTTATAATCTTTTCAAGAAATGGGCCTAATTGCTCTCCCCTTGAATTGGAGTTTAACCTGATAATACCTGTTTTATGTGCCAGTGAGTTGGTTCTGACTTTTAACAATCCTGTATAGCTTTTCCGAGGAGTGACTGATGGTTCTAACCCACCTACTTTATGGTTACTGTTGTTGTTGTTAAGTGCCGTTGATTCCGACCCATAGCGACCCTGTATAGGCTTTTCGAGGAGCAGCTGGTGAGCTTGAACCACCGACGTTGTAGTTGAAATGGCTTTGCAGTCAGACGCTTTAACCCACAGCGCCACACCAGGACTCTAGTCCAGTGTTTATCTTACAGCACCACACCAGGGCTCCAATAATACCTAGCTTCTAATAAATATAGTGGTCTCCTGGCCTGGTATATTGCTATGGGTTAATACTCTGAACTGAAAAGTCCGTTTGAACTACTCTTCAGAAATCCTATACAGGGTCGCTATGGGTTGGAACTGACTTGAAGGTACTTAACAACAATAACTAGAATATGGTGAAAGTAAGTGTCTGACTTCTAGGTCAAAAAAGGCATTGCATCCTCCTTGCTCCTCGCTTATCATTTACTCTAGATAGACAGTTGTGGTGTGAAGACACTCGAAGCGTCTCTAGTAAGAATTGAGTCCGTTAGCCAGTTGACAGTGAGTAATTGAGGCCTCCTCCCCATAACCATGTGAATGAACCACCTGGGAAGTGGAGCCTCTAGTCACAGTGAAGCCTTCATGTGACTGGAGTCCCAGTCACATGTTCACTACAACTTCTAGAGACACTGAGCTAGAAGCTCCCAGCTAGGCCTGTCCTGTGTTCCTGACAACTAAAACTGTGTAATAATAAATTCTTGTTGTTTAGCCCTTTAAATTTTCGAGTAGTTTGTTATGCAGCAATAGGTATCTAGCAGTAAATAAACCAGAATGAAATACAAATGTTTTTTTTCTCAACTTCTTATGTGTAACTGTGTAGTTTTGTTGTTGTTAAGTGCCATTAAGTCAGTTCCGACCCATAGCTACCCTGTATAGGGTTTCCAAGGAGCAGCTGGTGAGCTTGAATCACCGATCTTGCAGTTTGAATCAATTTTGCAATCCAGTGCATTAACCCACACCATATGTCGCTCTGAGTAACATGAATTGACAAAGTTTGAGAATCTCATCATTAAGTTAAACATATTAAATCCTATTTCATTTTAGAATGGAAAAGTTTACTACTTTTGTTATTAAAGACTTTATTTTCTAATTATTTCACTGGAGCTATGAAAATCAATGGAAATTTACTTAAAGAATTAACTTCTATCTCATAAGAAAGCTATTATCTTTGAAAGCAAAGTAACTAGTAGCCCATGAATATGACTATAATTACATCCCTATTGATATCAAGCACATAAAGGCTAAAAATTTGAAGATACATTTAGTAGCACACACAATGAAGAATGGAAATAGCAGTTTACAGTTATAGTGAAAATGTGCTTTCAGCGCTGCTTTCTACGGACTGTTTTTAAGATATAAAGCACCCCCTAGTGGTTATTGTTGATATAACGCAAAGGCAGAAAAAGTTGTTATCTTTGGCTCTTTCCTTTGCTTTGAAATAGTGTTTTAAAAATACTTTAAAAAAACAAACAAACCTGTTATTTCATTGGTACTATTAGACCTTGTGTTACCTCTTCGGATTTGAATGTATGTACAGCAGCCTTCACTTATTTAACCAAATTCAGCAACATTGTTGTTATTGTTATGTGTCGTGGAGTAGGTTCTGACACCTACAGGAAACCCTGTATACCCAGGGTTTCCAAGTAGCGGCTGATGAATTTGAACCACCGATCTTGTGATTCAAACTGACGTTGTGATCCAGTGTATTATCCTACAGCGCAGCTTTATTTTATATAAGAGAAAGAAAACCTTTTCATGTTAATATATTAAAAGAACACAAAGAAAAACTTAATGATGTGTGAAATATTCTCAAAGATTCAGCACTATACAAGTAATTTTCAACAGCAGTACAGGTGCCCTTTACAGAATGAATTTAAATTGGTTGTAATGCACTATCCTTCAACTTTCTTATTAACAAAGTAAACAAAGGAACCCTAGTAGCTCAAGGGATACCTGTTCTACTGCTAACTGAAAGTTCAGGGGGAGAATGACTGGATCTGCTTCTCAGTAATTGTTGTTGTTGCTAAGTTCAGACTCAGCAACCCTGTACAAGGCTTCTGAGGAGTGACTGGTGAGTTTGAACCACCAACCCTGTGATTCAAACCAACCTGCAGTCCAGAGTTCATCCTACAGCATCACACCAGTAGCCTCTATGCATGTGAAAGTTGGACAGTGAATAAGGAAGACCATAGAAGAATTGATGCACTTGAATTATGACGTTGAAGAAGAGTATTGAAGATACCATGGACTTCCAGAAAAAAACAAACAAATCTCTTGGAATAGATACAGCCAGAGTACTCCTTAGAAACCAGGAAGGGAAGACTTAGTTTTTCATACTTCGAACATGTTATCAGGAGGGACCAGTGCCTAGAAAAGAACATCATGCTTGGTAAGGTGGAGGGTTAGAGAAAAGATGAAGATGCCCAAAGAGACAGACCGACACAGTGGCAGCAGCAAATGTAACAACTATTGTGAGGTTGGCACCAGACCGGGAAGTGTTTATTTCTGTTGTGCATAAGGTCTCTATGTGTCGGAACCAACTTCAGGGCCTCTAACACTACCACCTGCTCCATGGAAAACCCTATACAGGGTCGCTATGAGTTGGAACCGACTTGCCAGCACTTAACAACAACAGCAAAGCCTCACAAAGGAGTCCTGTTGTGATGCTGTAGGATAAACACTGGACTGCTAATTGCAGTTTCCAGCAGCTTCTTGGAAATCCTATACCGGTCGCTATGAGTCAGAACTCAACAACAGTCTCAGAAAATGGAGGCTCTATTGAGTGAAATTGTTCTAACCAAAGTATGACAACCATGTTTTGTGAATTTGCTAATTACTCTGTTTGTACTTTGAGACTACTCTGTCTCAGATAACTGTGACATTATCGCTGTACAGCACAATGAATCATTTTTCACTAGGGATAACTTCTCCAAGTTTCTACTTAACCTTGTCTTTAAAACTGACACCCATCTATTCTCCAAGGGTGATTAATAATTCAGGTCGTATGAATGGAAGAGAACTGATTTAATTTATAATGTAGTTAATGGAGGGTCTAATTTTAGATGAAGAATGATCTCAACTTATCTTTAGCATTGATTAAAAACAATTAGTTTATTCTTTTACAGATAACTGTAGTTTGTAGAACCATAACCTTATTGGAATTTTGGACCACTGAACCAACAGTATAATTTACAAAATGCTAATTTAAGTCCACAAATGTCCGTAACCTATATTAGACATGAGCTGCATTGTACAACTCTTCTTGGTTCCAGAGTATATTCACCCATACTCACAACAAGTAGCTATTGAATCTGACTCATAGTGACCCCATGGGTACCAGAGCAGAGCTGTGCTCTATAGGGTTTTCAATGGCTCATTTCCCCTGAAGCAGCTTGCCAGGTTATTATTCTGAGGCACCAAACCACCAGTATTCCGGTTAGTAGCCAAGCGTGTTAACAGTTTGTACTACTCAGTGATGACAAATAAATCAATAAGTAAATACTTAGAGGAAGTCAAGAGATTGGGGATAAAATTTTTTAGTGAATATATATAATTTTTTGTCATTTGACCAGAGAAAGCTTATAAAATTTTGTATTAACATTCTTAGAAGATGACAAATACAATAGAAAAATAAGTGAGCTTCAAACATATAAAAAGTTGCGTCTCAACTATATATGTGTTCCCATTTATTTCTTAAAATCATGAATCAGAGTTAGTAATTCCAAAAGGTAAGTAGCAACAGTAGTAGATGAGGTATGGTCTTGCCCAGGACATTCTGAACCACACTGTTACATTATGTCAATGAATGTTTATATTTTATGTATCCATTTGGTTTCAATTTAAGAAATTCAACCTAACCTTATTTAAACAGAGTAGATTTATTGGCCTGTGAGGAATAACTGGTACTAGCCACAACGAGATAAAAAATTAAATGAAATTGTCATCTTTCTCCCTACCTCTGCTGCCTGATCCCTTGTGTCTTTATGTGCTGACCAGCTGGCCTGGTTTGGCTAAAGTGAGTAACCTTCTATACTTATGAGACACAAGTATATATCGAAAAGTATTGCTTACAAAATTGCAGATAGCTTTAGTTAAAAAAAAAAAAGTAAATAAGAAGTTATTATTTTTTGACATGTCCTCCATCTAGGATGATACACTTCTAAAGGTGGTGTTTACATCTCTATACCTTCCCTAGAGAATTTGCATAACATATCAAAATGGCCAGTTTGACATCTTCAAGGGAGTCAAATTGTATTTCTCTTAAGTGTTCTTTGAATTTTAAAAAATTAAAAAATAAAATTTTTTTATTGTGAATTGAAAGCAAGTAATCTTTTTTTTTTAATTTAGAAAACATGCTTTAAATTATTTTGTACTTAAACTGAATCTATAAAGTTGAAGCCAGCATATAATTAAGGCATTTATATACATAATAATATTGAAGAAATATTTAGGTGTTTATAGCAGCACTTACAAAATCTTAAAGACAAAATAATGTAGAAAATTGTTCACTTTTTCAATGACTCTTGGATAATTTATTTACATACAGAGAACAAGACACCTTACTTTTTTTTTTTCAAAACTCATCTGCACTCTCGTTGTAGAATTTATTTTAATCAACTTTTAGAGAAGAAAAATACGTCATTTTTCAACATAATCTCCTTATAAGTCTCCCTATACCATTTGTTCGTCTGTCAATATGCTTTTGTATTCCCTTATTAAAACATGTTTTAGGCTGAGCATCAAGCCACAAATGCACCAACCTGAGAATCTCATCTTCCAGCACTATATCTGACAATATTCTAGTGTTCTTCAAGTTTTCATCTTTTAGCACTATATCCTATACAGTTTTCAGTGGTTAAAAATTCAGTAGTTTGCTTCGCCTTCTTCCTGGTCTGCTTAGCCTGCAAACTCAGTTGAGACCATTCACCATTTAAATGACCAGTAAGGAGCTCTGGTAATGTGATGGTCA
>NW_006408609.1:12653180-12655185 GCF_000296735.1 Chrysochloris asiatica | reverse complement strand
GGTACTTTTATGTTCTTGTTTTTATTGTTTGATCAATTATATGTATGACCAGTTATAGTAAAAATTATGTTTTTGATTGTGAGCTGTAACTAATGAATCTATAGAAAGTAATAGATGTTGGTAAAGTTAGAAATTAAGATGTAGAACTTTGTTTAAAATTAACCTGACATTTTAGGGAGAATTAGAGAGAAACAGAGTCGCTCACAGAAAGCAGAGGTTATCAAGGTAACTAAGGAGTAACTAAGGAGTATAGAGACACAGAAATGTTTGGTGACCTTGTGTTCGTCTTGTACCTTTGATGTAACAATATAATATTTGATTGATTTGTAACTGCTTGCATGTGACTGCTATGAGATCATAATATATTTTAAAAGGGATATAAGAAGCAACAGTTTTTGAAATAAAGGGAGTCATCAGAGAGAGTCATCATTACCATCATCTGCCTGAGACTCAAAATGACCCATTGACTCTGTGTGAGTTTTTAAAATTTTTTTATTTTTATCATTCACTGAATCCGTAACCCCCTCCGAGTTCTCACAAATTGTCAGGGCTGGTCCCCGGCAAAAATGAAGTCTGACAACTTCAATCTTTTCCCATTTATCGTTATATTATTTATTGGTCCAGTGTTAAGGATTTTTGTTTTTGTTACATTGAGGTACAACCTGAACCAAACAAGGCTGTGGTCTTTGATCTTCATCAATAAGTATTTTAAGTCCTCTTGGCTTTCTGAAAGCAATATTGTATCATCTGTATATCAGAGGTTGTTAATGAATTTCCTTCAGTTCTAACGCTACGTTTTTCTTCATGTGATCCAGTGTCTTTGATTATTTGTTTAGCATACAGTTTGAATAAATATGGTGAAAGAATTCAACCCTTTCCTAATTTTAAACCATTCAGTGTTCCCATGTTCTGTTCTAACAACTGCCTCTTGGTCCATGTACAGATTCCTCATGAGCACAATTAAGTGTTTTGGAATACTCAGACTTTGCAATGTTGTCCATAGCTTATTATGATCCTCACAATCAAAAGTCTTTACAAAGTCAATAAAACACAAGTAAACATCTTTCTGGCATTTTCTGCTTTCAGTCAAGATCCATCTGACGTCAGGAATGATACCCTTTATTCCCTGTCCTCTTTGGAAACTGGCTTGAACATCTGGAATTTTTCTGTCACTGTATGGTTGCAGCTGTTTCTGTATTACTTTTAGTAATACTTTACTCTCATGGGACACCAATGATATTGTCTGATGATTTTTGCATTGCATTGGGTCTCCTCTCTTTGGAATGGACACAAATATGGATCTCTTCCAGTTAGTTGGCCAGGTGGTTGACTTCCAAATTTCTTGGCATAGATGCCACATCAATTTGTTGAAAGATTTCTATTTGTATTCCATTAGTTCCTACTTCCTTGTTCTTTACGAATGCCTTTAAGACCCCTTCAGTATCATTGGTTCTTGATCATATGCTACCTCTTGTAATGGTTGAACAACCACCACTTCTTTTGCTACAGTTACTCTGTATTCCTTCCATCTTCTTTTGATGCTTTCTTTATCATTCAGTATTTTGCCCATAGAATCCTTCAATACTGCAAGTTTAGGTTTGAGTTTTTTCTTCAGTTCCCTTAGCTTGAGAAATGCTGAGTGTGTTCTTCCCTTTTGGTTTTCTAACTCCAGGTCTTTGCTCATTTTGGTATAATATTTGACTTTGTCTTCTTGAGCTAACCTTTGAAATTTTCCATTTAGCTCTTGTAACTCCTCACTTCTACTTGCTTTAGCATCTCTACACTGGAGAGCAAGTTTCTGAGTCTCTTCTGACATCCATTTTTATCTTTTCCTTCTCTCTTTTCTTCTCATTGACCTTTTGCTTTCTTCCTATATGATGTTCTTGATGTCATCGTACAACTCTTCTAGTCTTCAGTCTTTAGTCTGTAATGCATCAAATCTGTTCATCAGATGATCTCTAAATTCAGGTAGAACTTATTTAAGATAATATTTTGGCTCTTGTGT
>NW_006408609.1:12647618-12649041 GCF_000296735.1 Chrysochloris asiatica | reverse complement strand
GGTCTAGCAATTATATTAAGAAACCACTGTTTTGATAGAATCATTTTTGAGACACCTTAATAAAACTAAGACAAGTGTGTTATGGAGATACCTTGTCTGCAGCCATCCATGATTCTAGAGACCTGTTTATAAATGTATTATTTGGAATAAACCTGTGCACATATGAACTGGAACCCTAGTAACGATCCTTTGTACTTACCCTTGGATTAGGTCCTTGAGACTCTAAATATTGTGCACAGATCAGCGCCATCAGCAGCATCTGTGAACTTGTTAGAAATGCAGGCTCTCAGGTTTCACTCACATCTTTTGAATCAGAATCTATATATTAATAAAACCTTCAGGTCTTTGCTTTGTACCTTTGAGTTTGAAAAAGTACTGCCTAGACCAATGTTTCTTGGTAAAGGGGGTTTTCAAATTGGCTGAGCTTGGGTATCATTGGCATTAAAATGAATACAGTGTTGGGAAATGTGAGGAACAGGTTTATCAGAGTCACACAGTTGTAGTGAGAGAATGCAATCCAGAAAAGGGCCATAGATCGACGTGAAAAACAATACATTTTCACTGCAACTAGAAAAGTATGGCATTGTCAAAAGAAAGGAGGGCTTAGGATCAATCTTATTTCTGAGAAAATATTGAATACAATTTGGAGACTTCCAGGATAGTATTCAAGCATCCCTAGCAGAGCAGTGGTTGAGTTCAGCTGCTACCCTGAAAGGTCAGCAATTTGAGTCTCCCAGCCATTGAGAACTGGAGAAAGATCTGGCAGTCTGCTTATATAAAGATTTACAGTCTTGGAAACCCTATGGGTCAGTTATATTCTGTCTTATAGAGTTACCATGGCAATAGTTACTCTAATAATTATTAGTAGTTTCTAATGGAAAGAGGAGGGTGCTGGAATAGATATTTTACATAGTATATGTAACATCTGTTATTATTTAGGTCTTTTTTATAATATAAACTATGAGTTCCAGAATGAAATAAGTAAGAATATTAAACTTCAGAACTTTGTTAACCTGCCTGAGAATATTATTTTATTTTTTCTAAATGACTTTTGTTTTGTTGACTGCCTATGGCCACCCTTCTTATGCTTGAGTAATTGCCTGTGTTATGTTATATGTTTAAAATCTTCTATTTTAAACACCTTGTTGTCAAGCCCGTTCCAACTCATAGTGGCTCTGTAGGTTAGAGTAGAACGGTCCCATGGGCTGCAGTTTTTATGAAAGCAAACTGCCTTGACTTTCTCCTGCTAAGTGACTGGTAAATTCAAACCAGGGACCTTTGTGTTAGCAGCTGAGAACTTACCCACTGTACCCTAAGGGCCCCTTCCTTCAGTGTACTTGAGAAAAATGCCACGTTGTTGCTTTCTCAGTATGCCTTGCAGCTTTGTTATTATTGTTATGTGCTGTGGAGTCAGTTCTGACTC
>NW_006408609.1:12645841-12646343 GCF_000296735.1 Chrysochloris asiatica | reverse complement strand
TGACCTGCAAAAATATTTAGGAACTGTAGAGAATTTTCTCTTTAGTACTGGTGTTGTTATTAGGTGCTGTTGAGCTGTCCCAACTCATAGGGACCGTATGTACAACACAATGAAACACTGCCTGGTCCTGCACCACACTCACAATCATTGCTGTGCTTGAGACCATTGCTGCAGTGCTGGGCCAGTCTGCCTCACTGAGGGTCTTTCTATTTTCACTGACCCTTCACTTTACAAAGCGTGATGTCCTTCTCAAGAGACTGGTCCCTCCTGATAACATATCTGGAGTATGTGGTAAAGTCTGGACATCCTTGCTTATAAGAAGCAGTCTAGCTGTACTTTTTCAGAAACAGGTTTGTTTGTTCTTCTGGCAGTCCATGATTTAGCATTCTTTACCCACAGTATAATTCAAAGGCATCAATTATTCTTTAGTCATTTTTCCTCATTGTCCAGTGTTTGCATGCATATGAAGTGAATGAAAACACCATGACTTAGATCAGATGTA
>NW_006408609.1:12642198-12645396 GCF_000296735.1 Chrysochloris asiatica | reverse complement strand
AAATGCAGGGTTCTATATTTAAAAATGATTAAAAATGTTAAGCCAGTGACAACAGAGCATTATGTCACATGCAGGAATCTCCCTGGCACAAAGACCTGTATAGCTGCACAGGTTTCAGCAGAACTTCCAGACTAAGACACGGATGGAAGTAAGACCTGGTAATCGACTTCCAAAAATTATTGAATGAAAACCTTATGAATTATGACAGAACATTGTCCATTTTGCTTTATTTGGACAGCTCAACAGAAGACATCAATAACTGCAGGAGGAGATCATGTTTGGTGAAATAGACAGCCAATGAGTGTGTGGGAGACTGTTGGTGAGATGGATTGCCACAGTGACCACACTGATAAGACTTGAACACATTGGGAATTGTGAGGATGATGCAGGACCAGGCAGCATTTCATTATGTTGTGTATAATGTTACTAGGGGTCAGAGTCAACTGGACAGCAGCTAGCCCCCGTCTGTATATGTATCTATCTATCTATCTATCTATCTATCTATCTATCTATCTATCTATCTATCTCTCTATCTATCTATCTATCTATTCTATCTATCTATCTATTGAGTTGGTTGAGTTATCACTTTTTAAATGATATAATATTACTTGTTCCTCACTTAAGCCCTGTTGTTGTTGTGTGTTGTTGAATCAGTTCCAAATCATAGTGAATCTGTAACAGGATTTCCAAGAGGTGGTTGGTAGGTTTGAACCACCTACTATGTGGTTAGTAGTCCAGTGCTTATTCTACAGCACCACTCTAGGCCTCTAAGCTCTGTAGACAGTATTATTATTATTATTATTTATTATGGTGATCTTATGCTTATTGTTGAAGGACTGAAACTCAAGGAAGTTGTATGTGCAAGGCCATCGTCCATTATTGAGAAGCTAAGCTTAGAACACAGTATGATGTTCACAGCTTCTCTTTCTATAGATGTTTTACCTTTTCCTAGATTCTTTCATAATAATTTCAGGAATGATATACTTCATTGAACAGATGAAGAAACATACATTCAGTGATTTTGAAAGACTTCTCAAAGTACAGACAAGATAATTAATTAGCAAGCTCAGAATTTGATCCAAGTCCAACTCTATGGAATTTTCTACAGTGGCAGTGAAAAAGAAGAAAGAAAAAAAAAAGCAAGGAAGCATATATAAAACCAAAGGATTAAAGCTTACATTCCAAGAGAATTTTGAAAATGCTATACTTGTACTACAAACTTGTCTTAAGACTGGAGGGAGGACTAGAAAATACCACCTGTTTCATTTTATCTCTAAGTTCTATTTGTCTTAAAAATGTTTCTTCAGGTGCATTCTGGCTGCCACAATATCTCTCCAAACATAGTTTGAATAGTTTCAGCTAGTCCGATAATATGAATGTTTTTGACAACATAAATAACCAACAGGCATGTTTGCTATTCTGAGAGTTTAACGTGATTATAGGAGTTTCATTGATTATACACAAGTCAGGCTGCTTAAGTATTTTTAAAGTATTTGATTATCTCATCAGGTCTAAAACAAATAATTGTAACTATAAATTGAAAAAAAAAAAACAATTTGAGAAACACTGATTTTCTTTTCTTATTTTTTAATTGAAGAAAGTGACATTTATATTGGGAGGAAATGCCTTGAGAACTTGTCTTTTATCTGAAATTAAGATATAGTTTGAAAACGAGTCCTAGTGTGGCACTGTGGGTTAATGCGTAGGACTGCAAGGTTGGTTTGAAATGCAAGGTCTGCCGCAAGATCACCAGTGGCTCCTCCGAAACCTTACACAGGGTTGCTATGAGTTGGAACTGACTCGACAGCACTTAATAACAACAACAACATAATGTATATATAATATGACTTTAACTCACTGTACCAATACATTGATATTGGAAATTTGATGTTTCCAATTACTTTACAGAAATAACTTTTTTTTCAATTGCCTTCTGATGGAATTCTCTAAACTCATTGAAAGAATTTTATTTTCTGTTAAAAATTGTGATTTTGGTTGTAAGAAATAGTCGCTTTTTAAACTGATAGCGTATCTCATGTTATTGTTATGGAGAAATCTAGCAAAAGACTTTCGGATAATAAGCAAGAGTTATTCACAGATAAAATCAACAAACCTGTGCATGAAACAATGGGAATAATCATCACACTCAGGTACAAAATAAAGAGGTGGAAAACTGACTATGATTAGAGGGAATTTGTCACAACCACCTGTTTCTTTTCTCTTCCTCATGGAAAGGGTTTTTTTTGTTTTTTTTTTTCTTCCAGAAATAGCACAGTGAATCAGAAATCTGGCATGTGTAAATTCACGTTAATGCCAACACAGAATTACAGAATCATTTTACTTGTGACTTCTGATCAAGACTAGCCTTTCGGCCATGTAACTTGTGAAGTCTCATAGGACCCTTAACTGTGGTCTAATTCTTGGTTTTTGATATATTGAAATTCTTAACAATTTTTTGAACAAGGGACCCTGATTGAATTTTATGCTGGCCTTAGACTAAAGTTCAGATTCTACCTCTGTTACTGCTGAGCCTGTTTAGTAAATTTTGCTTGTAAATCCCAAAATTTCATCTCTCTCTCTAAAAGTCAAACCACTCTTGACTCTTCAGTCAGCCAGGGCTGGTTTCTGCTTCATAAAGAAAACTGATTCTTGTCCATGTGAAACATTTCAGTGCCCAGCACATGTCTAAATATTTACCTGCATTCTTAACTCTTCTCATTCATTTCCATAATAACAGATAACGTTTTCATCTGGCCTAATCCTGTCTTCTCCAGAACACTATTTCATTCATTATTCCCAATTCCTAGGTCTTAAACTTTCTCTTTTCACTGATTTCCCTTTTTTTAAGCATATGAACAAAAGTTTTATAAGCTGTGCTTTTGCTGGCCACTGAGAAGGTGCCTTAATTCCAGGTAACTTCTACAGTGTCCATTTGTCCAGAGGATATATATCCTTGCTGTACCAAAAGGTGGTGATGTAGGCTATTCCTTGTTAGTGATACAGAGTGCTGACTCCACCTTACCAAATATGATATCCTTCTCCAGTGACTGGTCCCTCTTGACAATATATCCGAAGTATGAGAGACGAAGTTTGGCCGTCCTGGCCTCCAAGGAGCACTCTGGCTGCACTTCTTCCAACACAGATCTATTGGTTCCTTTGGAAGCCCATGGCACTTTCAATATTCTCTTCCAACATCAT
>NW_006408609.1:12637190-12638573 GCF_000296735.1 Chrysochloris asiatica | reverse complement strand
TGCTGGTGTTTAAAATACCGGTGGCATAGCTTTCAGAAGAAGAGGAAGTCAGAATTATTTTTTCGGTTATTATTGAAAATGTTAAAATCATGTATTTTCTATAAGTTTCTCATACCTACAATAATATATATGTGAAAGGTAAAAATCTCACTGTTTGCAAATGTTTAGTGGAATACTACGGTGGTCATTAGGAATGCTGGTGGTGCTGCGGATTAGGCTGGTAACAGAAAGTTAAGTCATTCAAACCCATCAAATGCTTCACAAGAGAAAGGAGGCTATTTACTCCCATCAAGATGTATAGTCTGGGAAATCCTTTAAGTCATAATTGACTCTATGGAATTAGGTTTGGTTTGGCTTTGATTAGGGTGGAGATACATGCAGGTCTGATGGTTTTCTTAGTCATGCTCAGAATACCACAAAAACTTTTATCTAACTTACAGGAATGCAGCTCAACTCAATAATCTTTTAATGCCGCAGCATGATGGCAATGACTGTGTGCCACAGAGTCAGTTCTGACTCATAGTGTCCCTTTATAGAGTTTCCAAGGCTGTAAATCTTTACGGGAGCAAAAAGCCTCATCTTTCTTTTGCATAGCAGCTAGTAGATTAGAATTGCTGACCTTGTAGTTAGTAGCCTAGCTCGTAATCCACTACATTATCAGGGGGGCCTGGTTCTTAGACTCAGAAGAGCTGGATTTGAATCATAATGCCATCATATACTGTGTCAGGCAAGTTAATGAATATTTTCATGAAAACTTTCTGGTTTGTAAATTGGAAACAATATCTCAAGTTCATCAAAAACAAGAAAAGTCTGAAAAACTATTATTAGCTTAGGAGACAGGTCAAATAAATGTAATGTTGTATCCTGGATAGAACCTTGGAACAGAAAAAAGACATTACATACAAAAAAAAAAAAAAAAAAAAGGTCCAAATAATGTATTTTCTTAATTTATGCTTCAACCCACCCCTTGTTTGCCAGTTTGTCTTATAGTGGTGGCTTGCGTGTTGCTGTGATTCTGGAAGCTATGCCACCAGTATTTTAAATACCGGCAGGGTCACCCAAGATAGACAGGTTTCAGCTGAGTTTCCAAACAAAGACATACTAGAAAGAAGGAGAGAACTACTTCAGAGTATTTAATCACAGAAAGCCTTACAAATAGCAGTGGAGCACTGTCAGATAGCACCAGAGTATTGCATATTGAAGTGTGATGAAGAACACTAGAATATTGCTAGATATATAAGCCTCTCAGGTTGGAAAGCACTCAAAATACTACTGGGGAAGAACTGACTTCTCAAAAAAGAGTTAACAGTGATGATGCAAATGGAGAAAAGCTTTTGGGACCTTCATTTGCTGTTGGGACACAACTCAAAATGAGGAGAAATA
>NW_006408609.1:12634689-12636605 GCF_000296735.1 Chrysochloris asiatica | reverse complement strand
TCATCAGCCAAAACAAGGCCAGGGGAAGACTATGAAACAGACCATAAATTGCTCATAAGCAAGTTCAAGCTGAAGCTGAAGAAAATCAAAACAAGTCTGCAAGAGCTAAAATATGACATTGAATAAATTCTACCTGAATTTTGAGATCATCTGAAGAACAGATTTGATGCATTAGACACTAAAGACCAAAGACCAGAAGAGTTATGGATGACATCAAGAAGAACATATAGAAAGAAAGTAAAAGGTCATTATGAAGACAAGAAAGAAGAAAAAGACCAAAATAAATACCAAAGAGACTCTAAAACTTGCTCTACAGCATAGAGATGCTAAAACAAGTGGGAAAAATGAGGAGGAAAAAGAGCTGAACAGAAAATTTCGAAGGGCAACTCAAGAAGACAAAGTCAAACATTATAATGAAATTTTCAAAGAGCTGAAGTTAGAAAACAAAAGGCAATGACATGCTCAAAATTCTTCAAGCTTTAAGAACTGCAGAAAAAATTCAAGCCTCAACTTGAAATATTGAAGGATTCAATGGGAAAAATATTGAATGATACAGAAAGCATAAAAAGAAGATGGACGGAATACATAGAGTCACTGTCTTACAAAGAAATGGTAGATGTTCAATCATTTCAAGAGGTAGGAAACTTTCAAGAGCCAATGATATTGAAGGAATAATTCTGGGAATTGATGGAAAACAAACTGAAACATTTCAACAAAGTGAGGTGGCACTGAAAGCACTCACTCATTTAGGTCAAGACGTTTGTAAGACAATTACCTGGCCAGTTGACCGGAAGAGAGCCCTATTTCTGCCCATTCTAAAGAGAAGTTACCCAACAGAATGTGGAAATCATTGAATACTATCATTAATATTGCATACAAGTAAAATGTTGCCAAAGATAATTTAAAAATGGCTGCAACATCACATTGACAGAGACCTACCAAAGGTTCAGGCTGAATTCAGACAAGGACATGGAATGAGGAATACCATTGCTGATGTCAGCTGGATCTTGGCTGAAAGCAGAGAATACTAGAAAGATGTTTACCTGTCCTTTATTGATTACACGAAGGCTTTCGGTTGTGTGGATAATGTCAAACTATGGATAATATTGTGGAGAATGAATATTCCGAACACTTGGCTATGCTCATGAGGAACCTGTATATAGATCAAAAGGCAGTTGTTTGAACAGAACAAGAGAACACTGAATGGTTTAAAATTAGGAAAGTTATGTGCCAGGATTGTATTCTTTCACCATACTTATTTAATCTGTATGCTGAGGAAATAATCTGAGAAGTTGGATTATATGAAGAATAACATGGCATCAGAAATTGAGAAAGACTTGATATCACACTGTCTGTGATATGCAGATGATACAACCTTGCTTACTGAAAGCAAAGAGGACTTAAAATACTTACTGATGAATATCAAAGACCATAAATAGCCTTCAGTATGGGTTGCACCTCAGTGTAAAGAAAACAGAAATCCTCATCATTAGGCCAATTAATAACATCAAAATAAATGGAGAAAAGATTGAAGTAGCAAAGACTACTTTGCTTGGATCAACCATCAACACTTAAGGAAGCTGTTGTTGCTAAATTCTGTCGAGTTGGTTCCAACTCATAGCGACCCTGTATAGAGTTTCTGAGGAGCAACTGGTGGGTTTGAACTTTTGATCTTGTGGTTCGCAGTCCAGTGTTGATCCTACATCACCACACACCAGTAGTCAAGAAATTGAATGATGTATTCTTTGGACAGATCTGTTGAGCAAGACCTCTGTAAAGTGTTCAAGAGCAAAACTGTTAGTTTGAGTACTAAGGTGCCACTTCCCAAGCCATAGTATTTTCAAAAACCTCATGTGCATGTGAAAGTTAGACAGTGAATAAGGAAGACCATAGAAGAATTGATGCATTTGAGTTAC
>NW_006408609.1:12628887-12633345 GCF_000296735.1 Chrysochloris asiatica | reverse complement strand
AAAATTCTCAAATTTTTTCTTGAAGGGAAAAAAAAAAAAAAAAAAAAAAAAAAAAAAAAAAAAGAGAAAAGTCTGGCATCATACATTTCATTAATAAAGTTGAATATTAGAACCCAGTAAGAAATAACTTTAATGCTGTATTGAATAATATTGTAAGTTTCATAAAATATCTTCTGCATTATTGTGAAGGAATTATTTAAGTGCTCAAATGAGGGAGAAATATAAGATAGAAAAAAAATCTTGGCATCTGTGAAATTGTGTAGGTAACATAGGAGAGCAGCAAAGGAAAGCCCCAGAATTACAACAGAATTACAGCTGTGCACCAGGCTGGCAGAGAGGGAGGAAAAAAGAGAGCAATTAGAAGATTGAGGGGAAAAATAACAAAATAACAAAATAACAAAATAACAATGCAGTAAATAATCTACTCTGAATCTGCAGAAACTTTTGCTTACATTTTTAATACTACTTTGATTTTCAGCTTTACCATCAACCTGCAGATATAGAATGGAAGAATAAATCATATGTAAACACTGTACTGTTGTTGTAGTTAATTGCCATTGAGTCAGATCTGTCTCATGACATCTTTCGATATAACAGAATGAACTGTTGTCCAGTCCTGTGCCATGCTTATGATTGTTGCTGTGTTTGAGTACATTGCTGTGACTAGTTTATTGTTCATCTGAGAATTTCTCATGTTTGCTGATGTTCTATTTTACCAATCATGATGTGCTTTTGCAAGAATTGTCCTCTCTTTAACATTATAACAAAAGATATAATACCAACGATAGAAATTGGAAATTAAATGAACAGAGCAATGATAAAATGAAGATTATAGTTGTGGTGTAGTGAGTTATTTAATGTTGCTTCTACCCATAATCTATAACTCCCACCAAACAATGTTTCTGCCCTGCTGGGTCTGGGTAAGAGAATGTGGGAGAAGATACTAGTAGAATGGCAGGATTCAGTTGTGGATGTTAGCAGATATAATTGTAATAGCAAAAGCTTGAAACTCTTGCATGAGTTTAAAGTGAACCATCACCAAAGTGATGTGTGTGTGTATGTTATCTTACTACCATCAAAGAGTGGAGCATGGGCCTTTGTATACTAAGATCTGTGTGCATTGAACCTTCTTCACCCAGGAACAGAAAGCTGTCACATGGGAGGAGCTGCAAAGGAGCAGAAACAGGAGAACCAAGAGCGTGAGACAGAGTAGTGGACTTCCCAGTTTAAAGAGTAAGTAAAGCTGCCTGACTCTGGGCAAGGAGCTTCTTATACAGTGGGGTGCCTCCAAGCAATTAAGTGGAGGAGTTAGCTAAATTGAACATAACAAGGTGATTTTAGACAGAATGGTTTTAAATCAGGAAAGATGTGAGTCAGGGTTGTATTCTTTTGCCATCCTTATTCAATCTGTGTGCTAAGGAAATAATCTGAGAAGCTGGAATAGATGAAGAAGAATGTAGCATCAGGATTGGAGGAAGACCTATTAACAACTTGTGTTATGCAAATGATGCAACCTTGTTTGCTGAAAGCAAAGAGGTCTGAAAGTACTTACTGATGAAGATCAAAGTTTGAAAGTCCACAAAGGAGAAACAAATACCCCTATTATTTGAACAAGGCTCCTAGGGCACAATGTTAAGTGCTTGACTATTAACTTAAAGTGTGGTGGTTAGAACCCAACAGCCATTCCATGGGAAAAAAACATGTGGATTTCTGCTTTTGTAAAGATTTGTAGCCCTGGAGATCTTATGAGTCAATTCTACTCTGTCCAAAAAAGTCCAAATGAACCAGAATCTCCTCAATAGGACAGATGTATTTGAACCTTGACTAATTACTTGCATTTTCTGGAGGCGAAGAGGGCATTGTTAATCACTGAATCTGTGTTTTCTTTGAATTCCTCATAGAGTAGGCACTACACAACAATTTTAGCATAAATATCTACTTTCTACATACATTTTTAAGGAGCTTTGGTAGTATAGTGATTACGAATCAGGCTGCTAATCTCAGGGTCAGCAGTTGGAAATTACCAGCTGTTCCGCAGGAGAAAGATGAGGCTTTCTGCTCCTGTAGAGATTTACAGCCTTGGAAACTCTGTACAGGGTTGCTATGAGTCAGAACTGACTCCACGGCACATAACAACAACACACATTTTAAGATAAGCTACTACCCAGAACAAATCAATACAGATACTTCAGAAGCTTAACAATCTTTGTAATAGATGACACACAGTACAGAAATATATTAAATATTAATTAAATCAGACAAGGTATCTATAGTATTTTCTACAAAAGAAAAGTATCATTAAGTAACATGTTAATGAATTTTTTCCAAAGATGTTAATGCAGTGATAAAGAATTCCAATAACAGTAGAGAGTTGTGATCAGCAGGTATCTGAATCACCTGAGCCATGCATGCACTGCCCAAGGTAGTGATGACCTTGATCACTCCCTTTGCCAAAGGTCCAGAAAGAATCTGCCTGCTGTTCTTGCATTCTAAGCAGCAAACTTTAAGGAATCCAGAAGAGCCCTCAATGGGTAAGGAACGCAGAGAAGAGAAACACTTAAAGTGTAAACTTGGAAGATAGAAGATGGAATACAGCCCTCATTCAAATTCCAGGTATGTGGTCAAGTACTCCAAAGTAATTGTTAGAATGGCTACCGGGCCACCTCATTTCCCAAAACCCACAATAAATATCTAGACATTTTGGGGATAAATAGAAAAATACTCAATAAAAGTCAAATAATTCAATCATCTGAAGGCTGAAACATAGTCTTTATTCATCTCTGCAACAACACCTTTTGATTTTGGTTTATCAGGATTGAAGTTAGTCAGTGACACTTAATAGTTTTACAGAGCAACTTTAAAAATTTCCTTTTGCATCAGTGTCCAAGGATGCAAGCAGTTCTATATGATCTCTCAATGTCAAGTTCCAAATATTCCAAGGTTTGATATTGCTTTCCCAAACTATGTTAAACACATATCTCTTATTATGTTACATTTGTTATTTTGAAATAAGGAAGTATACTTAAATAGTTTGAAGTCATTTACTCATAAGCATTGTCAAGATTTCATATTAACTTAATATTTACTTCAATCTTTACTGACATCCCCAACAACCTCATAGTGAGCACCATGGTCAGTGCTTTTGTTCTCTAGGTAAACAAACTAGATGTAAACATGGTTACAAGGAAAAATCCCCTAACTCAAACTTACTGGAAAAGATGTGAAACTTCTACAAAGTACAGTTTAAGAAAAGGTACTTTTTACTTTTTGCTTCTGAAAAGAAACCAGTTACTAAGAATAATAAAAAGGAGTATTTTACAGTTAAGCACATAACTTGGAGTAAAGAACTAGAATGTTGCTTTGTTCGTTTAAGCTATTAATACTGTTCTTTTTCTTCCTGTAGGCCCCCTTCATTAGGTATCACAAAGTTTTCATCTGTAGCATAGAATATGTCCACAATCCTTTACAATATAGTGTCCTTTTCTCTCTCATTCTCCTGGCAAATTGATTCAGTATTCCTTAGCTTTTTTTTTTTTTTCTTTCTTTTTAATAAGTTTTTATTGTGAGGTTTACATGGAAGAATATCAGTTTTACATTCATCGTATCATATTTCGTTTCATTGTAATGATTACAATCCCCTCCATGCATCATCAAATAACCAAAGGATACACCCCTCAGGCCTGCCCCCCAACTGTCAGCAAACAGCTCTTCTCCCTCCCTGAGTCTATTGTCCCCAGCCACTCCATCTGTCCACATCATCTTCTCTGTCTCCATCCCTAGCATCACTCCCTCTCTGGATAGGATCCCACTCTCTGCTCTTCTCACTTGATGATATTCCTTAGCTTTTGAAAGTAGAACTCTCTCTTCTCCAAATTATTAATGGTAAATATAGTGGGATGAAATCTTTTATTTGGCGTTTTGCCTTGGTTAGTTAAAAAACAAAGCAAAACAAAAATAGTTTGAGGGATTTCCTCCTTATCCTTGAAATCAGGGGTGGGGAACATCTGGCCTGTGGGCCCTATTAAGCCCTTGAAATCATTTGGTCTGGCCTTGCCAAAGCAACCACACTTCCAGCCATCACATTAGGGGTAAGTTAATTAATTCACCAAATAGAGCAGGCTAATTTTTAAGTTGATCATTTTGTATGGCCTTCAAATGATGTAATAAATATCCAAATAACCCTTGGCAAAAAAAGTTTCCCCACTCCTACTCTAAGGAGTTGGAATCCACTGTGGGTTAATGTGCCAGACTGCAAAGCCATTTGAACTACAAGGCTGTTGGTTCAAGCTCACCAGCTGCTCCTCAGAAACCCTGTACAGGGTTACTATGGGTCAGAATCAACTTGACAGTACTTAACAACAACTCTAAGGAGTTAGCTTTAGCCCTAGATTTCTACCCCCAAGGATTTGCTACATTTCTTCAGTAAACTTGAAAACAATTTGGTTTGATACTTTTTGT
>NW_006408609.1:12624964-12626902 GCF_000296735.1 Chrysochloris asiatica | reverse complement strand
TCAGAAGAGACTCTGAAACTTGCTCTCCAGCTTAGAGATGCTAAAGCAAATGGAAGAAATGAGGAGGTCCAAGAGCTGAACAGGAAATTTCAAAGATCAGCTCGAGAAGATAAAGCCAAATATTATAATAAAATGTGCAAAGATTTGGAAATAGTGTGGTGTAGGGTCTGTAATTGGGGGAAATAGCTATTATGTACGTGATCTTTATCAAGTTATTGTTCACTCTTAGCTTTGTACTTAAAGGTTACTTAGGTAATCAGAAACCTTAGATTGATGAGCTGTCCGGATATGCTTCTGCCTAATATTATACATAAAGCTGTATTGTAGAATAATAAAGTCGCTCTTGACTGACCATCTTGAGTCCCCTGCCACTTTTCAACTCTCCGTCCACCCCCGGAAACCCGTTTGTGCAGGGTTGGTTCCTGCATATCCCCTTTGAGATTTTTCAGGTTCTGGTGACCCAACTACTATTACTCTCACTCTTCTACAGTTAAGTTCCAATAAGTCAACCTGCTGCATTAATTGAATTACTTCATTATCCTTATCATCCACATCATGATTCCTTCTTGTCACATCTGGATTAGCCTTAGAAGTTGCAGTAGTTCTGTGTTGAGATGGGCCTCAGAGGAGTTGCACTGTTAGATCTGAGAGGGTGTTTTGGTTTATTCAGAGCTGGAAAAACAAAGAAAGGAACTATTTCAGTTTCTTGACCTTATCTGGAAGTTACAGGGTCATAATCATTTTCATCAAAACACTTGAACTACTGAATTTATTCAAAAGCATCCCAAAACTTTCCTTTTATTAATTTGTCCACAGGTATTATTTTGTTATGGGAAGCTTGTGTGGTGCAGATGGTTAAGCTGAAAGGTTGGTAGTTTGAACCTACCTAGAGGCACCTCAG
Source organism: Chrysochloris asiatica (assembly GCF_000296735.1). Classification (NCBI taxonomy): domain Eukaryota; kingdom Metazoa; phylum Chordata; class Mammalia; order Afrosoricida; family Chrysochloridae; genus Chrysochloris; species Chrysochloris asiatica. Next base: position 12,626,001 of record NW_006408609.1, on the reverse strand, counting down.
AAGACAGACCTGGCAATCTTTTGAAAGGTCAAAGTCTTGAAAACCCTATGGAGCAGTTCTACTCTGCACACATGAGGTCATTAGGAGCTGGAATCAACTTAACAACAAAAACAGAATTTGCAAATTATTGTATTGATACCCATTCTTTTAAGGAACTCTGGTAATGTAGTAATTATAAGGCTGCTAAACTTAAGGTCAGCAGTTTGAAACTACCAAGTCGTTCCACAGGAGAAAGATGAGGCTTTCTGCTGTCATAAAAGTTTACAGCTTCGGAAACCCTAAGCAGGGTCGCTATGAGTCAGAACCACTCCACATCACACCACCACCACCACCATACCCATTCTCTTAAAACGTTATTGTAGAGTTTTGAAGTTCTGGATCTAGTCATGTTCTTGATTAGTTTGGAATATCACTTTTTTTTCAGAGAACAGCAAGCCAGAGGGTATTTGACCATGGGTAGTCCTTGAGTAGGATGTCTGTTCCTTCTGTGTCAGATTCAACTGCAAAGATTCATTGATCCAAAACAGCATATTATGTCAACTTAGGTTATCACTGGTAACTAATGCCAGGCATATGTTTACTTCTATCTTTGTGCTAAAAGATTTCTGTATAAGGCATCATTACTTCCTTATAAGTAATATTTCATCTATTTTCTGTCCTCTTTCAAAATTTTTATTCTTTTATTTGTTTTTCATTTGAATATAGGTGCTTAAGTGTAGTTTTCTTGATATTCATCTTGTTTTGAAATTAAATGGGCTTCTTGAATATGTAAATTATTTTTTTTCCAATCTGAGAACTTTCTTTTACCATTATTTGTTGTTGCTGTTAGGTGCCCTTGAGTCTGTACCAATGCATAGTGACCCTATGCACAACAGAATGAAAACACTGCCCAGTCCTGTGCCAACCTCACACTAGATGCTGTGCTTGAACCCATTGCTTCTGCCACTGTACCAATCCATCTCATTGGGGGTCTTTCTCTTTTTCTCCAACCCTCAACTTTACCAAGCATGATGTCTTTCTCCAGGAACTGGTCCCTT
>NW_006408609.1:12622858-12623844 GCF_000296735.1 Chrysochloris asiatica | reverse complement strand
TGACAATATGTCTGAAGTATGAGAGATGAAGTTTGGTCATCTTGGCCTTATTAAGGGGCAGTCTTGCTGTACTTCTTCCAGAACGGAACTATTGGTTTCTTTGGCAGCACATGACACTTTCAATATTCTCTTCCAACATCATTATGCAAAAGCATCAATTCTTCTATGGTCTTCCTTATTCACTGTCCAATTTTCACATGCATATGAGATTATTGAAAATACCATGGCTTGGGTCAGGCACACCTTAGTCTTCAACCTTACATCTTTGCTCTTCAATGCTTTAAAAAATCTTGTGCAGCAGATTTGCCTAATGCAATACGTCATTTGATTTCTTGACTGCTGCTTTCATGAGGGTTGATTGTTGATACAAGAAGAATGAAGTCCTTGACAACTTCAATCTTTTCTCTGTTGATAAGAATGTTGTTTATTGGTCCAGTGGATAGGATTTTTGTTTTCTTTACATTGAGATGTAATCGATACACAAGGCTGTATTCTTTGATCTTCATCAGTAAATGTTTTAAGTCCTCTTCACTTTCAGAAAGCAAGGTTACATTATCTGCATATTGCAGGCTGTTTATGAGTCTTCCTCCAGTCATGATGCCACGTTTTTCTTCATGTAAGCCAACTTCTTGGATTATTTGCTCAGCATATAGGTTGAATAAGTATTGTGAAAGAATACAACCTTGTCACACACGTTTCTTAATTTTAAACCATTCAGTATTCCCATGTTCTGTTTAAACAACTGCCTCCTGGTCCACATACAGTTTCCACATGAGCACAATTAAGTGTTCTGGAATACTCATACTTTGCAATGTGGTCCATATCTTGTTATGATCCACACAATCAAAAGCCTTTATATAGTCAATACAGCACAAATAAACATCTTTCTGATATTCTCTGCTTTCAGCCAAGATCTGTCAGACATCAGGAATAATATTCTTTGTTCCACGGCCTCTTCTGAATCTGGCTTGAACCTCTGGAAGTTC
>NW_006408609.1:12613577-12621790 GCF_000296735.1 Chrysochloris asiatica | reverse complement strand
CCTTGTTTTGACTGATGATATGGAGCTTTTCCATCATCTCTTTCCACAGATGTAGTCAATTTGATTTCTATGTATTACATGTGGTAAGGTCCATGTGTATAGATGTTTCTTATGCTGTCTAAAGAAGGTATTTGAAATGAACAAATCATTGGTTTTGCAGAATTCTATCATGCATTCTCCAGCATAATTCCTGTCACCAATGCCATATTTTCTAACTACTGATCCTTCCTCTTTGCTCCCAACCTTTGCATTCCAATAACCAGTAATGATCAATATACCTTGATTGCATGTTTGATCAATTTTAGATTGAAGAAGTTGGTAGAGTTCTTCTAGTTCATCCTCACTGGCTTTAGTGGTTTGTACATAAATTTGAATAATTTTAGTATTAATTGGCCTTCCCTGTAAGTGCATGGATAGTATCCTATCACAGTTATCTCATGACCAATCTGAATATGTTCTTTTTGACAATGAATACAACTCTATTCATCTTCAATTTGTCATTCCCAACATAGTAAACCATGTGGTCATTAGATTTAAAATGGCCAATACCAGTCCATTTCATTCACTAATGCTTAAGATATCGATGTTTATGAATTCCATTTCATTTTTGACAGCTTCCAATTTTCCCTGATTCATACTTCATACATTCCATGTTCCAGTTTTTGATGGAGGTTTACAGCTGTTTCTCTTCATTTTGAGTTGTGCCCCAACAGCAAATGAAGATCCTGTGGACTTTTTTCCCACCGGTTTTACTGCATTCACATCATCACCGTCAACTCTACCTTTAGGAGGCAGCTCTTCCCCAACAGCATTTTGAGTGCCTTCCAACCTGAGGGATTCGTTTCCCGGCACTATATATGACAGTGTTTCTCTGCTCTTCATAAGGTTTTCAGAGACTAACAATTTGGAAGTAGTTCATCATTCCTTTTTCCTAGTCTGGGTGCGAAAGCTGGATAGTGAATAAGGAAAATCATAGAAGAGAATTGATGCCTTTGAATTGTGGTGTTGGAAGAGAATACTAAAAGTGTCATGGACTGCCAAAAGAACTAATAGTTCTGTTTTGGAAGAGGTGCAGCCAGAGTGTTCCTTGGAGGCCAAGATGGCTAAACTTCGTCTCTCATACTTTGGACATATTGTCAGGAGGAAACAGTCGCTGGAGAAGGATGTCATGCTGGGTAAGATGGAGGGTCAGAGAAAAAGAGGAAGACCCCCAATGAGATGGATCGGCCAGGTGGCATCATTGATGGCATCAAGTGTGGCGGTGGTAGTGAAGTTGGCCCAGGATCAGACATTGTTTCGTTATGCTGTGCATGGGTCGCTATGAGTCTGTTCCAACTCGATGGCACCTGACAACAACAACAACAACAACAAGTCTGTCATTATCTGGAAGCTCATCTGAAACTTGTCCACTATGGGTGACCCTGCTGGTACTTAAATACCGGTGGCACAGCTTTCAGAATCACAGCAAGTCAAGCCACCACAATATGACAAACTGATAGACTAGTGGTGAGTTAATTTTATATGTACACTCTTAATTACATTGAGGAATTTCCTTCAATTGTATTTTATGTATTTTAAAAAAGATATTTGCAATGAAGAAGGCATTGGTCTTTCAAAATTCTATTTTTTACAAAAACATTTCTATCACCAAAGCCGTATTTTCCAACCACTGATCCTTCTTCTCTATTTCCAACCTTGCTTTCCAATAGTCAATCATTATCAATACATCTTGATTGCATGTTTGATAAATTTCAGACTGAAGAAGTTCATAGAATTCTTTAAAATCATCATTACTGGCTTAAATGGTTGGTCTGTAAATTTGAATAATGATGGCCTTCCTTATGGAAGTATTGATAACATTCTATCCTAGACAGTGTTGTACTTCAAGACAAATCTTGAAATATTATTTTTGTTGATGAATGTGATGCCATTCCTTTTCAATTTGTCAGTCCTGGCATAGAAAGCCAGTCAACTCTACTTTGAGGTCAAATTCAAAATGGTAAATAACAGTCCATTACAGCTCACTAATGCCCAGGATATTGATTTTTATACATTCCATTTCATTGTTGACAACTTTCAGTTTTCCTAAGTTCATTCTTCATGCATTCTATGTTCTGATTATTAATGGATGTTTACAGTGGTTTCTCCTCATTTTGAGTTTTGCCTCATCAGCAAATGAAGGTTCTGAACCTGTATACCACTTGTGTCAACATGGTCAACTCTACTTTTAGAAGGCATTACTTCCCTAGTCATATTTTGAATGTAGGACTCATCTTCTGACACTGTATCTGACAATATTCTGGTTCTCTTCGTGATCTTTCAGTATTCAATATTTTGGTGCCATCTGACATACACATAAGGTTTTCAGTGACTAGATATTCAGAAATAGTCTCTCTCTCCTTCTTCCTAGTCTGTCTTATTCTGAAAGCTCAGCTGAAACCTGTCAACCATGGTGACTGATGTATTTTAAATGCCTGTGGCATAGCTTCCAGAACCCAGTAACATGCAAGTCACCACAGTATGACAAAGTGACAGAGAGTGGGCATTGGTTATTACTTCTCACATATATTTTCTGCCCATTCTCTCTTTCCTCTACTTCTAGCACTCCAATTATTTATGCTAATAAAAATATTTTCCCAAATTAATATAAGAAGCCATTAATTTACTTAAGAATTTTTCTTTCACTATCCCACATATTGCAAAAGTTCTATTTTATTCTTTTGTATGTTATTTCTGCTCTTATATTAATCCCAGTTCTGTAATCTTTTTATTTTAACTATTTTTTCTTTTTATTTTTAGATTATCATTTAAAAATATTTTCCATTTTGCTGCTGAGATTTCCTATCTTTTTAAGTTAATTACAAGCATATTTGTTTCATCTCACTGAATATTGATATAGTAGCTGTTTCAAAGTTTTAGTTTATAAATGACTACAGCTGGGTCATGTTGGAGTTGACTGCTCTGGATTTTCTTTTCTACTTTGGTTATATTTATCAGATTAAAAAAAAATCAAATAATTTTGGATTGTAACTTGGGCATGACATTGTGAATATTTTGTTTGGAGTCTAATTTCATTACATTTTCCTAAAGAAAGTTGGTGTTTCATTTTTATCAGACAACTAAGTTGGTTAGATTCAAAATGCAATTCTCTCTCTCCCCTGCAGTGAACAATAGCAACTCTCAGTTCAACTCTTCAGCCTTAGCCTTAGCTCTTTGAATCTACCCTACTCATATGTAGTTAGTTGGTAAGGCAGAGATTTAAGAAGAGTTTTTACATAATTTGTGTTTGATCTTCTCTGGCTGTTTTATTTCTGGAATTATCCCCTAAATTTTCAGTGGCTTTGTTTTTCTTCAAGTACTCTGGTACTTAAAACAAAGAAGGTATGAGGGGTTTCCTTTTTAGTATAGTTTAAGTCCTGGCTACCTTCCTTCAAATTTTGGCTTTCTCCTAATATCAGCCTACTTTTTTTCTGCTATGGAAACGCTCAGCAATTGCTTTAAATTTTTTGTTCAGTATTCGTAATTTTTTTTTTTTCATAGGATGGTCGAGCATTAGAGGTTTGCTCCACAAGATAAGAAGAATTTACAGTAGGTTATTAAGAATAATTGTAATAGTAAGAGTAGTCACTTCCACCTCTAATTCTTGACTTTTTGACCAGAGGCTCTTGCTCAAGTTCACAGATGTTTTCAGTCAGACCTGAATTGAGCTTTAACCTAGGTATCCTATCATTTTATCAAGCTATCTTTTTCTGAATTATGCAGAACATGGCAAGACTAGAATTCTATAGTTACGAGTCAACTGTTGGAATGCAGTTGCCTTAAAATGTGTCCCTAAGCAAAGATAAAGCTGCATAATGGTTAAGGCAGTCTGTGAGTTCATAAATGACAGTGCAGCAAGAAATTCTGCAACCAGGACAGAGCATCCCTTTTCTAAATATATGTCTAACGCTATTCAGATAAATGACTGCCCTCTTTGATGGTAGGTCCAATGTAGTCAATCTACTACAGATACTTGACTTACCTTCTCCTGGAGAAAGTGCCATGCTTTAGGCTTAGACATTGCCTCTTCTTTAGCAGATTAGGTGTTCTGCATTAATGGTAGCCATTTCAGGTTTGGTGAGGACGTGGCTTCAAATGCAGGCCCTGGGAGACTTCTATGTGGAAGAAAGCATGAGGAATGTGACTGCAATGATGTTTCAGTGAAATTTGGATATTCAAGAGTCTCATCTTACCATCTGCTAAATGCTATGTACTCCATGTCTTTGGTACCAGATTTTCTCAAGTAGTATACCGTTAGTATAGAATTGTCAAGTCTGAATGTTTAACTGGCAGTAAAACTCTGCTGTCTTCTCAGCCACTTTTTCTTGGTTCTCAGCCACATGCTTGCAGTTGCATGCACACAGGCCAGCATATACTCTTATTGTCACTTTCTATTCATTTATGAATCATTATTTGGCTGCTTATTGAATTTTCAGAGCTGTTATTGTTTACTGCATTCTACCATTTAGTGTTATAGAGGAAAATTGATGCTTGCTAATTTATTTTCCTTTGCACATTACCTTACTTGCTTTTCTTTTTCTCTTTGGAGGCTATTCAAATGACTTTTTTAGCCTTAGACATCAGATGTTTTTCTAAATTATTTCTACAAATGGATTTTTCATTCTCCTAAATAATCTGTTCTGCGTTTAGTGGTTTCTTTTAATCTAAAGATTCACTTTTTCTTCCATTTAAAGTCAGTTAATCTTGTTTTGTCTTGATTATTCTTCAATATCTTTTTAAAATTTGATTATTTTTTAATATCTTCATTTGCTATTTCTGTAACTGATATTCTGCATCTATCCTCTGTGGCCTACATCTTTAAAGATATCATTTAAATTATTTTATATTATATTGCTACTTTGAAGAATTACTTGAATTAGTCCTCAAAATCTCCAATTAGTAGTATCTCCTCTGCTGTTCCATTACTTTGTGAGCTTTTTAATTTTAGAAGTGATACTTTATGCTTTCATGAAGTATTTTTAATTTCAATATTATTTGTCTTAAGGATAGTTTGTGCATAGTCAAAATAACTACATATCATTTCAAATTTTACCGAGTTTTAGACATTTCTCATTAAAATAAATGTTCATTTCCTCAGATGCTCTTTCTTGAGCTGTGATATTTGTATAATTTCATTGATTTTTTATTATCTTTTCAGTATTACAAATAAATGTCTTGATTTATCAGGGTTAGGAATTTGTGTGTGTTGCTGGTTTTGTTAGCAATTATATGGGTTGATGATACATTGTCATTGTTAGTGTTCTATGAACAAATTAAATGCAGGAGATGAGAAACAAGCTATGTGCATGTGTATATATGTATCAGTCTGTATCTGCTTAGTAGAATATCTGAAAGTTCCCAAGTAGTTGTTTTGTGTTTATACTTAAAAAAAAAAAAAAAAAATGAGTTTATTGTATTGTTGACAAGTTGATTTTAATTTTGATTTCAAAATCTTCATTTGAAGTACTTTAAAGACTATATTCTGATTACAAAAATTAGAAAAAGCATAATTTGAATAGGTAAATATAGGCTTTATATTATAAAAACACAGTCATTGTTTGAAATGGTTCAAGTACCAGAAAAAGTGCATTAGTCTATCCATTGATGTTTTCTTTTTGCTGTTGAATTTGCTAAATGAAAAAGAAATCTAATTGAAGGCTAACAATGAAAAAAACTAAAAAATAATTACCAAACTAATTATTTGATAATATTTTAATTTTAGCTATATAGTATGAAATAATTTTGTTACGTGTCATTGGGTCAGTTCCTACTCATAGTGAATCCATGCACAACTGAGCAAAACACTGCTTGTCCTGTGCTTTCCTTAAAATGATTATATTTGAACCAATTACTGCAGCCATTGTGCCAGTTCATCTCTTTGAGGGTTTTCCTATTTTTCCCAGATCCTCTACTTTACCAAGCATGATGCTCTTTTCCAGGGAATGGTCCCTACTGATACCATGGCCAAAGAATGTAAGATGATGTCTCAGCATCCTGGCTTCTAAAAAACATTCTGGCTGTACATCTTCCAAGACAGATATGTTGAGGGAAACAAGGAAGAATTCAAGGAAATTCTACAGAAATAAAACAAACAAAATAAACAAACACAACACCTGCAAATAGAAATTCTACAGAAATAAAACAAACAAAATAAAACAAACACAACACCTGCAAATAGAAATCCAGAAGATTAACACTATGATTTCATAAATGGACAAAATCTTTGAAAAGTCAAAGGAGTAGATTTGGATCAATGGAAGACTGAATTAGTGAGCTTGCTGATAAATTTCTCAACACTAGTAAGCTCAAAGAATCAAAAAAAAAAAGAAAGGAAAAAATTCAAAGATCCAAAGAAAGCCTAAGACTCATGTGGGAAACCATTAGAAGGGATACCTTATTGGTGATTTAATTCTGGAACAGGAAGAAACAAAAAGAAAGGACAGAAAAGATAGTCAAAGAGTTATTGGAAGAGAACTTCTCCTAACATCATGAAAGATGAGAAGATAAGCATTCAAGAGGCTGAATGAATCCCAAACAGGATAGACCCCAAAAGAAAACACCAAGACGTATATCATAATCAAACTCTCAAGCTAATGGCAATCAAAAGAGTTGGAGTGACATTATTAATTTCTAGTAAAGTAGACTTTAAGGCAAAAAATGGCATAAGAGACAAAGAAGGACATCATCTCAAGATTGAAGATTCAGTTGAACAAGGGGACAAAACTGTAATAAATCACTATGCTCTCAATTAAAAAGCCTCAAAATACATGTATCAAACTCTAATAGACTTGAAGAAAGTAATAGTTAACTTGACTATTTTCCTTGTTGTTGTGAAGTGCCGTTGAGTTGATTCTGACCCATAGAGACTCTGTATAGGGTTTCCAAGGAGCAGCTCGTGAGCTTGAACCACTGACCTTGCAGTTCAAATGATTTTACAGTCTGATGCATTAGCCCACAGTGCCACACCAGGACTACTTTTGATGAAGGAGAAAACACTAGAAATAAATGCAAGAAAAATGCAGAAGAAGTAAACAGCAAAATCAACCAACTTAACCTCATAAACTTACACAGAGCACTCAACTCACAAACCCCACAATGCACATTCTTTTCCAGTGTACATGGAACATTCTCAAGAATGTTAGCCTACAACACAAACCTCAATAAATTTAAAAACATTGAAATTGTACAAAGCATCTTTTCAGATCACAATGAATTAGAAATCAATGCTAGGAAGATCAAAGGGAAAAAAAATCGAATAGATGGAAACTGAATAGCACTCTGATTAAAAGCTGTTGGGTACTAGAACAAATAAAAATGAAATTTAAAAAATCCTTGAATCAAATGAGAATGAAAACACAACCCAAACTTTTGGGACACAAAAATAGCTGTGCCAAGAGGACAATTTACATCAATAAATGCCCACATCCAAGAAGGTGGAGCACAGGGTAGGGATTAGACACAGGAAAGTTTGGGTGCTGGGGAGGGGGGCAATATACAAGGAGGGAGAGGGAAACGGAAGAACAAAGCAGATGGGAGAACAATTAGGCAGGTTTGAATGGACTAAGTGGGACAGAGGTAAAGAATGATGATGAACAACCTTGGAACTACAGGGCTCTGGGATACAGAGATTGTCTCATGGTTGGAATGGGGAAAAGGGGGGAATAATGTTAAGATGCTCGGCAGTCTTTTGAATCTTGGTTTTCCTTGCATTATAATATAAAATAGACACCGGAGGGGGAGATAAAGGAATAGTCAGAAACATCACCATAGAAAGCTTGTAAGTCCGTCTTCTGCCTATAACTGATTGGAATACCTAAAATGGGGCTACAAAGTGCCCAGGAAGGAGGCTTCCTTCCTGGACTAGAAGAACAGAAGATACTTCTTGAAAGAAAGACCTATAGGAAAAATACAAAACAATAGAGGCAGATGGACTGTTACTATGGAAGCAGTAGCTCAAAAGAGGGAATAAATCCTTACAGTAAGAATCATTCCCACCCCCTCCACACACAGAGTAGACAGAGATGGGCAACTTGGACATTGGATACCCAAATGGGGGAGGAGTGGACTATAAAGGCAAGAAGTGACTGGCTTACAAGCTTTCAAGAGGGAACCTAGAGCTAGGGGGCATGGAGGAAGGCAGAATCTCCAGTGAGTACTATCCAATCTGTCTAGGC
>NW_006408609.1:12612261-12613315 GCF_000296735.1 Chrysochloris asiatica | reverse complement strand
TGGGTTTACAGGGTATACCCTTTGGTCGGTTGATGATGCATGGAGGGGATTGGAACCATGGCAATGAAACGATATACGGTGGAATGAATGTAAAACTAAAGTTCTCTCATGTAAACTATCACATAATTCACAATAAAACATGATAAATAAATAAATAAGTCTCCACATCCAAAAAGGAGAAAGAATAAAAATGAACATTTTAACACAACCTCTCCTAAAATTAGAAAACTAAGCCTACACCAATCAGAAGAAAAGAAATAGTAAAGATTAGAGTAGAAATAGATGAACTAGAAAACAGAAAAATAATAGAAATAATCAACAACACAAAAAAAATGGTTCTTCGAAAGGTTAATAAAATTGACAAACCATTGACAAATGTAACAAAAGAAAAGAAGCTGAAGATGCAAATAACACACATAAGAAACAACATGGGTAGCATCACAACAGAACCAATGGAAATAAACAGGATAACAAGGATACTATAAAGAATTATACTCCAACAAATTTGAAAATATAGAAGAAATGGACAAATTTTTGGAAAAACACAAGCTACTGAAACTAACACAGAATGAAGTACAGAACTTCAATAGACTCATAACAAAGGAAGAAATTGTTCAGGTCAATAAAACAGCAAACAAAAAAAATCTGGACCCAAATGGCTTTACTGGTGTATTCTATCAAACTTTCAGAAAGAGCTGATACCAATTCTATTTAAAGGGTTCCAGAACATAGAAAAGGATTGAACACTCCTGAATATATTTTATGAAGCAAGCATAATCCTAATATCCAAACCAAGCAAAGATATTTCTATAAAAGAAAATAATAGACCAATATCTGTCATGAAATAGATGTAAAAATTCTCAACAAATCCTAGCCAATAGGGTCACTCAAATTACAGTGAAAAGTTAAGGGAAAAAAAATGCCATGGCTTAGCCCCGGTGCACCTTAGTCCTCAAAGTAACATATTTGCTCTTTAACACTTTAAAAGGGGTCCTTTACAGCAGTCCTGAAATTCACTGATGTTGCTAAATGATCATGGTGGTTGCATGCCGTC
>NW_006408609.1:12609169-12611399 GCF_000296735.1 Chrysochloris asiatica | reverse complement strand
ACTTTTTGCTTTCTTCATGTATGATGTTCTTGATGTCATCCCACAACTCTTTTGGTCTTTGATCTTTAGTGTTTAATGTATCAAATCTGTTCTTTAGATGATCTCTAAATTCAGGTGGGATATATTCAAGGTCGTATTTTGGTTCTCATTGACTTGTTTTCATTTTCTTCAGCTTCAGATTGAATTTGCCTATGAGTGATTGATACTCTGTTCCATGGCCTTGTTTTGACTCGTGATATGGAGCTTTTAGATCATCTCTTTCCACAGATGTAGTCAGTTGATTTCTATCTGGTGAGGTCCATGTGTAAATTTAAGACTGCTTACATTTAGCCGACTTTTTTTTGTAAGACTGCTTACATTTAGTCTTAGTATTAGTCAGTTCTGACTCATAGTTACCCTGTTTCTGAGAAGTGATTGGTGGGTCTAAACTGCCAACATTGTGGTTCAAACTAACCTTGCAGTTGAGTGCTTATTCTCAAGCACCACACCAGGACTTCTGTGTTGGTCTGATGTTGTAAATATCTCTGTATTTAAGTTGGAGCATATTCAGTGGGGCATTTGACTCAGAAATGGAAAGAACATGACTCAAAAGACAAAGAAACTTTAAATTCTCTTTTCTGGAGAGAACTAATGTAACTGTGGTTGTATGAGGGATAATTATATTATGTTAAATAGAAAATACTTTTCTATTGTCTTTATTTAAAAATTGGTGTGAGTTGGAACCAACTCCATGCTATACAACAATAACAGTGTTAAAGAAGTTGTATATAGATACCAATTTGACCAAGCGTGGGCTATGGTGAATTTTTATGGCTTTAACTAAGCTCAGACTATGTGCATATTTGCTTCTCTAGAAGGGAGTTAGTTACCAAGGACTATCCAAAACATTTTGCATGAGATTTTGAAGGTGGAAGGGAAGCAACTGTTATATTCATTTCATGCTTAGAAGGACAGTGCATCACATACATTGTAGAAGATCAGCTGGCTCATTCTGTTGACATGGACAGCAATTAGGCACAGAGATTCTGGAGTTCATACTGGATCTCCAACTTTAACTTCTTTTATTCTGAGGCTAAACACAGCAGCAGAATATAAGGCAATAGCTTCCATAAACTTAAAAACTCCTACTATTACATAAAGTCAAATTCTTATAATAAATCCCAGATTATGTGCATTTTCTCTGATTAGTCTGTTTCTGTAATTGAACCTTGGCTAACATAAACATTTTATGAACAGTCAGAAAAACAAAGGAATTTTAGGTATTGGCCAAAGATCAGCTGAAATAAAGGACAGAATGCCAGGAAGAAAGAGATAATGGATCAATGCAAAATAGATTTTAATTGAACTATAGATCACAATGAATTTGAAATTGTTGTTAGCTGGCTTCTGGTGGGCTCTGACTCATGGTGACTTTAATTATAGCAGATGAAACATTGCCCAGTCCTGTGTCTTCTTCACAATTGTTAGTATGTTTGAATCATAATGGAAATATTAAATAGGTTAGGATCAGAATGATTAAGGATGAGCATGCTTCTATTTATCTATTGACTTCCTGACATGAAAATCTTAAAATATCTCAATGAAGTAAGGTGTTTAGAGGAGGCTTATGTTATAGATAGCTTGCATGTTACAGAAAGTCTTTTTCTCTTCCTATTAGGGTTTCCTGTGAGATATCTTCCTAAGTGTATACAACACTTTTGATCAAATGATCCATTTGCAGTTTTCTTTTTATTAGAAGAAGCCATACAATAGACAACCTATCAAGAAAAATTAGATGAAGATGATGACATTGTTGACATCCACAAAAACATTATAGCTTTTAAAATGAGACATAACAGAGTTATAAAATTAAATATTTTATGGATATATTTTACAATTTTAAAGCTAATCTTGCTTCCAATTTGGGGATATTAGCTAGGGGGTAATTTGAGACATTAAATTCTTAATACTTTTTATAACTAGGAAATGTGTGACATTAATGACAGACAGTGATTTATCTAATTTCACTTTAAGGATTGAGCAGTAATAAGGGAAATATTTAAACATGTTTGGAGTAGTATAAATTATATCCTTTTCTTCTCTGTGAAGGCGTCTGAAGGTTTGTTTATACTGATAATTTTTCTAAAGTCAGCTTTGACCCCATTATAAAATGTGTGAGTAGCTTAGTGGATAGATGATTATTCTTTGCATATGAATCGGGCTGCTAACATCAGGGTCAGCAGTTAGAAAT
>NW_006408609.1:12602005-12609069 GCF_000296735.1 Chrysochloris asiatica | reverse complement strand
CGGCTTTGCAGTCTGGTGCATTAACCCACAGCACCATAATATTAGATCTTGATAAATAAGGCTGTTTATATTGCTATGGGTCGGACCCGACTCAAAAGGCACTTAACAACAACAAAACAACAACATATTGATCAATAGCCACAGCTATCAAATTTTGCTAATGCTACAATTCAGGAAATCTTACCATAAAGCATTTTAGAATTCGTTACATACTCACTATCATCACTGTTTGAGTCCATTGTTGCAGCCACTATGTCAGTCTATCTTGTTGAGGAACTTCCTCTTTTTCGTTGACCCTCTACTGCAGTATCATTTGATTTCTTGACTGCTACTTCCCTGAGCATTGATTGTGGATCCAAGTAAAATGAAATACTGACAATTTAATTTTTTTCTGTTTATCCAGTTGTAAGGATTTTTGTTTTCTTTACATTGAGTTGTTATCCATATTGAATTCTGTATTATTTGAGCTTCATCAACAAGTTCTTCAACTCTTCTTCACTTTCAACAAGGTAATTTGTGTCATCTACATAGCAAAGATTGTTAATGAACTTTCCTCCAATGTTGATGCCACATTCTTCTTCATGTAGTCCAGTTTCTTGGATTATTTGCTCAGCATACCGATTGAATAAACAAGATGAAAAGATAAAATCCTGATGCACACTTTTCCTGATTTTAAGCCATTCAGTATCCTCCTTTCTATTAGTCTATTAGTTCCACAGGAGCAGAATCAAGTCTTCTGGCATTTCCATTCTTTGCAATGTCATCCATAGTTTATTATGATTCACATTTGTATTTTTAGTGCCCTTCCTCCAGAGGGACTCATCTTCTGGCACTGTATCAGACAATGTTCCATTATTGTTCAAAGGTTCTTAGTGGTTAATCTCTCAGAATTGAACCACTTATTCTTCCTTTTCATCCTGTTCTTAGTCAGGCAGCTCCTGTTCATATTTGAAACATCAGTGGCATAGCTTCCAGTATCACAGCAACATGCAAGCCACCATGATATGACAACCTGACAGATGTATGGAGATTTTGAATAGACAGAGGTAATAAAGTATTTAAAAGCTTGAAAAATATAGTAGTATAGTGAATATTTCCTCAGATTATGTTACTTTAAGCATTGTAACTTCTCATGAATATAATTAGTTTTATGGTTTACAAAAAAATTGATGAAGACAGGATTTCACTTCAAGAAATTCTGTTACTTACTGTCCATCCTTTCTTAAGAGAAGAATTAAGTTCTCTAAATATAAGACTTTTTAATTTCTAAGATGATGCAAATCAAGTTTCCCAAAGCCAACATCCAGGCATGAAACGGGGTTGAATAAAGCATGTGGCATAAAACAGCACATCATGGTGAAGACTGGTGAAATGGAGAACATGTGACATGTTCATGTGTACCAGGGACTACGAGGCTCCAGTCCATCATTGGAAACACTGGCTTATCTTACTCTATCTCCAAATATTGATGTACAACTCCATATTTTTTAAATGTGGTAACTGATTAAGTGTTTAAAAGGACATGTATGCTAAGCAACAAATATATAAAATAGAATTTCCAAATGCCAATATTTTGCGATTCTAGAGCCATAAGAATTAAGACTTTCAGGTTAAGTTCACCTATAAATAGCTGTTGTGGCATTTTAGTGCAGAATGGAATCTAGTCATCTGTTTTTGAATTGTCATTAAGTTATTATACTTATTTTTTGGATATTGAGAAAGTAAAATGGCCTAGAAGACTCTAGCTTATACAAGGAGGCTTGGCAAAGTTCATGGGGGAAAAAAATCCATTATCTTTTCATTCCATTTTTACATGAACTTTTTGAAGCACCCATCCATATAAGAAAGCTTTCAAGAAACCTGCAAATGGAGCTTTTATGAAATGTTAATGCACACATGTGGTATATGGTTGGGGATCAACAGCATAAACCTCAGTGGAGTAGTAACTCTGGACTAGATTTATGGGAGTCAACTCAATCACAAAGTGAATTACTAAAAGGATGGTAAAAGCTATGTAAGATTCCAGCAATTTGTCACACGACCTGATCTAGGCAGAGATAAAAGCTTATATGGATCTCGTGGAAGTATGCCAATACTTGTCTCCATAATACACAATAAAACTCTGACAGTAAGCTACTCTTGGGAGTTTGGCATTATATTAGAGAGGCGGCAGCGCTCCTTTCTGCTGTTTTCAGATATCTAGGCATGGATTTCTAATACAATGCTAATTTAGAAAGTAAAAAATGAGAGTTCTATTTTAGCATCTCTCTAATGCCTCTTTTTGCCTGTCTCTGGAGGAACACAGTTCAGAACTATGGGAATATTAATATGTGATATGCCCACTCACTAAACTAAAACTTTGTTGTCATTAATATCACACACACATAACTTGAAGACTTTCTTCTTACTTTAGAAAGACCATCTCACTTTCTCTAGAAAATAAATATAAGAATTTATATATTTTATTCCTAAAATAAGAAAGTCAGTAAATTACACTCATATTTAATAAGGAAGAGACTTTTATTTTTTAAATATCAATAAACAGATTTATTTTTGCACAGAATTATTTCTTAAGTTATTTAGATAATTTTCTTTGGAATAGAAAAAGAGGAATATGCGATGCCCAGGCAAACCAAAGAAAACAGTAACAGGGAAGAAATGGGCAGAGAAATATTGAGAGGAGTGTAGAAGACTGTAATGATATATTGTGGACCATTTTTGGAGCCTACCCCCCAATTTAATAATGCCTACTAAACTGAAAACTATTATTGTGGGTGTATGGGGTTGTGGAAATCTATAAAAGACTATGACAGAGAAGGCACCATCACTCATCTGTCAGTTTGTTGTACTGTGGTGGCTTACATGTTATTGTGATTCTGGAAGCTTTGCTACCAGTATTCTAAATACCAGCAGGGTCACTTATGATAGATAGGCTTTAGATGAACTTCCAGATGAAGACAGACAAGGAATCAGGGGAGATGGACTACTTCCAAATATTTAGTCATTGAAAAACTTATGAATAGCAGTGGAACACTGTAAGCACCAGAATATTGAATATTGACACATGATGAAGAGCATCAGAATATTATGAGATATAGTGCCAAATGATGAGCCCCTCTGGCTGGAAGACACTCAAGATACCACTGGGAAGAGCTGCCTCCTCAAAGTAGAGTTGACTGTGATGATGCAAATGGTCAAGTCTTTGGGACTTTCATTTACTGATGGTGCACAATTCAAAATGAAGATAAGCAGCTGTAAACATCCAGTAATAACTGGAACATGGGATGTATGAAATATGAATCTAGAAAAATTGGAAATTGTTAAAAATGAAATGAAATGCATAAATACTGATAACTAGGCATCAGTGAGCTGAAATGGACTGGCAATGGCCATTTTAAATCTGACAATCACATGGTTTACAATATCAGGAATGAAAAAATGGGGAGAAATGGTGTCTGTGATTATGGATCCATTTAGAAGTGCATGGCTATGGACTAAGGGATAGGTGGGCTAAGGAATAATGATTACAGTGAAACTAAGGATTAAGGATGCCCCCACCTTATTAGAGGGTATGACTGAAGTCACCACCCTTAGTTTTCCTTGGAGACCTGATCTGACTCCAATTTATAGGACTTCTTTGAAAAAGCCTACTTTTATGCTTTGGGTCTTGCACCTGTCTCATTGTGTCTGATCTCAAGTTCATGGTACTTTTGGCTCATCACTTGACCTGATTCACCAGCTCCTGCAGCCTCATGCATTAACAGCATGTTCTCTAACCTCCTGATTTGGGTTCCTCAGCTCCTGAGGCTACTTGTGTGAGAAGATTCCTTTAGTCTGATCTCTGAACTATGCATATGGGACTTGGCAGCCTTCACAATTGCGTGAGCCATTTCCTTTGACAGTTGTGAGTTTTGTGAGATGTTGCAGTGTGTTGTAGAATGCTGAGAATTGAGGGAAAGAAGGAGTGGTGGTTGATATCAAGAGCTCTGGAGTGGTATAATATGGTGGAAAGGTCAAACAGTTGAGCTATCTTTAACCTCCTACTCATAGAGCCAGTCTGATGCTGACATCTGTAGAATAAATCATTTATGCCTAATAGGATTTTTTTCTATCATGGAAAAAGTAGCATTTGTTCTCACTTGAATCCACCTTTACAATGGATACATATTTATATTTTCTTCCCACAATGCTTCTGCCCAAACTACCATTGATAAATTTATTGGTTGCATTATTAATAGTTATGGCATTACACACAGCATTGCTGATCAAAGAATAGCAAGTTGAGTTCAGTAACTGGCGCATGCTCAACTGCCTTACATAACATAACATGCATAAATAACATAACAGCTAGCATAACAAAATGATGGGATGGATGTTTGAAGTCTCTTATGGTACCAACTGGATGACAACAATTCATGGAGCTGTGATAATTTCCTCTAGGATACAGCATATGTTTTAAATCAGTGACCAATATATGGCACTGCTTTTTACATAGCTTTCAGAGTTTTGAAAAGAAAAGGGTGATATAGGAGATGATCCTCTCATTATTAATCATAGAGGTTCACTAACAACATTTTTTGCTCTGCTGTTCTACTGTTCTAGAAGTTAATCTAGACACTTCCACTAGAGCAGGGGTGGGAAACATCTGGCCTTTGAGCCATAAAAGGCCCATGAAGTCATTTGGTCTGGACCTGCTAAGGCAATCTCAGTTCCATCCATCATATTAGAGGCAAGTTAATTAAATGTTTGAGCAAATATAGCAGGCTAATTTTTAGTGAATAATTTTGTATGGCTCAGGAATGATGTTATATATTTTGGCAGAAAAAAGGTTCCACACCCCTGGACTAGAGACTGCAGCAATTATTCCATTACTATTTCAAGACAAAATTAGGTTGCTTATACCTAATAAGAGTAAGAAGGAGTATATCTGGAAAGCAAGAGATCCCCTGAGATGTTTCTTAACAGTCTCCTTTCCTCTTGTTAAAGTTAATGAAGATCTATAATCCAAAACAGACAGACTGCCAATGATGCAGACCCTTCAGGAATTAAAGTTTAGATTATCCTTTTAGGCAAGCAACTATGACTAGGTAAAGAATTTGCTGAAGGCAAAGATAATATGCATGAGTAGAAGAAAGCAGTTATAAATGTTTGGTTTAATTACATAACCAGTTTCAGAAACAAGAATTGTTGAATGTTATGAGAATTTTTATTTATTTCTGTATAAGTATGTTTGTTTACATATTAGAGCATTTTCCTTTTCTTTCTTTTTCTCCATGCAATGCAGTGCATTGCAGTGAATTACTTAATGGTACTTATAGTCATAGTCTTTGTATATGCCACCAAACAATCTATGGGACAATGCAGATTGAATGTATTTCTTCTTTTCCTGATGCATCAGGATGAGAGCAGATTTAGGAAGATGCCAATAGTATTATATGATTCTGTTGTGAATGATTGTTAAAGTTAATTGTGATTGTAAACACTTGGAACTCTAATGAGGGGATTTGCCAGTTTGCCATCCTGCTGGGCATAAGATTAGCCATTTCAGAAGCAGGAGGGGGGACTCTTACTTCCATAAAGAAAGAAGAGCCAGGAATAGAGCATGTCCTTTGGATCCCAGGGTACTTGTGCACTGAACTTCCTTAATACAGGTACAGAAATCTGTGACAACAGAGAATTGTCAAAGGAGTGGCAGAGCAGCAGCAGCAGCAGAACCAAGAGTCAGAGCATGAGACACAGCAGTGGGCTTTCCTGCCCACAGAGCAAGTAAAGATGAGTGCCTTTAGGCACTTAATCAGGGACATTAGATTTGTTGACCTAGGGAGTTAGTGCTGAGTGCTTTGGACTGACACTTTTGGCAGAATGGGGCACCCTTTGAGCATTTATTGGCAGTACCTAAAGAGCTTGGTAACACTTGCCTGAGTAAGGCAGAGTTAAAGGGGCCACATAGCTGAAAGCCCGAGGACCATGGAGAGGTATGCCTGTGAGCTTGACTGATAAAAGGTGCTTCTGACTGGAAGAACTGTATCCTAAGCATTTCTCATCTTGAAATGCAAACTGTTCACATCCTTAATAAATCCTATAATTTGAGTGTTATCTGTAATGTGTGGCCATTGCAATGAATTTTTGAATCTAGCAGAGAAGTAGAGAGTGTTATGGAAGGGATGCCTAGTGTCAGATGATTGGTAAAGAGGGTTAGAAGGTGAAACAATGTCTGATCTATGCCTCATAGGAATCAGACTTGGACTGATGATGAGTTTGATCCTCATTTCCTCTTGTGAAGTCAGAGGATGTCAGATGTGTTCCCCATTCCAGCTTTATACTCTATTTTTACTCTACCATTAACACAAGCTGTCTTAATAGTAATTGTATTAATATTGTTGTTGTTGTTAGGTGTTCATACTGACTCATAGCGACCTTATGCACAGCAGAATGAAACACTGCCCAATCCTGGGCCAACCTCACTACTGTTGCCATGCTTGAGTCCACTGATGTGCCGATGCTGCCACCTGGCCAATACATCTTGTTGGGAATACATCTCTTTTTCTCTGACCCGCCACATTACCAAACATGATGTCCTTCTCCAGTGACTGGTCCCTCCTGACAATATGTCCAAAGTACGAGAGACAAAGTTTGGCCATCTTGGCCTCCAAGGAACTCTCTGGCTGCACTTCTTCCAAAATGGTTCTTTTGTCAGCTCATGGCATTTTGAATATTCTTCTCTAACACCATAACTCAAAAGCAACAATTCTTCTATGGTCTTCCTTATTCACTGTCCAACTTTCACATGCATATGTTGTTGCTGTTGTTGTTGTCAGGTGCCATCGAGTTGGAACCGACTCATAGCGACCCCATGCACAGCAGAACGAAACAATGTCCGATCCAGTACCGCTGCCACACTTGAGTCCATCAATGATGCCACCTGGCCAATCCATCTCGTTAGGGGTCTTCCTCTTTTTCTCTGACCTTCCACCTTACCCAGCATGACATCCTTCTCCAGCGACTGTTTCCTCTGGACAATAAGTCCAAAGTATGAGAGACGAAGCTTAGCCATCCTGGCCTCC
>NW_006408609.1:12593534-12596115 GCF_000296735.1 Chrysochloris asiatica | reverse complement strand
GGGAGAAAGATGAGGCTTTCTGCTCCCGTAAAGATTTACAGCCTCAGAAACTCTGTACAGGGTCACTGTGAGTCAGAACCGACTCCACAGCACATAACAACAACAACTATGCTGTCATAATCAGAAACTTCAGAACAAAAAGGTTAGGAATGGCTAAAGAACTTTCACAAATATAAAGTGCTCTCAAAAAGTTCCATACACTGGAGGAATGAAAAAATTGATTGGAACAGGCACATATTTAATCAAAAATCTTAAATTGGCCTCCAATCAAGTCAATTTTAAAAAGTGCATACCATAAATCATTTAGGTGATTGTCATACAAAATCCTTTCATTCATTCAATAAATACATATTTAGCATCAGTTATATGATAGGGTTGCTACGAACCAGAATTCACTCAACTGAAGTGGGTTTACTTTTGGTTTTATATGCTAGAGTCTATATAAGTCTTGAAAATTTAATCGGGAGCAACATCTTAATTTTCTTAGTGTTTACACTGTAATGGCTATTGTTGTGAAGAGCTCTTGAGTTGGTTGTGACTTACAGTATAGGGTTTTCAAGACTGTAAATCTTTGCAGGAGCAGAAAGCCTCATCTTTCTCTCAAAGAGTAGCTGGTAAGCTCAAATCACCAACCTTGTGGTTTGAAGTCCAGTGTTTATCATCTATAGCCGCCGTATTTTCTTAATGGTTATAAATAAAAGTAAATAATCCCTTATAAATTTGTGGAAAAGTACGAGGGACTATGACAATAATTAGGAAGGACATATTATTTGGGGCAGTTGATAGTAAGAAGAAGTTAAGGAAATGAGGTCTAAACTGAGAGCAGTGGATACATAGGAATTCAATAGATAAAGAAAAGAGAGAGAAAGTATTCAACTGAGGGGAACAATGGATGCAAAAGTGTAGAGAAAAGAAAGAAAATGGAGCATTTAGGGAACTGGGAGAACTTATATATGATGTCGGAATGTGAGAGAAAGAGAGAGAGGAAAAGGAAGGAGAGGGAGTCATTTTCCAGGCAAAACGCGTAAGAAAATAACCAGATCATGATGAGATTTGTAAACTTTGTGAAGAGGCTTGGCTATTATCTTAAGGTAATTGAGTAGTTGCTGATGTATTTTAGAGGAACGAGACAGAGAGACCTACATATTCACATAGATTATGCTAGTTTTATTGTGCAGGATAAATTGAATGGATGATAAAACAGTCTGAAAAGCAAGCCTGGGATTCACTGCTGCAAGATAATACAACATGGAGTCATTAAAGACAATAAAGAAGGTTGTTGTTTCGTGCCATGGAGTCGGTTCTGATTCATTGTGACCCTGTACAGGGTTTCCGAGGCTGTAAATCTTTACGGGAGCAGAAAGCCTCATCTTTTTCCCTCGGAACAGCTGGTAGTTTCGAACTGCTGACTCTGAGGTTAGCAGCCAGATTCGTAACCACTACGCTACCAGAGATCGTTATTAAGAAGGTAGGGAGTTAGTATTATAATCAAAAGGCATGAACCTCAAGAAAGTAGTTTTTGTTTTGTTATAAACAAGAGAGGTTGAAAATTAATGATATGAAAATGAGAGGAAAGCATAAGAGCTGCCTGGACCACATCCCAATATTAATAACATTGTAGTGGTAATGATATTAGGGAGTTGGGGTTTTCATTTAAAGCAAATAATTGAAGGGGACTTCAGGTAGTAATAGAGGATCTAGAAAAGATAGGTTTAACATTTAGAAAGGAAAGGAAGGATTAATCAAATTATGATAACAAACCCAAGCCAAAACTGATATGCTTCCATGTGCTCCCAGAAAAGAATAGGCTAGATATTCTTAGTCAAATGGTTCTTAATCTGGGGTAAATTTTGCTTCTTAGGGATGTTTGGCCATACCTGTAGATATTTTTAGTTGCAGCAACTAGTGGGTGGGGGTAGGCTGCTACAGGCATCTATCTAGTGGATGGGAATCTGTTACACATCCTACATTGCAAAGGAAAGCCCCCTCCCCCTATTAGAATTATCTGGTCGAAGTATTTTTAGTGCTGATATTGAGAAACTGTCATAAAGTTAAACAAAATTATGTGACGTTTCTGTGTTTTTATAATGTATTACAAATTAATTTTAAATGCTTCATTAGTAATTTTGTTTAATTACCATTTAACTCTTCTAAATTGAGACAATTTAGTTCTCAATTTGAACTAAATATTTATTTAGTAGAATAAAAGCACAGTCTTCAAGCTCAAAAATCATATACCAGGAATGTTTTTTAGAGGATAAGTCATTATAGTTCTTTATAAGGAAATAAATAATTTGGATACAAAAACTTCCATACGAATTTAATCTATTTAGGAGCCTATCTGTGGTCTCTTAGGATTTTTTCCTAACTTGTCTGTCACACCTTTTTTTTTTTTTCACATTAAAAAATGATGATATACCTATCACCTTGAATTATAAATTGTATTATAAATAGTATTGTAGTGCATCATAGCTATAAAAACTTTTGGGAGTGTTTGAGAACATATTTAACCTGAGGGAGAACAAAGCAAAGAACTTCAGTAAGAAATATTGAAGGCAGTGAAGTGACACAGATAATTAGG
>NW_006408609.1:12559356-12564494 GCF_000296735.1 Chrysochloris asiatica | reverse complement strand
AAAATCAAAGACAGGAAAAATGTCTGAGAACAGCTTGGAAAAGTAAAGAGTTATATATAAAGGAGAAATAATGAGTAAACTCTAATTTCTCAGCAGAAATCATGCAGGCAAGAATGCAATGAAAAGATATATGCAAAACTCTGACAAAAAAATTATGAACCAAAAATCATACAACCAGCAATGCTATTCCTCAAATACAATGGCATTTATTGGTAAACAGAAATTAAAGGAATTTTTAATAACCTAACCAACTTTACAAAAAATACTAAAGAGAGTTCTTTGGACTGAGGACCAACAACAGCAGACAACCATCTGATATTAACATACATGACAACACTACCTAGAACTCAATCCAAATATAGAAGTATCCAAAGTAAAACAAATCTATAACACTGAAAATAGGGAATCAGAGATACCAATTTATATGAAAAAAACTACAAAGCAAAAAAGAATAATGTAGTTATAGAACTATCATTTGGTGAGGAAGAATAACTTATGGGTGACTTGAATTCCAGAGAAGGAAGAGATAATAAATGCACAGAGAAAATTATCAAGTAGATTTTAAAATATAACAGACTGTTTTAAGCTGGATAAGAAATTAATAAATTATAGGGTAACCTCAGAGAAAATTAATACACTTTCCCATGAAAAAGAGGGAAAAAAATAAAGGTTTAGTAAGTATTAAAACAACAACATGAAGAAAATGACAAAACAGTGAACAAACAAAATGAACTCAGCATAGAAAAGTATGTGGAACAGAAAAGCCAATAGCACAACAAAAAAATCACATAGCATCATGACAGCAATAAATTCATACCTATTTATAATTACACTGAATGTCAATGGATTAAATACATGAATCAAGTGACTGAGAACAATTAAATGAATAAGAAAATAAGATCCTTCAATATGCTGCCTACAAAGACATACCTTACAAACAAAGACAAACATAGACTAAATATAAAAGGGAAATAAATGTATAAAGCTAATGGTAATCAAAAATTAGTGGGAGTGAAAATTTTAATCTTTGGTAAAATAGACTTTGAGGGATAAACCAGCATAAGAGCCAAAGAAAGGCATTATATCATGATGAAAGGCTTAATTGAACAACGGGACAATACAATAGTAAATGTGTGTACAACATTTACTATGCACAACAGAACAAAACACCACTGGCCCTGCACCATCCTCACAATTGCTGCTACACTGGCAGCTGTTGCTGCCTGAGTCCCAATGCATCTTGTTGGGATCTCTCTGTTTTTTGCTGTCCTTCCACTTTACCAAACATGATGTCCTCAAAGGATAGGTCCCTCCTGATAATATGTCTTAAGTTTGATGAAGTCTGGCAATCTTGGCTTCTAAGGAGCATTCTGGTTATACTTCTTCCAACACACATTTGTTTTTCTTTTGGCAGTCCATGATATTTTCAATATTCTTTAAAATCTTAACTCAAATGCCTCAATTCTATGGTTTTCTTATGCATTATCCAACTTTCACATGCCTATGAGGTATTTTGTTAAGTATGGAGATAGATCTGTCACTCACTACCTCCTTATGTCCCTTGTCCACCTACTCAGGGGCTGTAAGGGAGAGGTTCCTGACACCCATTCACAACTGCCTGCCATGTTTCAGGATGCTATTGTGCAGATCCCATTGCAACCACTAAGGGGCATATTCTGCCAAAATCACTGCCACACTTGACCTTTGCGCTCTGCACATGACAACTGGGCCTGAGACTGTGGCTTCTCCTCTGGTGGTGGTAGAGGCAGCAGGAAAAACTGCTGACAGTTGAAGCAAAAGTGAAGGTGGAGAAGGGGCTGGAAGAATTTAAAGTCTGTTGGGTGATGCAGTTAGGAAGGCAAGCAGGGAAAAAGACAAGCAGGGGAGAAGTAAGGTAAATGAACCAGTAGCAGTAGGTTGGGCTATGGAGCGATGGGTTGGATGGAGAGTGTGTATGAGCAGGAGGAGTCCTAGCATGGCGCTGGCCCAGTGTCTCACTGCAGCCCTTCCTTTATGTCTGTCTTCAGCATACAACATCACATTCACAAGTGTACAAATTACACAGCGTCCTGTTTCACGGTAGTGCTGTGGGTTAATGTCTTGGACTACAAAGTTGGTTTGAACCGCAATATTGGCAGTTCAAGCTGACCAATTCCTTGGAAACCCTATACAGGGTCACTCTAGATCAAAACTGACTCGGCAGCACTTAACAAACAACAACATCGTAGATGGGGAGAAACCTACTGGTAGTGTGGGTTTATCGCAAGGCTGAAGGTTCAAATCTACTACTGCTCTGCGGGAGAAAGATGAGGCTATCTTCTTCCCTAAAGATTTGCAGTCTCAGAAACCCTAAGTCCTAAAGAGTTGTTATGAGTCAGAATCAACTTGATAATATGGGTGGACTTTCAGCAATACATACCTGTGTATTACACAACTTTTGCTAATTCAATTTTTTGCATGTGTACAACCGACAGCAATTACAATAATTGTGCAACCCTATCCTTAATGTGATTTTTTCATGACTTTTAACTCTTGTTTTCCCCTTCCCCTTTACCCCTAGTAACCATGAGTAAGCTTTATTCTTTATACATTTACCATTTTTTGACTTATTATATAAGTCAAGTTATAAAATATTCATCCCTTTGTTATTGACATATTTTGCCCAGCACAATGACTTCAAGCTCCTTCCATATCAAGACTTCATTTCTCCTAATGGCTGAATATTATTTCATTATATGTATGTACCACATATTGTTTGTCCATTCATCTGTTGATAGGCATTTCAGTTGTTTCTCTTTTTGACTATTGTAAATAGCGCTGCAATGAACATTTGTGTACACAACTCATTTTGAGTCTCTGCTTTCAAGTCTTTTAAATATGTGCCTAGGAGTGGTGGGAACTCTGGTGGGTTACTTGATGGATTGCTAACTGTAACGATAGTGGTTCAAATCCACCAACTGATTTAGGGAAGAAAGATGAAGATTGTTGCTCCCATATGATTTACAGCCTCAGAAACTTTATAGAGAGTTGCTATGAGTAAGAACCACTCAACAGCACTTAACAATAACATTTACTGAAGAAACTCTTCTTTCATCATGGAATGAACTCAGCACCTTTGTCAAAAATCATTTGATCAAGATGTGTGGATCAAACACTTTACATTTAATGAAAATATCAATGATTCAAACTGACCAGTTTCTCTTTGGGAACCTTATACAGGGTAGCTATGAGTCAGAATTGACTTAACAACAACATTGACAGCAAAGAAAATGGCACTGCCTCTAGTTTGAAAGCTTCAGGGAAGTTGTACAGATAATTATATATGAAGGGACTTCAAAAAGTTTGTGGAAAATTTCCATTATCTTTTAATTTTTCCATGAACGATTTGCAGCCCCTCATATATACTGAGTCCTGGTATTGCGCTGTAAGTTAATGCATCAGACTGAAAAGTCATTTGAACTGCAAGGTTGGCAGTTCAAACTCACCAGCTGCTCCTTGGAAACCCTATACTGGGTCGCTATGGGTTAGAATCGACTCAATGGCACTTAACAACAACAACATATATACTGAAAAGAAATCATGATTTCTACCTTTAGAAATCCATGAAGACATTCATCTTCTTATCTGTGGGATGTTTGAGGAAATGACGTTAAGAAATAAATTAGCTTGAAAAGAACCTCTTATTTAAGTGAAGGAGTCCTCTTATGGTGCTGTAGGGTAAGCACTGGACTCTTCACAGAAAGGTCAGTGGTTCAAACTCACCAGTCACTCCTGAAACCCTATACAGAGTTGCTATGAGTTGAAACTGACTCCATGACATTTAACACCAACAGCAACAACAACAACAATTTAAGTGAAATGAGATTTCAGTAAACAATGAAATTTAAAATTTAAATGCCTTCAAAGTAGTTGTAGTTATAATTGTTTCCACTAAGGTGTGCTAGATCTCCAAATATTTTTCATGCTCTCCATGGGTTACCAAATGCACTGCACAGAATCCAAAAATGTTTAGCTTCTTTCAAAGGGTGGCCAACCCCTTTGTCACACAGGAGGCTTTTGAGCTGTAACAACAATGTATTGCACACAAACTCAGTTAAAATACAGAAAGGGAACAGAGATCATTTAAAAATTGTGAATGAAAAGGACAAATAGTTGTATTTTAAGTTGATGCTTGTTATAGACAGACTCAGATATTAGATTTGATTTCATAGAAATGATTTGGTTTGTATTTGGAGTGTCTTTCTTTGCTTTAACTCACAGCGGTTTCAATTAAAAAGACAACTTATATTTTCACATCTCCAAACCAATGTTACTGTTTGCTTCAGCAGCTTTTATACTTACATAATTTGGTCTTGTGATTTTAAAAAATTATATTTAACTAATAACAGTTATCATTTTAATAAACATTTTAAAAAATGCCTGCTTTAAACTTAAATTAACTTAAAAATATGTCAAATACCATAACACTTAATCTTAAATAATTGGCATGGTTTATTTGTATAGGCAAAAAGCACTTATTATTCAGTTAAGCAGCTGGGAATCAGTTGATAAGTAATTACTTAGTTATTGGTTGTTTTAAAAAAACAAGTTTTTTGACTGAATTGGAAACTTTCCATGAAAGTGGATTTTTTTCACATAGATTTGGTCATTTGCCCATAATTTATAGTAGTTTAGAATACTGTATTAGTACCCAAGCATGTTTCATAATATTCAAACATCTTTTTGACTGTGGTTAAACCAAAGAAACCAAGCCCATTGCAATAAAGTCAATTCCAACTCCCAAATATTCCTATAGGACAAAATAATGCAACCCTATGTAGTTTCTAAGACTGTCAATCTTTCCAGAAGCTGACTGCCACATCTTTTTCCCTCAGAGTGACTTTTGGGTTTGAACCATTTACTGGTTAACACCGAAGTGCTTAACTACTGTTCAACTAGGATTCCTCTTGTCTATGGTTTTATTCCTTGTATTTTGGGGGATTTTCAACATAATGGTTAACTAGAGTTATACAACTGGTGACAAGATGGTAGATAGGGTAGACGTGCAGTGAGGAGATTCATCACCAACAACACAGAATACTGGCCCAAGCAGGTTCAAGTTGGATTCAGAAGAGGCTGTGGAACAAGGGATATCATTG
>NW_006408609.1:12548355-12552176 GCF_000296735.1 Chrysochloris asiatica | reverse complement strand
GGCGAACTGATTGGAAGAGATACATATTTGTGTCCATTACAAAGAGAAGTAACCCAATGGAATTAGGAAAACAATGAACAATATCATTAGTATCACATGCAAGTAAAATTTTGCTTAAGATAATTTAAAAATGGCTTTAACAGTACATTGACAGGGAACTACCAGAGGTTTAACTGAGATTCAAATGAGGACATGGGATGAGGGATATCTTTGCTGATATTAGGTGGATCTTGGCTTAAAGGAGAGAATACCAGAAAGTTGTTTACCTGTGCTTTATTGACTATGCAAAGACTTTTCTACTGTGTGGATTATGACAAGCTACGGACAGCATTGTGGAATATGAGTATTCCTGAGCACTTAATTGTGGTCATGAGGAGCCTGTATGTAGATCAAGAGGTAGTAGTTTGAACAGAGTAAGGGGACACTGAATATTTTAATATCAGGAAAGATGTGTGCCAGGGTTTTAAGGAGCACAAAATTTGAGAATCTGAATATGAACGTGGCATCAGGATTGTAGGAAAACTCATTAACAAATAAACAACCTGTGACATGTAGATAATACAGTCTGGCTTGCTGAGAGTAAAGAGTACTTAGAAGAAATACTGATGAAGATCAAAGACCACAGCTTTCAGTATGGGTTGAATTTAAAATACAGAAAACAAATCCTCAACACTGGAGCAATAAATAACATCATGGTAAATGGAGAAAAGATTGAAGTTTTCAAAGACTTCATTTTGCTTGGATCCAACATCAACATTCATGGAAGCAGAGGTCAAGAAATAAAAGGATACATTGCTTTAGGCAAATCTGCTACACAAAACATCTTTAGTGTTTAAGAACAAAGATGTCAGTTTGAAGAATAAGCTGTGCGTGACCCAAGCCATGGTATTTCACATGCCTCATACGCATGTGAAAGTTGGACAATTTAGAAGGAAGACCGATGATGATTTGATGAATTCGAGTTATGGTGTTGGAGAAGAATATTTAAAAAACCATGGACTGCCAAATATTGGATGAAGTGAAACCAGAATGCTCCTTAGAAGCCAAGATGGCTAGATTTTGTCTCTCATACTTTGAACTTATTATCAGCAGGAACCAGTCTCTTTAGAAGGACATCATGCTTGGTAAAGTGGAGGGACAGTGAAGAAGATGGAGACTCCCAACATGATGAATTGGCACAGTGGCAGCAACAATGGGCTCAAGCATAGCAGAAATTGTGAGCATTGGGTATTACCAGGTGGTGTTCCGTTCTATTGTGAATGGGTTCTCTATGAGTCGGAACCGACTTGATAGCACCTGATAGCAACCTAACAACATTTATTAACTTCCAGGAGAACAGACACATCTGTGTCAGAGTAAGTACAGCTAGAATGCTCCTTAGAAGCAAGGATGACAAGACTTCCTACCTGTTATTATGGAGGAACAGTCACTAGAGAAGGATAATATGCTTCATACGTATAATGGCGGTTGTATGCCGGTCGTATGCCATGGAGTTGGTTCCAACTCACAGCTACCCTGTATAGGGTTTCCAATGCTGTAAATCTTTACGGGAGCAGAAAGACTGATCTTTCTTCCATGGAACCACTGGTAGTTTCAAACTGCTGACAAGACTAGCAGCCCAACTCATAACCACTAAACTACCAGCATTCATTTCATACGTATAGGGTCAGTGAAAAAGAGGAAGACTCCCCAACAAAATGGGTTGGCACAGTAGTGTCAGCAATGTGCTCAAGCAAAACAACAATTTGGATGATGGAGCAGGACCAGGGGTATTTTGTTCTGTTGTTCATGGAGTTGCTATGAGTTGGAGTCAACTCAATAGCATGTAACAATAACAACAACAACAAAACTCATGTCCTCAGGATTCCTGGCATTTTAGTGGATTGTATGTTGGGCTATTAATTGCAAGGTCAGTTGTTCGAATCTGCCACCTCGTTTTTGGGAAAAAGATGAAGCTTTTCTGCTCCTGTTAAGGTTTGCAGCCTCAAAAAAATCCTATAGAGGGTTGCTATGAGTTGGAACCAATTTTATGGCACACTCTGACTCTCACCAACACCAGCCATGTCTTTATAACTGCCACCAAATTAATTTTTCATGATAGGTCTTGATATGAAAAGGTGGGGGAAGTTGCTGATATGGTTATGTGGTTTCGTTGTGAGTGATTGTTTACAGGGTTAATTATGGTTATAAAAACTTGAAAGTCTAATGAGATACTTTATCAATTTGCTGTCCTGATGCATTTAAAGTGAGCCATCTTGGTGATGTGAGTGGGTTATTGATGAACCAAGCTTGACTATGTTTGACCTCTGGCTCATTGCATGTGATTCACACCTGACCCAATTATCCATCTTCAATAGCCTAGTAAATAAACAGTCCAATTCACATTGACATCTGAGCTATGGAGTTGAAATCTGCCAGCATCCACAACAGCATGAACCATTTCCTTCATGGCTTGGTGAATTCTGTGAGATTTGGTAGTGAATTGAAGAATCCTGGGATTTGATAGAGATTATTGAGTGGTGGAATAGTGGTTAAGATCAGGGATTATGGAATGGTATAACACTTTGGCAGCCAGTTCCATGGTGTCATGGTTAGCACTCTGGACTCTGAATCCCAAAATCCAAGGGGTCCTGGTGTCATGCAGTAAGATAAGCACTGTATTGCTAACCACACTGTGGATAGTTCAAACCCACCAATCACTCCTTGGAAACCTCTATATGGTTTAGGAACTGACTTGATGGCAGTTAACAATAACAACAACAATAATGCTTTGGAAAAGTTGTACACTAGTGATATCTTTATCCTCAACCTCAAAGAGTCTAGCCTTCTGCTAATACTTCTAAAATAAACTATTGTTATAACATGCTTTGGTATTCAACTGCTTTATTTATTTAATTAAGTTAGATAAATATAAATTGGTATCTGTATTACTGTATTTTTAATGAGACATATTGTTTGAATAATTAAAAATGGAATATTTAGGAAACAATAAAGGCCCATAAAGTTTTTACAGTGTTAACCTAGATAACTCTTTCATTTTTGAGATAATTTGAATGGATTTATTGCAGCAGTTTTCTCCATAACTATTGCCTACTAAATTATGGTATTAAGTCATTGTTTTCCTAAAACTTTAAATAAGGGAATAAGATACATTCAACTAATTTTGAATATATCTAGAAGTAGAGGGGAGAAGTATACAAAAGTTTTGTGAAATTAGTATTCAATGTAGTACAAATATAAAACAAATAGAATACTTCATGCTGTATGTTAACTTGAAGTTGTTTAGAAATATTTTCTAAAAACAATGAGGGAATCCATTGAATACCATGGAGTGAAAAACTAATGAGATACATAAAATTAGATTCATGCAGAAAATTATCTAAATGCATCAATTACTTGTTAAAATGGAACAAAGGACAAAACGAAAATATTCAGCATTTAGAACAGCAATAAATACTACTGATTGGGAAAGCACTGTGCAACTTGAGGGAGCATCGACTAGAAAATTAGGAAGGAACGTCAGTGATGCTTGAAATAGATTAGGACACAGCAATGATTAAACACTTGACTTAATTGAAAGATCCATGGTTCCAACTCATAAGCTGTTCCTCATAAGATAAGGCTGTTTGTGTCCTTGGAAACCTATGGGACAGTTCTTCTGTGTCACTATCAGTTGTAACTGCCATGAACACAACTGGTTGGTTTAGATTTGTTGTTGTTATTAGTCACTGCAGAGTCAGTTCTGACTTATAACCATTCTATGCACAATAGAATGAAACACTGTCTGCTCCTGTGTTATTCTCACAATTGTAATGTTTGAA
>NW_006408609.1:12546092-12548255 GCF_000296735.1 Chrysochloris asiatica | reverse complement strand
CAGGATCAGGCAGTGTTTCTTTCTGCTGTGCATAAGGTCACTATAGATCAGTAACAACTCGATGGCACCTAACAACAACAACAACAACAACAACAGAGTTATACAATAAAGTGCATTTTTATTTACATAAGTGAGTTTCTGTATAATTTTATTTGAATAGTGGGGAAAATGACATTTGCAGTACAGCAAATTATTTAACATGTCTGTTCCACCACTCATCTGTAAGTTTCTTGTACTGTAATGGCTTGTGTGTTGCTGTGGTGACAGAAGCTTTGCCACTGGCATTTTTAACCCATAGGGGACAATTTTCAGCAGAGCGTCCAGATTAAAACAAACTAAGAAGAAGGGCAAGTGAACTACTTCTAATTGTTTAGCCAATGAAAACCTTATGAATAACAGCAAAACATTGTCAGATACAGTGCTAGAAAATGAAAGCATTATGAATACACCAGAGCATTTTGAGATATAGTGCCAGAGGATGAGCCCTTTATGCTAGAATGCACACAAAATGTGACTGAAGAAGAGCTGTATTCTCAAAGTAGAGTTGACACTGATGATGCACTTGAACCTTCATTTGATGATAGGGAACAACTCAAAATGAGGACAAACAGGTGCAAATGTTTATTAAGGATCAGAACATGGAATGTACAAAGTATGAATCTAGGAAAATTGGAAGTTGTCAACAGGGAAATTGAATGCATAAAGTTCAATATACCAGGCATTAGTGAGCTGAAATGGACTGGTATTGGTCATTTTGAATTGGACAGAAATATGGTTTACTATGCTGGAAACAACAAATTCAAAAGGAATGGCATAGCGCTCATCAAAGTTAACATTTCAAGATATGTATTGAAGTGTAATGCTGTCTATGATAGGACAGTATCCATACGCCTACAAGGAAGACCAGTTAATACAACTATTATTCAAATTTACACACCAACTACTAATGCCAGTAATGATGAAATTGAAGAATTCTACCAATTTCTTAATCTGAAATAGATCAATTATGCAGTTAGATGTATTGATAATTACTGGTTATTGGAATGCAATGGTTGAAAACAAAGAGGAAAGGTCAATAGTTGGAAAATATGGCCTTGGTGATAGAAACTATAGAGGTCACAATAGAATTTGGAAGACCAATGGCTTATTCATTAAAAATACTGTTATTTTATACCAAATAAAATGCAATTATACTCATAGATTTTACTAGATGGAATACACAGACATGAAATTGGCTACATGTATGGAAAAGACTGTGGAAAAGATTAGTATCTTTTCATAGCTAAAACAAGGACAGAGGCAGATAGTAAAACAGTCCACTAGTTGCTCATATGTAAGTTCAGGCTGAAGCTGAGAAAAAATTTTAAAAGTTCATAAAAGCCACAATATGACAAAAATATCCCACCTAAATTTATAAACCATCGCAAGAACAGGTTTGATGCATTAAACATTAATAACTGAAGACCAGAAGAGTTATGGGATGATATCAAGAACATCTACCATGAAGAAAGCAAAAGATCATGAAAAAGACAGGAAGAAAGAAAAGACCAAAATGAATGTCTGAATAGACTCGGTAACTTGCTCTCCAGTATACAGATTCTAAAACAAATGGAAGAAATGAGGAAGTCAAAGAGCTGAATGGAAAATTTCAAAGGACACTTTGAGAAGTCAAAGTCAAAAGCTATACAGAAATGTTCAAAACCCTGGGTATAGAAATCCAAAAAGGAAGAACGCGTTCAATATTTCTCAAGCTGAATGAATTGAACAACAAAATTCAAGGCTCAATTTGTAATATTGAAGGACTCAATGGACAAAATCTTGAATGATGCAGAATGCATCAAAATAAAATGCAAGGTATACACAGTCACAATACCAAAAAGAAATGGTTGGTTTTCAACTATTTCAAGAGGAAGCATATGATGAAGAACCGATGGAAGGAACTGAAGGAAGAAGTACAAACTGCCCTGAAAGTACTGGTGAAATGTAATACCAGGAACTGATGGATGATAAATTGAAATCTTTCAACAAATTGATGCAGTTCTGTAGGCACTCACTCAGCTATGCCAAGAAATTTGGAAAAGAACTACCTGGCCATCTTAATGGAAGAGGTCCATATTTGTTCCCATTCCAAACAGAGGTGACCCAACAGAGTGAAAAAATATA
>NW_006408609.1:12539817-12541467 GCF_000296735.1 Chrysochloris asiatica | reverse complement strand
GCAAAATGAATTTTTTGGCAACTTCAATCTTTTCTCCATTTATAATGATGTTATATCATTATCATGATCTCCATTTATCATGGTTTAATTATGAAGATTTTAGTTTTCTTTACATTGAGGTGCAATCCATACTATCAGTTTGTTGTAGTCTTCAATCTTTATGAGTAAGTATTTTAAGTCCTCTTTACTTACAGTAAACAAGGTTGTGACAGCTGCAAATTGCAGATTGTTAATGAGTTTTCCTCCAATCCTGATGTCATGTTGTTCTTCGTCCAGATTACTTGCTTAACAAAGTGATTGAATGATGATGGTGAAAAACTACAACCCAATGCGTACTTTTCCTGATTTTAAACCATTCAGTATCTCTTTGTTCTGTGTATAGAGGTTCCTCACAAGCACAATTAAATGTTTTGAATTTCTCATTCATCACCATGTTATCTATAGCTTGTTATGATCCACACAGTCAAATAGCATTGCAAGATCAGTGAAATGCAAATACACTTCTGGTATTATCTGCTTTTATCTAAAATCCATCAGAGGCAACAAAGACATTTCTCACTCCATGTCCTCTTCTGAATCTAGCTTGAATTTCTGGCAGCTACCTGTCAATGAACTGAAACTGTTTTTGAATTACTGTCAGCAAAATTTACTTGCATGTGATACTGATAACATTGTTTGATGATTTCCACATTCCATGGGGTCACCTTAGTAATGGGCACAAATCTGAATATTTTCCAATCAGTTGGTCAATAATTCTCTTTCAAGTTTTTTTGGCAAAGACAATTGAGAGCCTCCTGCATTGTATCAGTTTGTTGTAACATTTCAATTTGTATTCCTTTAGTTCCTGGAGCTGTGTTTTTCATTGACTTCTTTCAGTAAGGTTCTTGATCAAATGGTTGAGCATTGACTGATCAATTCTTTTCAATACAATGATTGTGTATTCCTTCCATATTTAAAAAAAAAAAACTTTTTGTTGTGAACTGAGTGAACATTTATAAGCAAATCATCAGTCCCACATTAAAAAATTATACACTTCTTGTTATTACCGTGATTGCAATCCATTCCATATACCATCAGTTAACAGTATTTACCTCTAATTGCTTTGTTATTTCGCTCCTCCACTGCTTCCTACCCTTAACCATCATTTGTTTTGTTAGGTGCTGTCGAGTCAGTACTGACTCATAGCAGGCCCGTGCATAAAATAATTAAACATAGCCTGGTCTTGCATCAACCTCACAATTGTTGCTACATTTGAGCCCATTGCTGCTGCCACTGTGCCAATATATTATCTTCCTCTTTTAATCCAACCTTCCACTTTACTAAACATGACATCTTTCTCTAGGGACTAGACCTTCCTGATAATATTTTGAAGTACGAGAGAGGAAGATTGGCCATCGTTACTTCCAAGGAGCATTCTGGACGGTTTGTTCTTTGGACATTCCATAGTACTTTTAATGTTCTCCTCCAACACCATAACTCAAATGTATCAATTCTTGTACTATCTTCCTTATTCACTGTTCATCTTTGACATGCATATTGTTATTGTTGTTGTTGTCAGGTGCCATCTAGTTGGAACCGACTCATAGCGACCCCATGCACAGCAGAACGAAACAATGCTCGATCCTGGGCCAACCTCACCACCGCTGCCAC
>NW_006408609.1:12537113-12538781 GCF_000296735.1 Chrysochloris asiatica | reverse complement strand
TTTGTTGTTGTTATGTGCTGTGGAGTCGATTCCTACTCATAGCCACCCTGTGCAGGGTTTCCGAGGTTGTAAATCTTTACGGGAGTAGAAATCCTCATCTTTCTCCCATGGAGCAGCTGGTAGTTTCGAACTGTTGACTTTGAGGATAGCAGCCCGATTCATAACCTCTGTGCTACCAGAGCTCCTTAAGTATACCTTTCATAATTTTAAACCATTCAGTATTCCTTGGTTCTGTTCAAACAACTGCCTCTTGGTCAATGTACAGGTTCCTCACTATCACAATTAAGTGTTCTTGAATAATCATTCTCTGAAATGTTGTCCATAAATTGTGATGATCCTCACAATCCAAATCCTTTGAGGTGTCAATAAAAAAACAGGTAAACATTTTGCTAGTATTCTCTGTTTTAAGTGACATCCATCTGACGTCAGTGATATCCCATGTTCCATGTCCTTTTCTTAACCCAGCTTGAACTTCTGACAGATATCTGTCAATGTATGATTGCAGCGATTTCTGTATTATCTTTGGCAAAATTTTACTTGCATACAATGTTAAAGATATTGTCCAATAATTTCCACATTCCATTGGGTTACCTCTCTTTGGAATAGGCACATTTATGGATCTCTTGCAGTCAATTGGCCAGGTCTTCCCAATTTCTTGGCACTGATAAGTGAGTGCCTCCAGTGCTTCTCAGTTTGTTGAAAGATTTCAATTTGTATTCCATCATTCTTGGTGCCTTGTTCTTGCCAATTTCTTCAGCACACCTTGGACTTCTTCCTTCATTATCCTTGGCACTTGATCATATGCTACCTATTGAAATGACTGATTGTTGACCATATATTTAGGTATAGTTTACATGTATATTCCTCTCATCTTCTTTTGATGCTTTATACATCATTCAATCTTTTGCTCATAGAATCCTCCAATATTTCAAGTTGTGGCGTGAATTATTCCTGCTGTTCCCTCAGCTTGAGAAATGCTGAGCATGTTCTTCCCTTTTGGCTTTCTAACTCCAGGCCTTTGTTTTCCCAAACTGTTCTTTAAAATTCTTGGTTTAGCTCTTTTATCTAATTTCTTTCATTAGCTTAGCAGCTCTAGGCTGGACAGCATGTTTCAAAGTCCCTTCTGACATGTCATTATGAGTTGAAACTGACTCAATGGCAGTTCACAGCAACAAAAACAATGTCTAGGATATTAACCTTTGTGTGTTCAATTTAATTTTTGACAACATTCAATTTTCCTAGATTCATACTTCATATATTCCATATTTCACTTACTAATGTATATCTGCAATTTTTCTATTTTGTGTTGTGCCATGTCATCAAATGAAAGTCCCAAAAGCTATGCTCTATTCATATAATTAAGATCAATTCTACTTAGAGAAGACAGTGCTTCCCTAGTTATGTTTTGAGTGTTTTCCAGCTTGAGGGCTTATTTTCTGGCCCTGTATCTGAAAACGTTCTATCTGACAGTGTTATAATACTCTCCATAAGGTTAAGTGGCTAATGAATCCTGGTGTGGCATTGTAGGATAAGCAATGGATTGTTAACCACAAAGTTGGTTCAAACCCGCTATCCACTTCTCAGATACCCTATACAGGTCACTATGAGTCTGGACCAACTCAACAGCACACATAACAATGACAAAAACAAATTATTCAGAAGTGATTG
>NW_006408609.1:12536018-12536832 GCF_000296735.1 Chrysochloris asiatica | reverse complement strand
GAAGCTTAGCCATCCTGGCCTCCAAGGAGCACTCTGGCTGCACTTCTTCTAAAACAGATATATTGGGTGATGTTTAGAAGTTATTGTTGTTTTTTAAGTGCTGTTGAGTTGGTTCTGACTTACAGTGACTATGTATAATGTTTCCAACAGCAGATACTGGGTTTGGTGTACCAGCATTATAGTTAGCAGCCCAGTGCTTATCCTACAGTGCCAACCCAGGACTCAGAATTTAATTAGAAGTATGGAAACTTCATCAGGGATAGTTAGGGAAATTAGTGTTCTATATTTAGAAGCAGCAGTCAAGAAATCAAACAACATATTGTGTTAGGCAAATCTGCTGCAGGAGACTTTTTTCAAGTGTTGAAGACTAAAATTATCAGCTTGAAGACTAAGGTACATCTGACCCAAGCCATGCATATCCTCATATGCACGTGAAAGTTGGACAGTGAATAAGGAAGATCATAGAAGAATTGATGCATTTGAGTTTTGGTGTTGAAGGAGAAAATTGAAAATACCATGGGCTGCCAAAAGAACAAACAGACTTGTGTTGGAAGAAGTATAGCCAGAGTGCTCCTTGGAAACCAGGATGGCCAGACTTCGCCTCTCATTCTTCGGACATATTGTCAGGAGGGACCAGTCACTGGAGAAGGATATCATGTTTAGTAGGGTGGAGGTTCTAAGAAAAAGGGTAAGACTCCCAGTGAGATGGATTGGCAAAGTGGCAGCATTAATGGGCTAAAGCGTGGCAACAGTAGTGAGGTTGACCCAGGACCAGGCTGTGTTTTGTTCTGTTGTGCATAGGGTCACTATGAGT
>NW_006408609.1:12525376-12535614 GCF_000296735.1 Chrysochloris asiatica | reverse complement strand
GTTTATACAATAATATTCAAGATAACTCAAAAGTAAATGAAGTCCTCCTTTACACCATATTTTCACAAGTTGTTCTAAGGACAGTAAACATAATCTCAGTTGTTTTTCTTTGCTTTAAAACAAACTGTCTTTAAAGCAGTATAAAATGTATTGTTTCTGGATCGAGTATCCACATTCATATTTGCCAAAATATTTTGCAGTGGGTCTTTGGCCTCAATGAAAAGCATAAAATGGCTAAGGAGAGAACAGTGTTTATTTTCAAATTCTGTGACTGGCTTCCCATAATCCCTTATTAGTATAAATGCTGGTAAAAATAAGATATTTGGGATCAGATTTAATTATTTGGTATAAGCATGAAATTGATAGCTTCTTAATAAACCATTAAGTAAGAAAGCTAGTTTACTTAAAAATTAAGAGGCAACAATGTAATCTAGTATATAATGCAGGACTGGTAGAAAAGATAACAATGTTTTGTGAACAGGAAAATTCAACAACACTATACTCTAGAGAAACGAATGCCTACTTAAATGTTTTAACATTATAATAAACCAAAAGGTCATGCTTCAAAATGACCCAAGCGTATAACTTGTAATTGGAATATTTTGTTGCATTTGGGTATTTTACTGTAACATGTAGTATACAACTATCTAGAGGACTCACCACTTTCTTAGCACAACAGACAAACTTTCTCATACTCCTTTGGGTGTGGGGTGACCTTTTCCTCCCCATAATTTCCTATACTTTATACCATAAAATAAACAGAGGTATAAAATAAGTTTATACTGTAACAACTCTCTTATCCTGGTAGTTTTTTTTTTTTTTTCCTTGACATAAACACATATATTTTTGTTTTTCAAGTAGTACAGTATTTAATTTAGAAGTTTTAGAAGCTTCTAAAGTGTAGGGCTTTATGGCTATTAATTTTAGTACCAAAATACGTAAAGGTTCAGTCCATTTAATAATTATACTTGTTTTAAATGTCACTTGAAGAATTCTTTGTAGAGACTAGACTCAAGATTACACTATATCCAAAGAATGTACTTATCATCTGGGCTTTATAATTTTCCACCTTTTCTTCAGCATACTACTTACACTCATATTTTCTTCATTGACTAAACTGTAAGATTTTACCCTGGCTCTTCTCAAGGATCTATCAGATAACTTTGTAAACAGATATTTATAGCCACCAAACATCAACAGTTTAAACTGAGACTAATGCCTAGACTCATATTTCTTGTTAAAAGTAAAGCACTAAAGATTTACAGCTCTAGGGATTAACCTAATACTATCTGAAAAATTCATTCCAGCAATTCCCACAAATCTTAAAACCCAAAACAGAATCTTAGTGAAATTAAAAAATACATGTATCTCTACTGAAGAAAGGTAACTTTTACTTATTATGTCAAATATTATTAAAGGATAAGTGACCACACTCATATTTCTGAAGACCAAGACTTACCTTGGCAAAATCTAAAGACTGAAAAAAGGAGACAAGATACTAAATAAAACTATCATAAAAATAATCAATTTCTATCTTTCTGCTGCATGAGGAACAAAGAAGTCAAATAGACACTCTCTCTGGGAAACCATAAAATCTGTAAGAACAAATAGATATATTCCCTGTTATTCTGTCGGGGCATTATTTTATACATGTCAGGGGAAAAAAAAAAAAAAACCTTCAAAAATAAAAATGAATTCTTTAGCCTTGTGACTGTTTTCAAATAAAGTTTCTTGAATTTCTCTGACAAGCTGTTCAAGTAATTCAATTTTCAAACAGAGTTGTCACTCAAAGGCCTTTTAACATGGGATCTGTCCCACAGTTACAAAGCAACTTTCTCCTTTGTTGAAGGTGAGAGTGAGTCTTTGTTCCTTCAAGATCCCAAATTGCTCATTTAAAGTCATCCATGTCTGTTTTCCAACACTATTTATGTCAAATTGTAGGGGAACATCTTTAGGAACTTTTTTTACATCAGATTTCTTCCATTCTACCTAGAATGAGGAGACAGAGGTACTAGTTAATGGTGGTTTATGAGTTACTAGGCATTGAACTGCTCCAAATTGTCAATAAATACAGTCAAAATTCCTCCATTTATGGTGGAGTCCTCTATTGATGAGTTCTCGTTGCTACTACATTTGCTACTAGTAGTTGTTCTATGTTCAACTGAGCCTGAATCTTCAGGCCTCTTCTGAAAAGAAAAGTTCTATGATGAGTATCTTTCTGATGGCTTAATTTTCTTTCACTCCTGGAAGAGTTGTCTGAAATGTTATTTTTTTCTGTTTAACTGGTTAGGTCTCTTGAGAATTGCCATGTTTTCATTTTGTCTCAGAAAGTCTGTTTTCCTTTTCAGCACTGGAAAATGTCAATCTAAATTCTTGTCTCTTAAAGGTGGGCAATTCATAAGACTAATTCCTTTTCGAATTCCAGTTGCTTTTCTGGCTGCAAGGCTAGCGATAAGTCCTTAAGGAGGTCTCTTTCCAAGCATTACTCTGCCTCTATGGCTCAGACTATTTGACCCAAACCAGAATTCTGTTGGATTTCCCACCGTACTCTCATCCTGAATTGCTGGACACCACTTTGTTGGAGTCTTCTATCTGGTCTCAGAAAATTCTGCTTCTTACCTTCTTTTCAATTCAATTTGATTATATCATCCAAAAATATGTCTATTTTGTCAAGATTTTCATTGCTACGGGATTTTGAGGATAGCGACAGAATCCCCGTGGCACCCACTAACAGATACCAAACCCGCTCAAGGCTGGAGACGTTGCGTTGGGACAGTCAGCGGGGAAGGCCAGAGACTGAGGACTGCTACCTCCCACTCATGCATGCAGAGTAGCTGTACCAAGGTACAGAGTGTTTTTTGAAAAACATGTTCATGTAACAAATTCAGTGGTATTCTTCTGCCTAAGGAAATGAGGTGTGTGAAGATAATTTGGTTTGGTTCAATGTCAAGGTGACACTGTGAGAAACACTAAATACATAAACACAAATTTTAATATAAAGTTATTCTATAATTCATATGCTTTAGCATCTCTATGCTTGAGAGCAAGTTTCAGTGTCTTTTATGACATCCATTTTGACTTTTTCCTTCTTTCTTGTCTTCCCAATGACTTTTTACTTTCTTCACGTATGATGTTCTTGATGTCATCTTCGGTCTTTAATGTTTAATGTATCCAATCTGTTCTTCAGAAGATCTCTAAATTCAGGTGGGATATATTCAATGTCATATTTTGGCTCTCATGGACTTGTTTTCATTTTCTTCAGCTTCAGCTTGAATTTGCATATGAGTAACTGATGTTCTGTTCCACAGTCTACCCCTGGTCTTGTTATCACTGATGATATGGAGCTTTTCTATCGTTTCTTTCCACAGAGGTAGTCAATTTGATTTCTATGTATTGCATCTGGTGAGGTCCATGTATATAGGCATCTCTTGTGCTATCTAAAGAAGGTATTTGAAATAAACAAATCATTGATTTTGCAGAATTCTATCATTCATTCTCCAGCATCATTTCTATCACCAAGGCCATATTTTCTAACCACTGATCCTTCCTCTTTGCTCCGAAATTCTTTGCTTCAAACAAAAATCCTCACCACTGGACCAATAAACAACATTCTTAACAGAGAAACGATAGAAGTTGTCAAGGACTTCATTCTTCTTGGATCAACTATCAACACTCAAGGAAACAACAGTCAAGAAATCAAACGACGTATTGCATTAGGCAAATCTGCTGCACAAGACCTTTTTGAAGTGTTCAAAAGCAAAGATGTCAGCTTGAGGACTAAGGTGTGCCTGACCCAAGCCATGGTATTTTCAATAACCTCATATGCATGTGAAAGATGGACAGTGAATAAGGAATACTATAGAAGAAATTGTGCTTTTGAGTTAGGGTGTTGGAGGAGAATACTGAAAGTGCTATGGGCAGCCAAAAGAACCAATAGATTCGTTTTGGAAGAAGTGCAGCCAGAGTGCTCCCTGAAGGCCAAGATAGCCAAACTTTGTCTCTCATATTCGGACATATTGTCAGGAGGGACCACTCTCAACTAAATTTCTAGTGGATTTTTTTTAGGGGAACACTCTCAACTAAATTTCTTTAAGTAGGAGAAGGACTGTATTTCACACTGTTTGTTGTTAACTGTCATTGAGTTGTCCCTGGACTCATAGCAGTCCCATGTACAACAGAATTGAACTGTTGAGATCTATAGGGTTTTCATTGCTTGATTTTTTTGGAAGTCAATTGCCAGGCCTTTCTTGCTCATCTATCTTAGCTCCATTGGAACCTGTTCAACATTTAATAATACATAAACATCCATTGCTAGATGATTGTGCCTGATCATGAGGTGCATTAACCAGGAATCAAGCCCAGATCACTTTGATGGAAGGTGAAAATTCTACTATTGAACTCTTCCCCATATTGTACATATGGAGCCTAAGTATGGAAGGAGGAAAAGCTGAGAAAACAAAATTTTTAAACTGTTTGTGAGAAGGTGAGTTTGAGTGGTCATCGTGGTGCAGGACCAAATCTTGGGACACCCAGGCAGGACAGGTGTTTTGCATGTAGCTTGATTTTCACAAAGCTTCTCAGTACTGAAAATTTTAGAAAACAAAAAAAGAAACAAAATACATGATCTCTAGAATATAAAATTGTTTCTTTAGTAAAATCTAATTGATAATTAAATTGCACTGCCTAGTCCTTTGTCATCCTCACAATTGCTGTTATATTTGAGCCCATTGATGCTGGCACTGTGCCAAGCCATCTCAATAAGGGTCTTCCTCTTTTTTGTTAACTCTCCACTTTAC
This sequence comes from Chrysochloris asiatica, assembly GCF_000296735.1. Classification (NCBI taxonomy): domain Eukaryota; kingdom Metazoa; phylum Chordata; class Mammalia; order Afrosoricida; family Chrysochloridae; genus Chrysochloris; species Chrysochloris asiatica. The sequence goes on along the minus strand of NW_006408609.1, from coordinate 12,530,818 downwards.
CAAGAATGATGTCCTTCTCAAGGGACTGGTCCTTCTGATAACATGTTCTAAGTAAGGGAGACAAAGTCTTGCCAACCTGACTTCTAAGGAGCATTCTGACTGTACTACTTCCAACATAGATTTGTCTATTCTTCCAGCGGTCCACTGACCTTTTAATATTCTTCTCCAAAACTATAATTTAAATGCATCATTTCTTCCATAGTCTTCCTTATTAGTTGTTCAACTTTCACATGCATATGAAGTTATTGAAAATACCATGGCTTAGGTCAGGTGAACTTTAGTTTTCAAACTGATATCTTTGTTCTTTACACTTTAAAAACGTCTTGTGCAGCAAATTTACCTACTGATTGTAATACATTTGATTTCTTGACTACTGTTTCTATGACAGTTGATTGCAGACCCATGTAAAAAAAAAACAAAAAAAAACAAAACAAAAAAACTTTGACAGCTTCAATCTTTTCTCCATTTATCATGATGTTATTTACTGCTCCAGTTGTGAAGATTTTTGTTTTCTTTTTATTGAGGTATAATCCATATTGAAGGCTATAGTCTTCGATTTTCATTAGTAAATATTTTAAGTCCTCTTGGTTTCTAGTAAGCAAGGTGTGTCATATACACATTGCAGGTTATTAATGAGCCGTCCTCTAATACTGATGCCACATTTTTCTTCATATAATCCAGTTTATTGGATATTTGCTCAGCATACAGATTGAATACATATGGTGAAGGGATAGAACCTTGATGCATGCCTTTCCTGATTTTTCAATCACTTAGTAACTCCTTGTTCTGTTCTAATGACTGCTTTTTGATCTATGTATAGGTTTCTTTGACTGAACTAGGGATATGATGAGTAATTGGTATTTACTCAAGGTATGGACTATAATATACCTTCAGTGAGTGTATTTGTTGTTGTTGTTAGATGTCTTTAAGTCAGTACTAACTCATAGTGACATTACACACAGCAGAACGAAACACTGTCCAATCCTGGGACAACCTCATTACTGTTGCCACGCTTGAGTCCATCGATGCTGCCACTTGGCCAATCTATCTCTTTGGGGATCTTCCTCTTTTTCTCTGACTCTCCACCTTACCAAACATGATATCCTTTTCTAGTGAATAGTCCTTCCTGAAAATATGTCTGAATTATTAGAGATGAAGCTTGGTCATCTTGGTCTCCAAGGAGCACTCTGGCTGCACTTCTTCCAAAATGGATCTAATAGTTCTTTTGGCAGCCCATGGCACTTTCAATATTCTCCTCCAACACCATAACTCAAAAGCATCAATTCTTCTATGGTCTTCTTTATTCACTGTCCAGGTTTCACATGCATATGAGGTTATTGAAAATATCATGGCTTGGGTCAGGCGCATTTCTTCCTTTCATTGTCCAACACAGTCTTTTGCTTCCCTATGTTTCCTGTCCTCACAGTCTGGAATATGAGATGTTATATCTAAGACACAGCATTAAGAAGGTGCTTCTAATATTCTACAGGGCAGTGCATTGCTTTCATTTGTGTAAATTTTTGTAGTTGTCTTGGGAACCTGAAAACCACAGACTTAGTCTATCAAACATGGATAGGAAATATTGTGTGTGTGTAAAATACTTCTTTCTTCCCAAATCGGTATCCAAAATGATTGCAAAAATAATAAACAGTGAGAGAGAGTTTTGAATATGGTGACTAGAAAGGTCTTGAAGCCTGCTACAGGAAGGCAAATGACACCATGGTGTGCCAATGTAATAATTCATCTCAGTAAAGTAGAAACTAAAATTTGACTTTAGACACAACAGAGGGACTAGTTCTACTTTGTTGATTGTACTTCAGCATGTAATTAACTTAGCCAAAGGGGCTACTACCCATTTTAATTTAGCAGCAGTTGTGATATTAGCTGTTTATTTCCTTTATCTTTTTTCACACAGAAAATTTTTTAGTAATATTTTGTATTAAATGATATAAAATGTTTCCACAGATTATTACTATTTTTAGTTAAACCAGAGTATGAACATATTTTAATCTGGTGTTCAAACAATATGTTTCATAGCCAATTTAAATGAATTATTACACTGATATCAGTTGCTAGTCTTCATAATTGAATGAAACACTTAAACTGATCATCCAACACAAAAACATATATGTCAAGTTTTAACATTCTAGGAATGAAAACTAAACTTGTGTTCATGATTGCATCAGTCATTTTGTTGTTGTTGTTAAGTTGTTAAGTGCTGTGGAGTCAGTTCTGACTCATAGCAACCCTGTAGAGAGTTTCTGAGGAGCAGCTGGTGGGTTTGAACTGCCAACCTTGTGGCTTGCAGCCCAGTGCTGATCCTACAGCACCACAACAGGAGTTTTATAAAAGTATTATTCATTTTTATTTGCTCTTTTAGTTTTGTGCCTTCAACTCCAGTATATTTTTGGAAACAATGTATATTTAAAGTTTATTTTCATTTATTTCTTTTCCTTCTGTATGGTAAGATTCTCTTTTAAGTTCTCTGAGTATTATTTCTAGAAAAAAAATGTCCTCTTTTAACTGTTTGTAAACAGATATGAATTGTGATGTTTATGCTCAATGTAGTCTCAGTCAGGAAACAGAAAGTCAGATAGTCAAATGTAAAAGAAAAGAAAAGAAAAAAAAAAAAAAAAGGCATCTTCTTTCCCACCACTTCCCAGGTTTGTAAAGGATTCCTGTCAGATAGTAAAAACTTAAAGTTAGAATTTATTGGACAGGGGATGAAGGATAATTTGTGGTTACATTGGATTTTCACATTTTTTCTATTTAAAACTTTACCACAGATTTTATGTGGCATTTATAAAGGAAAATATCATCCTTACTGTATGGAGTCATGAATACTATTTTATAGAGTGTTTTAGGGGGAACTGTGGTTTGAATTTTGAATTAATGCAGAAAAGCTAAGGAAACCAACACAAAATAGTCTAATGCTTATGAAGACTTACTTAGCTCAAATATGGCATTTACGTAGGTAATGTTTGCTCAGTCAAAAGAAAAAAATAGTTTTTTCCTTAAGATCTTCACAAAATAGTTTACTAAGACGCAATTAACTATGCATATGCCCTGTTGTTCAACTTTCCTCATTATTAACCTAGTCCTCAACACTGCTTGCATCCCAGAGAAGGCCCTAAAGTATTTACTTTCATTTTCATTTATATTATTATAAGTGACTCATTTATAGAAATGGATAATTTGTTCTTTAATTTTTTAAAGTGTGTCATTCTGGTAATAACTTTCTTTTAGTAACTTAGAAGATGATGTTGCATAAGGTCACTAAATAAATAATGCTATACTCTATATTGAATTTCTGGTGTGGTTTTGTAGGATAAGCAGTGGGCTAACTAACCACAAGGTCAGTGATTCAAACCCACCAGCAGCTCCTTGGAAAATCCATATGGGGTCATTATGAGTCAGAACTTGTTTTACAGCACTTAACAACAACAATATACTCTATATTGTATATGTGACAGACACAAGAAAATTTCCAGAATATATTTGTTATAACTTTCTATTTAAAGAAGGATTTTAACTATATGAATTATATATAGAAGTCCAAGGATTTAAATGCAATAACAGCATATTCTGTATACTACTAAGAATGTGCCACACTCTTTGAAAACTTTAAATTTCAGAGTCAGTCTAAAAAGATGAAATTATATTTGCTAGTGCAGGCGCCCTGGTGGTACACTGATTAAGTGCTCTAAATACAGCAGTTTGAACACACAAGCAACTCCTTGAGAGAAAGATGAGGCAGTCTGCTTCTGTAAAGATTTACAACTTTGGAAACCCTATGGGCAGTTATACTTATCCAATAGGGTTGCTATGCACTAGAATGGATGGCAATTATAGAATTTATGAATGGTCAAATAGCACAGACCAATAGAAATTGGCAAAATTCAGTTTTATGATGGTGCACCAGTGATAAACATATTTCCGTCAAGTTGATTCTAACTCACGGTGGCTTGTGTATTATAGAGTAGAACTGAGCTCTGGAGAATTTTCTTGGCTTTGTGGCACTGTAGGATAAAGCACTGGACTGCAAGGTTGATTTGAACCACAAGGTCAGTAGCTCAAATTCACCAGTTTAACGTTGGAAACCCTATATATGGTCGCTATAAGTCAAAACTGACATGACGCCATTTAACAACAACAGAAATAATCTGTCCATAGCACCACTTGGTGAGTTCAAATTGTCAAACTTGATGAGTACAAACGGTGCCACCAAAGTACCTTACATCAGTGATTGTTGTTTTTAAGTGATATTGACTCTTAGCAACCCTGTATAGGGTTTCCAAGAAGTGGCTGATGAGTTTGAACCACCAACCTTGTGGTTCAAATCGACCTTACAGCCCAGAGCTTTATCCCACAGCACCACACCAGAACTTCAGTGATAATCATATGAAAATAAGTAGCTTTTCTAAACTACATCTTTTTTAGGGAGTGGCGTGGAATTAAATAGTTGTGGAAGTTTCAGACATGTAACAGCACTTTCTTTGCAATTCTCAGGAAAGAGCTTCATCACACTACTAGATTTGATTTCTAGTTTGTGTGCAGCACTTTTGTTTTATGTAAAACCCTCAAACTATGAGCCAAAGCCTACCTCTTCAGGCAGAAAACAGTCACTAAAATGGATCAGAAGATACAGACTGTGTACTTAAAAATAATAAAATTGTATCATTAGGCATATAAGGATTTATATAAGCCTAAGACCTTGGTCTTGTGTGCAGGTGGTTGATTTGAATTTGAATGAAATATTCTACTATCTATTAAATTTTTATTTTACATAATTTATAAAATAGGAACAACATTGTCCTTAAACACTTTTAAAAAGAATTTATGGGAAGAAAACAATCAGATGTTTAAAATATCATCACCTAAAATACAGTAATTAAGCTTAATTTAGGCTTGTCTGAATTCATGAAAAGTCTACTTTAGAGGATTTAAAAATAGTTTTATTATTTAATGTAAACTGCCAGGCAAAATAAGTAAAATAAATGTTGCTTTTTAAAACTTAAATTACTAGGTAAGAAACCTTTGCAATTAGTTGAATGTATAAACATAGCATATATGCCTGTGCTTATATAGCAATTACTTGCATGTAAATACTTACAAATTTGTAAAATAATATTTTTCTTTAAGAAAAAAAAAATCATTGGAATTAATTTACTAAGAGTCTTCCATGTTTATAAATGTTGTTACTGTTGTTAGGTGCTGTTAAGTTGGCTTAGACTCAGAGTGATCCTATGTACAACAAAAAGAAAAACTGCCTAGTTTTACACCATCTTTACAATTGTTAGTATGTTGGAATCCATTGTTGTAGCCGTTAGGTAAATCCATCTTGTTGGGTTTCTTCCTCTCTTTCAATGACTCTCCACTTTACCAAGCATGATGTCTTTCTCCAGAGTCTTGTCCCTCCTGATAATATGTCCAAATACGAGA
>NW_006408609.1:12522386-12524476 GCF_000296735.1 Chrysochloris asiatica | reverse complement strand
ATGGTATTTAACAGCAACTCACTGAAGTAAGATGTAGAAATTATCTTTGTGGACTATGCTATGCCAATTGACCTTGGTGCCTCCTAAGACTGTGGTCCTGAGCCCCAGACTCAGCTACTCATTGCCTTATGTAATATGATAATATCGAAGAAGTTCTGATCATTTTTCTGCTGTATATGTCACCACATTCATAGTTGTGTTTGTAAGAAAGGTTAATACTTATATAGCAATATCTTCTTTCAAACTCATATTTATGGGATATATACATATTGTTGTTGTTGTTAAGTGCTGTTGAGTCAGTTATGACTCATAATGATCCTGTATTGGGTTTCCGAGGAGCAGCTGGTGAATTTGAGCCTCCAACCTTGTGGTTCAAACTGACCTTGCAGTCCAGTGCTTTATCTCACATTGCTACCCCCCCATACACGTGTCACTCTTGCTCCCATACCCATTCAGCATGTGTCTGTGTCCATATATCTACCCACAAAACATTGTTCCAAATTTGTATATATATCACTATTTACCTTTAACCACTTTAGCCCTTATATAACTCCATGTATATTGACCTGTCTTCATCATTCTTTTACCAACCTCCCTCTTCTTATTTATTGCCCTCCCCATCACCAGAGTTAATATAAGTCTACCCTCAAATTAGTGAACTTCTCTACCTCCTCTGACCCTGGCACCTCAAAGAATGTTTCTTTTTTCTTTTTCAAATTTATGTATTTGTGGACTACATGAATATATACATCCCACTCTTGCTCCCTTACCCATTCAGACGAATTCCAATCCATGTATCTATTCACAGAATACTGTTGTTTCAAGGTTTTTAAAATCAAATCCCTATAACCCATGCATACCTCCCTCTATCTTCATCTATCCTTATTATTCTTCTGCCATCCTCCTTCTTCATGTATATTGCCCTCCCCATCACCCGAGTTAACATGTGTTTAGTCTTTAACCAGTGATTACTTTCCCCTCTCTTCCATCCCTGGTAACCATCAAAGAATGTTTCTTGTAGTCTGGAAAACTTTTCTTAAATGTTCACAGTCATGGTCTCATATATTTGTCCTTTCATAATTGACAAATTTCACTGAGCATAATGTCCTCCAGGTTCACTCAAGTTATGAGGTGTTTTGCAGATTCATTGTTATACTTCAATGTTGCGTAGTATTCCATTGTGTTTATGTACCAAAGTTTGCTTATTCATTCTTCCAATGTTGGGCACTTAGACTGTGTGTCCATCTTTTTGCTAATGTGAATAGAACTACAATGAACATCAATGTGTTTTTATCTACTTGCGTCCTGAGTCATATTTCCAGTGGATATATACCAAGTAGAAAGATTGCTAGGTCATAAAATATTTATATTTCCAACTTTCTGAGGAATTGCTATACCATTCTCCAGAGTGGTTGAATCATTTTACAGTCCTGCCAGCAATGTAGATGGCCCCAGTCTCTCCACACCTTCACCAACATTTGTTGTTTTCTGTTAATGTTGGTAAGATGACATCTCATTGTTCTCTTGATTATCGAATTGCAATGATCAAATTGCATGGTGCTATGGGATAAAGCACTGGACCACAAGGTCAGTTAAACCATAAGGTCAGTGGTTCAAGCTCAACAACTGCTCCTTGAAAACCCTATACAGAGTCACTATTAGTCAAAATGACTCAATGGCAGTTATAAACAACAATGAGTAATAATTGTGGCCATTTCTTCATAAATTTGTTAGCTGCCTGGAAGTCTTCCTTGGTGAAGTGTCTGTTAGTGTCCTGTGCCCATTTTTCAGTTGGGTTGTTTGTATTTTCTTGGAGAGGTGTTGTAGTTTCCTATACATTTAGATATTAGTCTTTTGCCTGATAAGTCGTTGCAAATTTTTTTTTTCCCAGTCTGTGGGCTCCCTTTTTAGTCTTTTGGTAAAATATTTTGATGCATATAAGTTTTTCTTGTGTGTTTTTTTGTAATGTTTGTGATAGTGTATGCATGCCATGTGCTAGAGCCCTTAAGTTTGTCACTAGTTTTTCACTGATGATCTTTATAGTTCTAGGTTTTACATTTAAATATTTAATCCATGTTGAGTTTGTTTTT
>NW_006408609.1:12520089-12521413 GCF_000296735.1 Chrysochloris asiatica | reverse complement strand
ATAGGGTTTCCAATCAGCAGCTGGTGAGCTTGAACCATTGATCTTGCAGTTCAAACGACTTTGTAGTCTCACACATTAGCCCACAGCGCCACACTTAGGAAGCCTTTAGTTTCTCTATCTTGCCTGATAGGTTTGACTAAGAATACAAAATTTTCAATATTCATTGCCAACACCATAATTCAAATCTGTCAATTCTCCAGTCTTCTCTATCCATAATCCAGCTTTCACATGCATATGCAGTGATTGAAAATAACATGGCTTGAGTTAGTCGCACCTTAATTCTTAAAGTGACATCTTTGCTCTTTAACACTTTAAAGTGTTAAAGATTGCCCAATGCATTATGGTGTTTGATGTTTTGACTGTTATTTCCATCAGCATGGGGGAATGATGAGACTGTCTGCTCCCATAAAGATTTACAATCTCGGGGTCTCTGAGTCAGAACCTATTACATGGTAGACAACTACCCATACCACCACCACTTCCATGTTTATTAACTATGGATACAACCAAGTGAAATGAAATCCTTGTTAACTTCAATCTTTTCTCCATTTATCATATGTTGTTTATTGTTCTAGTTGTGAGAATTTTTGTCATTGAGTTGTAATCTGTAGATCAAGCTGCATCCTTTGATGTTCATCAGTAAATGCTTTAAGTCCTCTTCTCTTTTAGCAACACAGCTTGTGTCATCAGCATATTATAGGTAGTTAGTGTATCTTCCTCCAATCCCGATGTCGTGGTTTTCTTTATATAGTATAGCTTCTTGGATTAGTTTCTCAGAAACAGATTGAATAAATAAGGTGAAAAGCTACAACACTGTTGTACATCCTTTCTAATTTTAAACTATATTGTATGCCCTTGTTTTATTTGAGCTACTGTTAATATGAGCCACATAAAACACATAAGCACAATGTAGTATTCTGGAATTCCATCTCTTCACAATGTTGTCCATAATTTGTTATGATCCACACAGTCTAATGTCTTTTAATAGCCAAAACATAAGTAAGCATTTTTCTGGTATTCTCTGCTTTCATTCAACATCATTCTGATGTTAGCAATACTGTCCTTCATTTCATGACAAATTCTGAATCCAGTGTGAGTTTCTGGCACTTTCCTGTTGCTATGCCATTGTACCACCACTAGTCTGTCAGTTTGTCATACTGTGGTGGCTTGTGAGTTGCTGTGATTCTGGAAGCTATGCCACAGGTATTTTACATACCAGCAGGGTCACCCATGGTGGACAAGTTTCAGATGAGCTTCCAGATGAAGACAGACTAGGAAGAAGGAATGACAATCTCTTTGATAACCCATACGAGTAAAGTTTTAC
>NW_006408609.1:12514914-12517494 GCF_000296735.1 Chrysochloris asiatica | reverse complement strand
CAGGGTCGCTATGGGTTGGAACCGACTCCACAGCACATAACAACAACAACATATTGTCTATGGAGTCCTGGTGTGTCGCTGGAGGATAAGCACTAAACCATGAGATCGGTTTGAATCACAAGGGTGGCAGTTCAAACTTACCAGCTGCTCCTCAGAAAACATATACAGCGTCACTATGAGTTGGAACTGATTCGTTGGCATTTAATAACAACAACAACATAGTGCAAAAGTAATTTCACATTGAATTATAATAAATTTCAAGCAAATCAATTTTGAACAAATAAACTGCAGAGCCTGTGTATTTTCAAAAATGCACAATTTATGCACATTGTTTGTCCAATGTTTTCCTTTGAGAGAATTTTATTTCTTTACATGTCTCCTTCTGTAATTCCTAGAGTGGTTTTTATACACAATATGAAGTACAAATACAAAAATTCTCTATTAACACCAAGATAAATTAGAGGTAATTTGTTTTAAAAAAAGATTCTTCATTTTATTGAAATATTCAAACCAGATTTACTTTCAATAAGATACCTTTGTGTATATCATACTTGATTTCATTTAAGCACACATATCTTAGCTCACACATATTTTAATGTTAGAAGGCATTTCCAAAATAATTGAAACAGTTCCTTTCAAACTTTAATGTGTATATAAATTGTCTAGGGGTATTGTTAAAATGCAAACAAAATTCAGTAATCTGCTGGGACCTAAGAGTCTACATTTTTAACGAACTGCCAGATGCTGCTAATTCTAAGACTATACTTTTTTTAGGTCCAATTATATATGGACCTAAAAAATCCTTCTAAATGTAGTGATTGTTTTGGGTGATCTCATCATTATAATGCTTTTATTACTTCAATGCAGACACTGAATATTCTGTTGTTATAACAATGTTTTTTGTTTTTTTTAAACACTAATACTTTCTGATAAGCCCAGAAGAGGGTAACCAACTGTACTAATAACTGGATTTAGAGTTTCATAATTTTCATATTCAAAGTGCATCTGTCTTTTAAAACAAATTTATCCTGATTTGTGAATCTGGGTAAGACAGGCATAATCTCTGGATTTTAGTATTCTTAGGTAAAATGAAGGTTCAAAACTAAAGCCGGAGTTTGTAGTAGACATATAAAATGTATATTTTTAAAATAAAAAGAATCCCTTCCAGCTCCATATTGTGTGATTTTAAAACTTAAGAGTAGGATATTACCTGGAAAAAAATGAAACATATATTGTTTAATAAATAAAATAAATCTATTCATTTTTTACCACTCATCTGTCAGTGTGTCCTACCATGGTGGCTTGTGTGTTGCTGTGATTCTGGAAGCTATGGGTATTTTAAATACTAACTGGGTCACCCATTGGTGGACAGGTTTCAGATGAGCTTCTAGATGAAGACAGATTAGGAAGAAGGAGAGATGGACTACTTCTGAATAGTTAATCACTGAAAACATTATGGATAGCATTGGAACACTGTCAGATATAGTACTTGAAGATGTGTCCCTCAGGTTGGAAGACACACAAAAAGTGACTGCCTCCTCAAAGTAGAGTTGACCATGAAGACGTGAGTGGAGAAAAACCTTTGGGAGCTTCATTTACTGATGGGGCACAACTCAAAATGAAGAGAAACAGCTGTTAACATACATTACTAAGCATAACATGGACTGTATGAAGTATGAATCTAGGAAAATTGGAAATGGTAAAAAATGAAATAGAATGCTTAAATATTGATATCCTAGGCATTAGTGAGTGGAAAAAACTGGTATTGGCCATTTTGAATCTGACAATCACATGATTAACTATGCTGGGAATGATAAATTGAAGAGAAATGACATCACAGTCATCATCAAAAATAATATATCAAGACCTGTCACAAAACACAACACTGTCTGTGATAGGATATTATCCACACTTCTACAAGGAAGACCAGTAAATACCACTATTATTCAAATTTGCGCACCAACAACTAAAGCTGGTGACAATGAAATTGAAGAATTCAACCAACGTTTTCAGTCTGAAATTGACCAAACAAGCAATCAAGTTGTATTGATAATCACTGGCGATTTGAATGCAAAGATTGGAAACAAAGAGGAAGAATCAGTAGTTGGAAAATATGGTCTTAGCAATAGAAATGATGCTGGAGATCGCATGATAGAATTTTGCAAGACCAATGATTTGTTCATTGTAAATACCTTTTAAAAATAACGTAAAAGATAACTATACACATGGATCTCACCAGATGGAATACACAGAAATCAAATGAACTACATCTGTGGGAAGAGACAGTGAAAAAGCTCCATACTATTAACCAAAACAAGGCCCAGCACAGACTGTGGAACAGATCATCATTGCCCATATACCTTGCTCTCCAGTGTAGAGATGCTAAAGCAAATGGAAGAAATGAGTATGTACAAGGACTGAACAGAAAATTTCAAAGATCACATTGAAAAGACAAAGTCAAATATTGTAGCAAAATTTGTAAAGACCTGGAGTAACAAGACCAAAAAGGTCTTAACATATCTCAAGCTGAGGTAACTGAAGTAAAAAATCAAGCCTTGAATTGTGGTATTGAAGGATTCT
>NW_006408609.1:12495631-12512533 GCF_000296735.1 Chrysochloris asiatica | reverse complement strand
ATCCACATTTCCTTTCATCAGCCCCGCCTAGATGTATGTATTCTTATATTTAACTTTCTTGCCTTCTAAGATCAAGAATCCCTTGTAAGCAGAGGTTAAGTGCTCAGCTACTAACTGAAAGGTCAGTGATTCAAACCTATCTGCCTCTTTTTGCAAGAAATATGTTGCATTCTGCTTCCATAAATACTTAACAGCCTTGGAAACAAATATGGAACAGTTCTAATCTTTCTTATTGCATCAATATGAGTCATAATAACCTCAAATGATTAAAACATTTTTTCCCCTCAGAGTATATTGTTGTTGTTAAGTGCTATCAAGTCAGTTTTGACTCATGGTGAACCTTGGATTGTGTTTTCAAGGAGCAGCTGGTGGGTTTAAACTGCCAACATGGGTGGTCTAGTGTGGTCTACCGTGCCACATCAGGATTTCTCAAAGTATACGCACTTTTAACCTTTGTATAAGTATTGTTACGTGAGCTATACCTATAGTGATTAAACCAAAAATCAGTGAACATGATTAAAAAAGAGGTGTACACTATTTGAGATCAGAATATCCAGACTTAAATTAGTGCTAAAAAATACTGTTCTTCCTTTCCACACCAGTGTTGTTGTCGTAAATCTTCAACTTATATTTAAAAGAAATTTCTGAGACATCTAACAGAGCTTTTGAGGACAAGTTTACGGCTTGGCATGTTTTTTTGTGGATCACTTGCAGAATGAACAGTGGGGGAAGGAAATGTTAAGGAGAGCAAAGTAATCAGTGAGGAAAGGAGCACCAGATGTTTGCTCCACTTCTCTAATGGGTCAAAGTGGAGGCATGGGTTATGGATATGCCATCTTTAGCAGATTTAACATGGCAAGCAGAGAAGTGTACATGGAAAGCATGAAATTTTACAAGTAAGTATTTGGATTTAAGAGAAATCATTTTTAAAGAAAAACATGAGTTTGCTCAGGGTGGAAGTTCAGCTAGTAGGAACTATTATGGACATAAACTTTCAAAAAAATATTTAAACATAGCAAAAAAAACCAAAACCCTGTGGCCATCAAGTTGATCATGGTTCATGGTAATCCCATGTGTGTCAGAGTAAAATTATGCTCCATAGTGTTTTTAAGGCTGTAACCTTCTAGAAGCAGATTGCAAGATATCTCTTCCAAGGGAAGTGAGTTTGAACCACCAACCTTTTTGTTAGTAGCTGAGGGCTAACTCTTTAATACTTCCAGGAACTTCTGGGGCACCTCCCTGGCTTGTCTTGGCCTTTCTCCCAGACCCCAATATTTAATTCATTGTAAGATATTTTTAAATGCCCCCTTTGAATTTTCTGAATTTGAATAACCTCTTTCTTGATATTCTAGAAAAAGAGAAACGCCATTTAAGAAGGAAAAATATAGCTAAGCCCTTTAAAGAAGAAAATACTTAACTAGTTCTGATGTGATGCTTCAGGTTAATGTGCTGGACTGTAAAGTCAGTTTGAACTAAAAGATTGGCAGTTCAAGCTTACCAGCCACTCCTCAGAAGCCCTGTACAGGGTCACTATGAGTCAGAACCAACTCAATGACATTTAACAACAGTAACATTATGGTATAAGTAAGTTTGCTTGTTATATATGTGATAGCAAGTAAAGTGCAGTGAGTTGCTTCATATGGCTCTTCTTACCTATAATCTTTGTAATTCCCATCAAACAATAGTTTTATCTTGATGGGACTGAATAAGAGAAGGTGATAGAAGATGCTAATAGGAGTATATGATTCAATTGTGAGTAAATAACAAAATTAATTCTGGCTGTAAAAACACTGAACTATATAACATATATAAAATGAACCATCTCAAAAGCAGTACTGAGGGATCTCACTACTATAAAAGAAAAAGAACCAAGAATAAAGTGAGTCCTTTGGACCCAGAGATCTCTGTGCATTGAACCTCCTTGATCCAGGGATAGAAACCTGTGACATCAAAGGAGTGATAGAGGAACAAGAGCAGAACCATGAGTCAGAGCAGAAGACAGAGAGTTGGGCTTCCCAACTCATGTAGCAAGTAAAGCTGAGAGACTTTGCAGAGTGAGGTGTCTCCAGGCACTTAATTGGGAGAGCAAGGTTTGCTGCCCCATGGAGTTACAGCCAAGTGTCTTCAGACTGAGGCTTATGGTGGAGTGGTATGTCATATAGGCATTTATCAGCAGCCCTAAAAGAACTTTGTAACATTGCCAGAGCAGGACAAAGGCCTGTTTTGACTAAAAGAACTGTGCCTTGAACATTTCTGTCCCTGAATTGTAACTAGTTAACTTCCCTAATAAAACCCATAGCTTTCAGTAAGGTGTCTGAGTTTTGTGTGGCCATTGCAATGAATTATCAAACCCAATTGAGTAAAGAGTGCCATGGGAGGGATGACATTTTTTTTTTTTTTTTTTGCCTTATGACTTCTCTCTGACAGCACTTTCAATGAAATTTGACTACAAGAAAACATTGGTAACAGAAAATTTCCTGCCAATCCCTAAAAGGAGACTGTTGTAAATCCTAACCTCTGTGATTGTGGTCATCATCCCATTTGGGAATAGGTTTTCACTGTTATTATATTAACAAGATAGGATTAGGGTACAGTGTGCTTTAAATTAATCTATTTTGAGATATAAAAAAAGATTAAACCAGCAAGCAGGTATGATGACAGAGAGGTGCAAAGCCATGTAAAGATTGCCCAGAAACAAGCTAAAGGAGACAAGGACCTTCATTCAGAGCCAACAAACAGAAATAGCCATGAATTCAGATTTCTAACCTCTTAAACTATGAAAAACCTTTTTTTTTTTGTTTGTTAAAGCCACCTATGTGTTCTATTTCTGTTACAGCAGCACTTAGAAAACTAAGATATTCTGGCTTTAAAAAAACTCTTAAAGTGTGACATCGAGTTGATTCCACCCATAGTGACACTCTATACGGTTTCCTAGCAGCAACTGGTGAACTTAAACTGCCAACCTTACAGTATAAACGGCCTTGCATTCATAGGATCATCTTAATCAAGGATGTTAACTGTCAGTGTCAGTTTTACGATGATGGTGGTGGTGATTAGGTGCCGTGAAGTCGGCTCTGACTCATAGCGATCCTATGTAGGGTTTCCAAAGCTCTAAATCTTTACAGGAGCAGAATGCCTCATCTTTCTCCCATGAAACCGCTGGTAGTTTTGAACTACTGGCTTTGAGAATAGCAGCCTGACTTGTAACCAGTACGCTGCCAAAAGTCCTTGGAGGTTGACTATATGGTATTATTTTAGGTGGTGCTTCTCCTGCTGTGACATTATAAGACAAGCACTGGACTACTAACTGCAAACCCGACAGCTGCTCCTTGGAAACCCTATACAGTGTACCCATGAGTGGGAACTGACTCTATAGCACTTAACAGCGACAACAACAATCTCTCTAAACATCTCAACCAAATACCATGATCTTTAGAAATCATTCCTAGTGGCTTTTATTTATTTTCCAATTGATTTGAGTTTTTAATGCAAATACTCTTCAGAACTTTAGCAGCCATGGCTATAACTTTGTTTTTCAGCCCTGTCTCCAAATGTTATATGATGTTTGGTGTTGGAAGCTGTAGAGTTTCAGAGGACATTGAATTGGGAAAGGGACATTTCTATATGGAAACCAATGATATCTTGCTTTAGTTTCCTAATGTTGTAATAGAAATATCACAAGTGATCACCTTTGGAGAACAGAATTTTTTTTTTCCCTCAAAGTTCTGGAGAAGATGCCTAGTTTCTGGTGTTTTCTGGCAACACTTGGCTTTTCTTTGCATTTCTCAGTGATCCTTAACATCTGTCTTTCCCCTGTGTATATCTTTCCTCTGTGTCTATTCTGGTCTTTTTATAATTCAGAAGTGGTTAGGTTTCTACCTTACAGTGGTATGACCTCTTTAACATAGCTCCCAACCCTACTTCCTAAACAAGGTTATGCTTATAGTTACAAGGGTTAAGATTTAAAAACATGATTTTAGAGGACACAATTCAACCCATAAGTCATTGACTTAGAAAAAATGGTTAGAAACAGGTGTAGAATCATGATGACAAAAGAAGCAGCTTCTCTAAGGACAGTTGTGAATATATTTCAGCTCATTAGCTTCACATTCTCTGCTTCATTACAATAATTGCAATCCCCACCATGTTCCAACAGTTAACAGTATTTACCTCTATTCACTTTAACTATTGTATTCTTCCTTATGTCCCCTGCTACCTTTATCTTTCCTCTACTAATATCCCTCTTACTGTATATTGCTTGCTCTCATCCACGTTAACATGTGCCTGCCCTCTAGCCAGTAAATAATTTTCCCTACCTCCTCTCCCTTTATAACCATCATAGATTACTTCTTTGATCAAGAAAAGCTTTTATTAAGTTTTACAACATTGTTCTCATGCAATATTTGTCCTTTTGTTGACTAATTTTACTCAGCATAATGTCCTTTGGGTTCATCCATATTGTAAGGTGTTTTGCAGATTCATCATTATTCTACCATTTTTTATAGAATTTCACTGTATGTATGTACCAAAGTTGCTTAGCCATTCTTTTGTTGATGGTCATTTAGATTGTCTCCATTTTTTTGATGTGTCTCTTTTTTACATTGTAATTTCTTTAGATCACTTGTCTTACAGTGTGACAAATCTTGTCTCACAAGATTGACTTTAACAATTTAAATATTTCTTTGGATCTTGTCTTAAAAGCTAAGTGTATGTCAGTGAAGAAGGATGGTTGTGGCTTGAGTTGATAGGATTAATAAATTACCCAGCTGAGT
This sequence comes from Chrysochloris asiatica, assembly GCF_000296735.1. NCBI lineage: Eukaryota > Metazoa > Chordata > Mammalia > Afrosoricida > Chrysochloridae > Chrysochloris > Chrysochloris asiatica. Next base: position 12,507,761 of record NW_006408609.1, on the reverse strand, counting down.
AAGCTTTTGTGGCTGGGATTCACTTAAAATGCAAAGGGTAGACAGTTGTATAACTGATGCTAGAGACAGAAACCAATTTAAATATAGGAGAGGGATTTAAACTACTAAATACCACCTTTCTTCCGCAGTCAGAAATAATTTCTCTTTTCTTCCAAATAAGAATTGAAAATGACATTAGTTTTAAAGCAGATAATAAAGCTATTACAATAACCAAGTATATTTATTCTCCATATAAATGAAAATCACATGACAAAACTGTGGTGGAAAAATGGATGGAAAAACCCTTACAATTGCTGAGACAAGGATTTCTTAATATTCTAGTCAGTTTTTACATCTGGCAATAGTTTATTACCAGCCCCTATATTCCCTAGTCCTGATTAACTTGTTTTTATTGTTGTTAAGTACCGTGGAGTTGTTTCTGACTCATAGCAACCTTGCACAGGGTTTCTGAGGATACAAATCTATACAGGAGCAGAAAGCCTCATCTTTTCCCCATGGAACAGCTGGTAGTTTCAAACTGCCGACCTTGAGGTTAGCAAGCCTGATTTGTAACCACTACACTACCAGAGCTTCTTACTGATTAACTAGGGCCAGGGAATTCTAGCATGTTCAGGCCCAGAATTAATTATTTTTGGAACCAATTCTGGATCTGACAGGAAAACATTCATATAGTCCAGTAGTCATTGGTAGATGGAAATTATCTGAATCCTGTCTTTCTTATGTTATCTTTCTAGTCATTATCCTTCTTTAGTCTTCATTTTCATCTACATATCCAGTTTATACTCTATGCATTAATATTTTCTGTTTGTGGGCTAAATGGAGCTTTAGAGAGAAATTAAGCTTAGAGAAAAAAAGTAGTTTATTTATTTTTCAGTCCCTGCACATTATAAAAAATTAAAAACTGAAATTTTGTTAGCTGAAGACAACTCATCAGCACATTGGTTAAAAGGCTTAGTGATCTACTTCTGAAAATTCAAAGTTTGAAAATTCTAGTAAGCACAATTTTACTCTGACACAAATGGGACCTTTATGAGTGAGAATCCACTCATCAGCAGTTTTAGATATATACATATTAACTATTTTATAATTATAATAATTTAAAAATACATACGTATAGGGTGGTGGTGGTGAGTAGATTCTGACTCATAGCGACCCTGTGTAGTTTCCGAGGCTGTAAATCTTTACCGGTGCAGATAGCCTCAGCTTTCTTTTGTGGAACCGATGGTAGTTTCAAACTGGTAACCATAAGGTTAGCTACCTGACTCATAACCACTATGCTACTAGAGCTCAGAGCATGGTGACTCCACAGGATTTGCACAGTACTGCAAATGACAAGGTCGGTGGTTTGAGTACATCAGTGGCTTGGTGGGAGAAAGATGAGGGTTTCTGCTACCACAAAGACTTAAAAACCCTCAGAAACCCTATACAGGGTCTGTTTGAGCTGGAACTCGTTCAATGGCACTCAAACAACACACACACACACACACACACATAAATATATACATATTTATGTGATTTAGTTAGCTCGGACTCAGAAACCCTGTGTAGATTTTCCAAAGAGCAGCTAGTGAGTTTGAATGGCTGACCTTGTTTTTGCTGTACATTGCAAATCCTGCGGAGCCACCATGCTTGTGTTTCAAGGAATGACTGGTAAGTCTGAACCTTTGATCTTGAGGTTCAAACCAACCTTGTGGTCCAGTGCTTATATATATGGAGTCATGGTGTGGGGTTGTAGGATAAGCACAACACTGGACCACAAGGTTGGTTTGAACTGTCAGGTGGAAGGTTCAGACTCACCAGTCACTCCTGAAACACTACCAGGATCGCTATGAGTCAGAGCTGATTTGGTGATACTGAACAGCAAAATGTTCTTGCTCTCTTTCATCACCTCTATCTGCCAAATCACCAAACTTTTTTCAATCCAAATATCTGCTTCCTTTAAGTCTTTGCTTGGGCAAATCAGCATGACTACAGAAAATCATGAACTCAGATTATTTTTAATATAAATTCATTAATTCTTTATTTGAACCATTAACCCTGCCCAGGAAGTCTGCTACTAGCCAGTTCTCCCCCATTCAGTGTGGAAACTATTTCAAACATTTTCTCAAGCCTTAGAATATAGCTTTCTGATATTCTTTACAGGGTTTAAAGAAACCACAATATGAACTTTCTCAATTTATCATCATCAAATCTATATTCTTATCTATAGATTGAAGCATCTGCATTCATTCTCTCCAGTCTTCCTAAATAAAATATGAACTGTCCTTACGAGCTAAGACCCACTCTTCCACTTCTTCACTTCCATTTAAAGCTCTTTAACCCTTATCAGGAAAACTATTTAGCATATATTCTCTTACCCAAACATTCAATCCTGCTCATTCCCCTTGATCATTGCAGTACTGGGTGGTGCTGTAGGATAAAAACTGTACTGCTAACCTCAAGGTTAATAGTTCAAACTCATCAACTGCTCCTTGGAAACTCTATATAGGGTCAGACTAAATTGGAACCTACTCAATGACACTGAACAACAAACAACAACATCTACATTTAAAATAATGTAAAAAATAATGTAAAATATACAACTGGTACTTTAAATACCAGCAAGATCATCCATGATAAACAAGTTTCAGCTGAGCTTCCACATTAAGACAGGAAATACAGGCCTACTACTTCGGAATGCTTCTTGTGGTTGTTGTTAAGTGCTGCCAGTTGGGTCCAGCTTATAACAACCCTGTATAGGGTTTCTAAGGACTGACTGGTGAGTTTGAACCACCAACTTTGCGTAGCCACTGAAAAACTTATGGATAGCAGTGGCACATTATCAGACATACTGCCAGAAAATGAAAACATTATGAATAACACCAGAATATTGTCAGATATAGTTCAGAAGACGAGCCCCTCAGGTTGAAAGCCATTCAAAATATAACTGGAAAAGTTCAATATCATCAACCAAAACAAGGCCAGGTGTAGACTGTGGAACAGATCAACAGTTGCTCATATTCAAGTTTAGGCTGAAGTTGAAGAAAATTAAAACAAGTTCATAAGAGCCAACATTTTACCTTAAACATATCCCACTTGAATTTGAAGACCATCTCCAGACAGATTTGATGCATTGGATATTAATGATTGAAGACCCAAAGAGTTATGGAATGGCATCAAAAACATCATACAGGGAGAAAATAAAAGACAAAAATGGATCTCAGAAGAGACTTTTAAACTTGCTTTCACGCTTAGGGATGCCAAAGTACAAGAATGACATGAGGAAGTAAAATAGCTGAACAGAAAATTTCAAAGGGCAACTAAGGAAGACAAAGTCAATTATTATAATGAAATGTACAAAAATATTTAGTTAGAAGACCAAAAGGGAAAAATATGTTTAGCATTTCTCAAGTTGAAAGAATTGAGTAGAAATTTCAAGCCTCAACCTGAACTATTGCAGGATTCTATGGGCAAACTATTGAATGATGCAGAAAGCATCAAAAGTATGTGAAAGGAATATACAGAGTCATTGAAACAAAAAAAGGAAAAAGAAAAAAAAAGGACAATACTCAACCATTTCAAAAGGTAACATATAATTTAAGAGTCAATGGTTATGAAAGAAGAAGTCCAAGTTGCATTGAAGACATTGGCAAAGAAAAGGGCTCTAGGAATTGATGGAATACAAATTGAAATCTTTCAGCAAACAAGAGCACTCACTCATCTATGCCTAGACATTTTTAAGACAATTACCTGGCCAACTGATTGTGCTTATTCCAAAGAGGTGTCCAAACGGAATTCAGAATCATTGGACAATATCATTAATATCACAAGCAAGTAAGATTTTGCTAAAGATACTTTGAAAAGTCTGCAATAGTACATTGACAGGTAACTGTCAGAGGTTTAAGCAGGATTCAGATGAGGACTTGGAACAAGGAATATCATGAGATGGATCTTTGCTGTAAACAGAGACTATCAAAAAAAAAAAAATTACCTGTGCTTTATTAGCTATGCAAAGGTTTTTGACTGTGTGGAGAAATCATGACAAGCTACGGATAACATTGCAAAGAATGGGTATTTCAGAAAACTTAGTTGTCTTCATGAGGAATCTTTATATAGACAAAGCGGCAGTTGTTCGAACAGAACAAGGGAACATAGCATGATTTTAAATCAGGAAAGGTATGTGCTAGGGTTGTATTCTTTCATCTTATTTATTCAGTCTGTCCACTGAGCAAATAATCTGAGATGTTATATTATTGAAGAAGAATGAAGTATCAGGATTGGAGGAAGGCTCATTAGCAATGTGCAGGTGACGCAGTCTAGCTTGCTGAAAGTAAAGAGGACTTGAAATACCTACTGATGAAGATCAAAGACCACAGCCTTCAGTATTGGCTGCACCTCAATGAAAAACAAAAAATCCTCACAACACAAGGCCAATAAATAACATCATGATAAGTGGAAAAAATTGAAGCTGCCCAAGACTTTGTTTTGCTTGGATCCACTACCAACACTCATGGAAGCAGCAGTCAAAAAATTGTAAGATGTACTGTATTTGGCAAATCTGCTGCACAAGACCTCTTCAGAGTATTGAAGAGCAAAGATGTCACCTAACAACAATAACATCTACATTTAAATTCCCTAGCTTTCATCCAAATTAGCAATCACAACAGCAACAAAACCAATATTGACTTTTTCTCTTTCCAATTACAATCCTTTTTCTATCTTTCTAACTGTGTCAAGTATCTTGATTTGATATTCACTGTCTTGTGACCTACTCATTCACAACTCATTGCAGTTTAGCATCTGCTCTCACTACCACTAAAATTCTTAGTTGACATGAATTATGGCTTTGATATTGCCATTCCAGTGATCATTTTTCAACTCTTACTTCAATTTTGCAGCAGTATTTAACACTGTCATTCTTGGTCACTCTACCTCTCTCTTCTAATATTATGTTTTATTATTATTTACACTATCTATTTATTTGTATGTTGTTTTTGCTACTATGTGTCATTGAGTCAGTTCTGATTCATATCAATCCTATGTTTAACAGAATGAAATACTTCCTGGTCCTGTTTTATCCTAATGTTGTTGTTGTTGTTAAGTGCCGTCGAGTCGGTTCCGACCCATAGTGACCCTGTACAGGGTTTCCGAGGGTGTAAATCTTTACGGGAGTAGAAAGCCTCATCTTTCTCCCGCGGAGCGGCTGGTAGTTTCGAACCGCTGACCTTAAGGTTCACAGCCCGATTCGTAACCACTACGCTACCAGAGCTCCTTTATCCTAATAATGGTAGCTATATTTGAGTCCATTGTTAACAGCTATTTTGTCAATCCATCTTGAAATGTAATAAAAGTGTAAACCATTGATGTAGAGTCAATTTTGACTCCTAATGACCCTGGCATAAAACTGCCTCATCGAGTTTACAAGATTGTCATCATTAAAAAAACAAACAAACAAAACCTTTTAATTGAGAATTGAGTGAAGATTTAACTGAGGATGTTATCAGTTTTGCTTTCAACAAATCATACACATTACATCTCATTGGTTGCAGTTCCCTCAGTGTAACATCACTTATCCCACTTCCTCCCTGGGTTTGTTTCCATTCTTTCTTCTTCCCCAACCCTTCTGAAGTTTGTCCTTGGATGAACGCTGCAATTTTTATCTCAAATGGTTGATTATTCTATGGTGTGCATACTTCACTAGTGTTGTACTCCCTATAAGGTGATAGTTATGTGCCATGGAATCAGTTCTGACTCATAACGACCCTGTACAGGGTTTCCAAGGCTGTGAATCTTTATGGGAGCAGAAAACCTTATCTTTCTCCTGCGGAACAGCTGGAAATTTCAAACTGCTATCCTTGAAATTATCAGCCCGATTCGTAATCACTATGCTATCAGAACTCCTTATATTCATTCCTATTATTTGGCTTAAAATTGAACCATGAGGGTTAGTTTATTTGCAAATCTGATGGGCGACCAGTGGTCATAGTCATGGGACTTCACCAGTCTATCTAACCAGTAGGACAGGACTTATAAATACTTTTAAGTTTTGTTCCATATTTTCTCCGACTTTATTCAGGACGTTCTATTGTGATCCTTTTTAATGTAGCTGGTAGTGGTAGCTGTTGTTGTTGCTGTTAAGTGCCATCGAGTTGCTAGGCACCATTTAATTCCTCTGGTCTCAGTGTCATGAGACTGATGTTCAATTAGTCCTTTGGCCTAATTGTTTCCTGTGTCTTCAACTTTCATCATTCTTTTTTTTTGTCAAGATAAGGAGACACCAGTAATTGCACCTTAGATGGCTACTCATGAGCTTTTAAGCTCTCAGTCACTACTCATCAAAGTGGGAAATAGAATATTGTCTTTATGGACTATAGTATGCCAATTGACCTTGTGGTCTATGATCATAAACCCTCGGGCCTAGTGACTGATCCCAATGATAATATCTAAAACATTTTTATAACTTTGCATTCTGTATGCTCCACCACATTCATGTATTTGTTTACAGCAAAGGTAGCACCACCCATCCCTCCCACATCACTCTTTACTTAGCAGGGTTCTATAATTCCATGACCACATATCACTTGCAATTATGGTGTTTATTAGAGAAATTAGCCAGTTAGAACTCAGGGTCAGAAATGTTCAGGGCACAGTTCTTGCAGTCATGATGTTCTTTCCTCTGCTATGCCCACAGGCAGGCCTCATTTTAGCCCTTGGCTCCTTGACCTGGCTTCTGTCCTGTTTTAGAAATATTATGAAGTTCTTTTAGGGAGACAGTTACATTTCTGCAAGACAGTCCACCATAAACCTCACCCTGAAGCCACTTGACTCTAGATCCTTGAGTCATAAAACTTAATTCACTGAATTGAATCCCTGATGTCTCACCACCCTACATGCAAGCCATTTGCCCAAAGTCACTCAGCTTTACTTGCTCTACCCTTCTGTCTTGTGCTCTGGCAACATTTTGCTGATGTTGCTCTTCTGCCATTATACCAGTGTCACAATTTTCTATCTCTGGTTCAAGGAGGTTCAGTGCTTGGAGAGCTTTAGGTTCAAAGGCTGCACTTCACTTCTGGTTCTTCTTGATGGTAGTGAGATTCCGGCTGCTGCTTCAGAGATGACTCATTTTGTAATCCAGTGCATTAGCCCACAGTGCCACACCAGGACTCAGAAGCAGATTGTTAGACCTTAATTCTAAGGCATCACTGGGTGGGTTTGAAATACCAACCTTTTGGTTAGTAGTCTAGTGCTTAATCATCTTTGCCATTGTTTTATAATACAGATTGTTGTTGTTTTAAGTGCCATCAAGTTGGTTCTAGCTCATCGGTATCATTTATAGGATTTTCAAGGAATGGCTGGTGGGTGTGAATTGCCTGCCTTGCTTATCCTATAGCGCCATACCAGAATTCCATAATGTAGAGTAGCATACATTTTTGTTTTCAGGAAAAGAGCTTTTAATTTTAACATTGAAAAGAGATTAATTTTCTTTTAAACTGTTAAACAATTATTTTAATTTTATTGCTTAATATTTGTGGATTTTCCAACACATTAATGACTTTATTTTTGAAGAGATCGGCTCATGGAATATCACTTTATTTTCAATTTAGTGAACACAGTGACTTTTACTAAAAAGATACTAAAATAAACATGTGCACTTGGGATTATTAACTATATATTTTGATAGGCACAGTACAATATAAATTAGTCTTCTACAGCTTGATGGCACATATCATCTCACCTAACAAAGGAGGTACACTTCTTAGAACTTTTGAAAGATGTTTCTTCTGTTCCTCATCACACAAATTCAATCTTTTCTTGCACAGATTTCTCCGTGACACAGCAGATGACTATGCAAGACCATTTATTTAAGTGAATATCTTAGTGATATTACCAGTCAAAATTGTAGGTTGAGGTCAAGTGATGTCAAGTCATTATTTAAAGAAACAAAGACAAAAAGAAAGAGACAAATTAGAGAGAAGAAATTTAATACATTTTGGCACTGTAAGAGGGAAGGTCAGAAAAGGACACAAAGTTAGAATGATGTAATTATAATTGGCTTCAGTTCACAAGTGTCGGGTTGGCAGTTAGCCAAAAAGTCACTTTGATGTTTGTTTTTGTATTACTATTTAGTAATCCGTATCTTAAAGTGGGGATTTCAAAAGATAATTTTATGGTGGAAAGTTGAAAATTGTGGTTATTGCATTACTTTAAACAGTGTTTCTAAAAATGCAATGGCTATATCTTATTTAGAGTTTTCATTTTAAAAGATGTATTTCATTTTAAAGATGTATTTCCTCTAGACATGTCCATCTGTAGTATCCTACACAAACTAGACAGAACCCACTGTTGTACAGGTATTTGTTTGAGGTAGTAATGGGAATATAACTTTTGAGTTCAGAAAATTACTTAAAGACCCCCATATCTTTTAAAATTATGAAATAATCAGACCTCTGTAGCCTCCTTCTCCTGCTTCGTGAGTGGGATTTTTGTCATGCCTATAAGGGGGAAAGGACTCCTGGTGTGACAATGTGGGTTAATGCACTGGACTGCACAATCTGTTTGAACTACGAGGTCAGTGGTTCAAGCTCACCAGCTGCTCCTTGGAAGCTCAGTACAGAGTTACTATGGGTCAGAAGTGACTTGAAGACACTTTACAACAATAACAACAAATAAAGGGGAAAAAGGAGTCATCTGCTAGAAGTTTTCCTTTGCATTTTCTAACTAGCTTGCATTATGTACTTTTCTGCCCTGCTGACTGTGGTCACCTAAATAAAATCTTACTTTATTAGCTAATTCACACATATTTAGAAACTGATTACTTCTTATATTGGTGAGTGGTTTTAGGTAAAATGTATATTCCATGCTGATATTATTCCTGTCCAATAGAAATATAATGTGAGTCACAAATGTTAATTTTAAATTTAAGTAGCCACAATTTTTTTTTTTTAAAAGGGAAAGTTAATTTCAATAATGTATTTTTATGTCACTCTGGTAATGTAGTGGTTATGAGTTGGGCTGCTAACCTCAAGGTCAGCAGTTCCAAACTACCAGCGGTTCCATGGGAGAAAGATGAGGTGTTCTGCTCCTGTAAAGATTTACAGCCTCAGATACCTGTGCAGGGTCACTATGAGTGGAACCGACTTCACGGTACTTACCACCACCACCACCAACAATATATTTTTAAGTCAATGTATGGAAAACTATCATTTCAATATGTAATGAAAAACAGCCACTTATGCTGCAACCACCTATGATGTCAGCTTGAAGACTAAGGTGTGCCTGACCCAAGCCGTGGTATTTTCAATAACCTTATATGCATGCAAAAGCTGGACAGTAAATAAGGAAGACCACAGAAGAATTGATACTTTTGAGTTATGGTGTTGGGTGAGAATATTGAAAGTGCCATGGGCTGCCAAAAGAACAAACAGATCTGTGTTGGAAGAAGTACAGCCTGAGTGATCCTTGGAGGCCAGGATGGCCAAACTTCATCTGTAATACTTTGGACATATTGTCAGGAGGGACCAGTCTCTGGAGAAAGATATCATGTTTGGTAAGGTTGAGGGTCAGAGAAAAAGAGGAAGTCTCCAAGCGAGATAGATTGGCAAAGTGGCAGCATCAGTGGGCTCAAGCGTGGCAACAATTTTGAGGTTGGTCCAGGATCAGGCAGTGTTTCGTTCTGTTGTGCATAGGGTCGCTATGAATTGGTACGACTCGATGGCACCTAACAATAACAACAACATTACATCTGATGGAATCCATGCACATAATTGGCCTTTATGTTGTTTAAAAAAGGTATTTGCAATGAACAGATCATTGGTCTTGCAGAATTCTATCATGCTATCTCTAGCCTCATTTCTATCACCAAGTCCATAATTTAGAAAACGGATCCTTCTTCTTTGTTCCAACCTTTGCATTCCACTCACTAGTTATTGTCAATACGTCTTCAGTGTATGTGTGATCAATTTCAGACTGAAGAAGTTGGTAGAATATTAAAATTTCACCTTTACTGGCTTTAATGCTTGGTGCATAAATTTGAATAATGCTAATATTAACTGGACTTCCTTATAGGTGTGTGGATATTATCTTATCATAGTGTTGTACTTCAAGACAGATATTGACATGTTCTTTTTGATGATGAATACGACACCATTCCTCTTTATTTTGCCTTTCCTGGAATACTAGATCATGTGATAGTCAGATTCAAAATAGCCAATACTAGTCCATTTCAGCTCACTAATGTCTACGATGTTTATCCATTCCATTTCATTTTTTATGTTTTCCAACTTTCCTATAATCAGACTTCATACATTCCATGTTCTGATTATTAATGGATGTTTACAACTCTTTCCCTTCATTTTGAGTTGTGTCCCATCAGCAAACGAAGGTCCATTAATGTCATCATAGTCAACTCTACTTTGAAGAGACAGTTCTTCCTCAGTTGTATTTTGAGTGCCTTCTAACCTGAGCGGCTCATCTTCTGGCATTATATCTGACAATATATTCTGGTGTTTCTCATCATGTTTCAGAATTCTGGTGCCTACAGTGTTCCACTGCTATTCATAAGGTTTTCAGTGAGTAAGCATTTGGAAGTAGTCCGTCTCTCCTTCTACCTAGTCTTTCTTTGACTGGAAGCTTAGGTGAAACTTATACATCGTGGGTGACCCTGCTTGCATTTAAAACACCTGTGGCAAAGTTTCCAGAGTCACAGCAAAATGCAAGTCACCACAGTATGACAAACTGACAGATGTGTGGTGGAGAAAAAGATGAATACCATCAAATTCATTTTATGAAATTAGCATTAGCCCAATATCAAAGCCAGGCAAAGACAGCACTAAAAATAAATGACAGACTAATATCCACCATGAACATATAAATTCATAGACATGTAAATACTCAACAAAATCTTAGCCAATAGAATCCAATAACACATTAAAAAATATAATGCATCATACCCAAGTGGGATTCATACCCGGTATGCAAGGATGGTTCAATATTAGAAAGAAAACATAATCCACCAGAAAAGTAAAACAAAGAAAAAGAATTATATGATTATATCAACTGATGCAGATAAGGTGTTGGATAAAATTTAATATCTATTCCTGATTAAGAACTCAGCAATACAGGAATAGAAGAAAAATTATTTAATATAATTAAGGTCATATATACAAATTCAACAATTAACATTATTCTCAATAATAGAGAGAAATCACCAATTGGGTAATAATCCAAAAAACTAAATTCATCGGCCTTGAGTCTCTTCCAACTCATAATGGCCCTATAGGAAACAGTAGAACTTGTTCATAGGGTTTCTGAGATTTCAAAAGTTTAATGGAGTAGAAAAACCAGCCAGTGATTTGCAGAAACAGAGGTGTGAGCTTTGTTTTGTTTTTCCCCATAACTTTTCTTTTGCTTTATCTATTCATCTCTGTGCTGGTTACAAGAGGGAAGACCTACAGGAGTAGACACTCCCAAGGAAGCTCCTACATCCCACGTACAAGGTTTTGCAATGCTCAGAAGGAATGTCACTGATCTACGCTGTGCAGTGGAGGATCTGCACCATGCAGGTCGCTTGGTGCAGGGAAGAGACAGCAGGGAGAAACTGCTCCAGTATTCTCAGAACAGTGGGAATGTTCTATGCATTGATCAGGATATTCATCTATCTCTTATTTCTGGTTGGGAGGACATGCTTAAATCCTCACCTTTCTTAAGGAAAAGTTCAATGAGTACCTTATTTGTCATACACAAATATAAAACTAGATTAATTTTTGTGTTAATTTTATAATAGTCAAAAATCTAGTGTAATTCTAGTCAAGCTGAACTTTGTAGAATTTTATAATACTCAAAAATCTAGTGTAACTCTAGTCATGCTGAATTTTGTAATGGTTTTTGGCCTTTATTTCTAAATTCATGTACTGTATCCATTAATTATGCATACACTAAGTTTTACAGCTGTATTGAAAATGAAAGGTTCTTTGGATACAGCATATTATAATTCTAAGCCAAAACCAGAGGACTACTTTAATTCATTAAGTCACTCTTACTTGTTGCTCTCTTGATTTCCCTGAGGGATATCATTGTTGATGTCTGATGGATCTTGGCTGAAAGCAGAGAATATAAAAAATATGTTTACCTGTGCTTTACTGACTATGCAAAG
>NW_006408609.1:12491955-12494721 GCF_000296735.1 Chrysochloris asiatica | reverse complement strand
GGCTCAAGCGTGGCAACAATAGTGAGGTTCACCCAGGATCAGGCAGTGCTTCATTTGGCTGTGCATAGGTCACTTTGAGTTAGTACTGACTCAATGGCACCTAACAACAACAACACATGAACTGCATGGCCAGTTTGAACTGCAAAGTTGGATGTTCAAGCTTATCAGCTGCTCCTCAGAAACTGTATGCAGGGTTGCTATGAGTCAGAACTGACTCAATGGCACTTAACAACAACAAGAATAACAACAACATGGCATTGTAGCATAAGCCCTCCTCTGCAAGTTTGGTTTGAACTGCAATATTATTGAAGCCTTAGATTCTACAGTCTTAAAAAACATGAATATGCTTTGTCAGAAGTCTGCTATTGTTGTTATGTGCCGTAGAGTTGGTTCCAACCAATAGTGACCCTGTATAAGGTTTCCAAGTAGTGGCTGGTGAATTTCAACTACCAACCTTGTGGTTCAAACAACTTTGCAGTCCAGTGCATTAACCCACAAGCCATACCAGGACTCTCGTCAGAATTCTAGCCTACATTTCCCCACTCAGCAAACTTTTAATATGTATCCAATAAGTTATGTCATCAAATAAGAAATAGCGTATTACCTTAATGAATTTGCAGCCATCTAAGAAGATACACAAGGAGCTCTGGTAGCACAGTGGTTAGGAATCGGGCTGTTAACCTCAAGGTTGGCAGTTCAAAAGTACCAGCTGTCCCTCTGGAAAAATATGAGGTTTTCTGCTCCCTTAAAGATTTGCAGCCTCAGAAGCCCTGTGCAGGGTCACTATGAGTTGGAACTGACTCCACGGTACATAATAACAACAACATGGAACTACAGACAAAACGTATTAATAATAGTGGTGAATCAAAAATAGTTTTATAAATTAGATGGCAGTTGCTGAGTTTTGAAGATGAAAAAGCTTACCTGAGTAAACATAGGTAGGAAAAGGCATGTATATTGGCTGACTGAAGGAAGGGATGAATTGATTATGACTCTGCACTTAACAACTCTCACTGCGGAGCCTCTTTTGTGCTGTGGGCACCCTTTGGGACAGTTTCATCAGCCAGAATTTCACCTGATTTTATGTTATTTTTTTAGCCACATAGTAACCAAGGGCTTTCATGGCTATGATTTTGCTGCATAATCCTAGTATGGATGTTATGAGCTAAGCATTATTTCTGTCTTTATATTGGCTTTTTTTTTTCGCAGCCCATGAAATCTACTCTCCTATATTTTCCATCCAACACTTGCTGTAAATTGATCTTCTAGGCCATATGAGGTGAAAATAATGTTCTTAGGAAAGAAAACAGAAAAAACCCAAGACTACAAATAAAAAAACAAAAACCCAAGACTCGTTTTATAATGGTATTTCAATAGGATAGAATGTTTTTAAGCATGTTAAAATACTTACATAATATGCTTTATTTTCATGAACATGTTAGTATAAAAATAATTGCTTATCTTCAGCTACTTTTTAATATCTCTAACTGCTCTCAGGGGAACATTTGTGACCCTCAGCTGGTAAGTCAAAGACCAGTTGTTTGATCCCAGAGAAAGATGTGGCAGTCTATTTTCATAAATATTAAAAATGCACTGCCAAGAAGTTGATTCCAACTCATAGAGACCCTACAATACAGAGTAGAACAGCTCCATAAGGTAGGGAATCTTCATAGAAGCAGACTTTCACATCTTTCTTCATGCAATGACTTTGGGTTTGAACTGATGACTTTTTTGCTAGCTGATAAGTACTTTAACCACAGCACCATTGGAGCTCATTTTACCTAGTACCAAATGAGTCCTGGTGTGGTGCTGTGGGCTAATGTGTCAAACTGTAAAGTCGTTTGAAATGCAACATTGGTGGTTCAAGCTCACCAGCTGCTTCTTGGAAATCCTATACAGGGTTGCTATGGGTTGGCATCGACTCAACGGCACCTAACAACAACAACACAACAACAAAGCTCACTAGCTGCTCCTTGGAGACCCTATACAGGAGCACTATGAGTCGGAACAGACTCGATGGCACTTAAAAACAAAAACAAAAACAAAAAAAACTCAGAAAGCACAGTTTAACAAAGCATCTTTATTGAGTCTGGTGAATATGAATCTATATTGTTTGCGAATATTCTGTAAAAGAGATAACTACCTTGTTTTCCAGGATAACAGTATGACTTACAAACAGCCCTGTATTATTGCCAGGATGATTAATTTGTATCAAGTAATAAGTCTTTCTTGGAAAATGCTCTGTAACCTTATAGTTTTGCCAATCTTTATCAGTACTACAGTCCATTGTAAGGTAAGTTCACTACGTTGAGTTGATGGAAAGGACATGGGAGGAAAATAACGTATGGGTGAGAAATGTCAGCAAACAGAAAATTATTAGAACAATAAGGCTAGTAGCTTTAAAAAACTGTAAAATATATAATAAACATAGAAGAGTATAAGCATGTTTTATCATCCATTAACGATTTTTTCTTGATTGATTATTGTATTGTTGTTGTTGTTATTGTTATGACTCATAGCGACCCTGTATAGGGTTTTCCGGGTGTCTGGTGAGTTTAAACCGCTGAACTTGTGGTTCAAACTGATCTTGCAGTTCAGTGCTTTATCCTACAACACCACACCAGTGCTTCCACCACATCCGGGCTCCTGTTGTTGTTGTTATTATTGGTGATGGTGTGCCTTGGAGTCGGTTCCCACACATAGCAATCCTGAGTGTTTCTGAGACTGTAAAGCTTCACAGGAGCAGAAAGCCTCTTCTTTCTCCCG
>NW_006408609.1:12473123-12491120 GCF_000296735.1 Chrysochloris asiatica | reverse complement strand
TCCCGCGGAGTGGCTGGTAGTTTCGAACTGCTGACCTTAAGGTTCACAGCCCGATTCGTAACCACTACGCTACCAGAGCTCCTTATTATATAGATATTATCTATAATATATAGATCTTACGTTTTCTAGGTATTATCTGGTATATTTCTCCAAAGTAACAAGTTTTTGTTTTTGTTATGTTCCCTTAATGAATTGGCCCCATTATTTTTAACATTATTCTTTATCTGTAGTAATATACTTTTTTTCCCTGAAATTAGTTTTTATCTGATATGAATGTAACCATTCCATCTACTTCTCTCTTTTGATTAGGATTAACATGGGTAATGTGGTGTTGCAATGAATTACTTTATATGGCCCTTCTAGCTATAGTCTTTCTTTTTGTGATGTATTATAAAATCCCAGTCTTTATGCCCAGAAGTCCTGGTAGTGTGTAGCAAATCATGAGCTAAACCGCTAACCACAAGGTCTGCAGTTCCAACTGACCAGCTTTTCCACAGGAGAGAGATGAGACTTTCTGCTCCCATTAAGATTAGCAGCTTTGGAAATCCTATACACGGTTTCGATGAGTCTGAAATGACTGGACGGCACACAACCATCACCACCATCAGTTTCTATGCCTGTGGTTATGGAGTGAGTTGCTCGTTATGTTAATGATGCAGGATTAGGGTGGGTTGTATCTTGTCACCACTCTTAGCCTCCCTGAGGTCTGCATCCAATATATAGGAATGTTCTGCAAAATTCACTCTCTTGCCTTATTCCTCCATCCTGGTTCATATTTGTCTGAAATCTGGTTCTTCGTACTTGAGCCAGCATTTTATTGTCTTATCTGATTTGCCAGTTTCTGCTGTCCCCTGAACCAGTAGTCAGTTTTCCAAGCAATTGATTTAGGTTCATCAGTCCTTGCAATCATTTGAGTATGGATAAGCTTCCAGACAGATGTCTAATCCATGGATTTGGGATTTTCCAACTTCCACAACTGTGTGGGCCATTTCCTTGACAGTTTGTGAGTTCTGTATAACTTTTGCATGAATTTCAGAACTTTAAGATAGGAGAGCAAATACTGAGAGAATGAGAAGAAGCTGATGTTAGAGATGAAGTGGTATAGCATTTTGGGAAAGTTGGACATTTGGGATACCTTTAACCTCTGTACCAGAGGAACCAACCTTGTGCTGATCCTTCTAAAATAAATGATTTTTGCACATGGTATATCTACTTTAACTTTTAACCTATTTGTATCTTTATATTTCATGTGTATTTCTTGAATGTAGTATGTAATTAGGTCTTCATATTTAATCTAATTTGACAGTGTCTGCCTTTTGTTTCAGGTGTTTAGAATAACTACATTTAATGTTAGGGAGCATAATGGGTCTGTAGGATAAATATTGGACAACTAACCACAATGTTGACAGTTCAAGCCCACCAGCCACTCTGCAGGAGAAAGAGGAGATTTTCTGCTTCCCTAGATCCGTTTTGGAAGAAGTGTAGCCAGAGTGTTCCTTGGAGGCCAAGATTGCCATACTTCAGACATATTGTCAGGAGGGACCAGTCGCTGGAGAAGGACATCATGTTTGGTAAGGTGGAAGGTCAGAGAAAAAGAGGAAGGCCCCCAATGAGATGGATTGGCCAAGTGCCAGCATCGATGGTCTCAAGCGTGGCAGCAGTAGTGAGGTTGACTCAGGATCGGGCAGTGTTTCGTTCTGCTGTGCATAAGGTCGCATTGAGTCATTACCGACTCGATGGCACCTAACAACAACAACAAAGATTTATATCCTTTGAAACCCTATACAGGGTTGCTATGAGTTGAAACCTGCTTGACAGCATTTAACTACAGTAACAGCAACAATATTTAGTATTATTGAGGATACGAGTATGGGTAAATCTATCAATTTCTATTTGTTTATGGTCTCGTCTGTTCTTTGTTCAATTTTTAATTCTTTTCTATCCTTTCTGCTAGATTAATTGAATATTAATTATGGTACCATCTTATTTGCTTCATTTGTTTATTAGGTAAAACTTTTTAATATAGCTCCTTTAGAATTCACAATACCCATCTTTAAGTTATTCGATTCTCCATTTATTGTACTACGTCATTTATATCACATAAATTTAGAATGTTATTGTTGTTAGATGCTGTTGAGTTGGTTCTGACTCATAGTGCCACTATGTACAATAGAACTTAACTCTGAAAAATAGAACTAACACTTCCTGTTCCTGTATCATCCTCACAATTGTTATATTTGAGTCCATTGTTGCTACTATGTGTCAATCCATTCTTTTGGAGGTCTTCTTTTTTGCTGACTCTTCAGTTTACCAAACATGATGTCTTTCCCTAGGGACTGCCCCTTCCTGACAACATGTCCAAAGTACAAGAGAGGAAGTATCATATCCTCATTTCTAAGAAACATTCTGGCTTTATTTCCTTCAATACAAATGTGCGTGTTCTTCATGTAACCATACCATTTGTTCAGTATACAGATTGAATAAGTGTGGTGAAAGTATACTATAAAATAATACACTTCTATTTTTCCCCTTCTAAACTTTTTTTTTTCCTGGAGTCCTAGTGTGGAGCTGTGGGTTAATGAGCTGGCCTGCAAAGTCAGTTTGAACCACAAGGTCAGTGGTTCAAGCTCATTAGCAGCTTCTTGGAAACCCTATACAGGGTTGCTATGGGCCAGAACCAACTCGATGGCACTTAACAACAACAACAACAACAGCAAACATTTTTTCTATATTTGTCACATATTTTACTTTTACATATGATGGTAAATCAAAAAATATTACTACAAAATCATAACAACCCTTAATAAATAAAAAATCAAAATGTGAAAATACTGTTTCTCAGCCAATTCTCCATCTATGTATGTAGACTTCTGAAGGCAATGTTTGTATCTCTATCACCATTCCCTGAATAATTCTGTGCTTTTCTAATTATACTACATCACACTGGAAGTTTTGACACCTTGGAGAGATTCAATAGTGTTCCCTTTAAATATTTTTTTAAGTTTTGGGTAGAAAAGAAGTCTGAATGGGAAAGTTTAGGGGTGTAGGGTGAATGGTGTAAGGTTTCCCAGAGAAATTCTCATAGAACAATTCTTACTACCCTTGAAGAATGAGAAGGTACATTGTCACAATGAAAAAAAAAAAATTCTTGACACAATTTCCTGGCTTTTTTCTCACCAATGCACTTTTCAATTTTCTTAAAACTTTTGTGCATACAAATCCCCTGTGATCATCCTGTGTCTGTTGAGAAAATCTATCAAGATTACCCATTGAGAATCTCAAAAAACAGTTGTTGTGACTTTCTGAGTTGATCTTTCTGCTATGAATTTAACTGACACAGCAGAGCCTTTGAAAGACATGCATTGGTTGGGCCTATATATATATTTTTTTTAAAGCACACCAATGACACTGAGACAAGTATAATTACTGAGACAACATGCCTGAAGTCATCTACTGATTGCAGAGACAGTTTAAACACATTTTGTTTGGAATGAATCCATGCATGTATGAACTTGAACTCTAGGAGCATTTCTTTTTGACTTACTTTTTATGTTATAAATTCTAACCATAATACATAGTTATGAATTTTTTGAACAATTGCCTTTAGAATTATTTGTATATAAGAAAACATTTTATATTTTTATTTATGAAATGACCATTTTTTTTTCTATTGTCTAGATCCATATTTCCATCTGATATACATTTCTGCTGGTAGATCTTCCTTGAATATTTCTTGTAGTTTAAGTATGTTGGTGAATGGGCTTTTGTATGTCCTAATTTATGTCAGTCTTTATTTTTACTTGGACTTTGAATATTGTTTTCTGGATCTAGAACTCTAAGTTAATTTATTTTTCAGTATGTTAAATATGGTGCTGCATCATCTTTTTACTTGAATTTCAAATAAGAAATCTGTCAACTTTTATGTCTTTTCTTGGCACATTGTTATTGTTGTTAAGTGTCATTGAGTCAGTACTGACTCATAGTGACCCTGGGTTTCCATAGGGTTTCCAAGGAGCAGCTGGTAGACATAGCATGTCTCTTTTATTTTGGCTGCTGTTAAGATTTTATTACTGGTTTATAGCAATTTAATTATAATGCACCTTAATGTAGTTTTATTCATTTTCTTTGTATTTAGGGTTCATTGAGTGTTTTAGATCTCTGGATCTGTACTTTTCACCAAGTTTGGAAAAATCTGACTGTTACTTTTTGTATCCCTTCCTTAATGTTCTCTACACGGAAGACTGCAATTACACATATATTGGACAGTTTGAGGTCATCTCACATCTGATGTTATTTTTGCTGTTTATTTTCTTTTTCTCCTTATATTTCATTTTGTATTATAATTTCTTTAAGTTCACTAATGTTTTCTTATACAATGTCTAATCTGCTACTAATCCTATCCTGAGAAAATTTCAATTTCAGACAATATATCCATAGAAGTTTGACTTTTAAAAATCTCTTTCCTGGAGGGTGAGGATCTGGTTTTTGGTACCATGGGAGCTAAGTGAAGAAGACTCAGTGTTCTCTCCATTCACTGTATATAGTCAGTCACTCTGGTACCTATCTTCTCAACTCTATTTGACACCTTCAAATCAGATACCTGCTGTAGTAGACTGAATAATGGCCACTGAAATTTAAATTTATCAAGTCCATAGTACTGTTAAGTGTTACTTTCTAAGGTAAAAAAGACAACATGTTAGGTTATCTGGATAACTCCTAAATGCAATCATATGTATCATTATAAGAGAGAAACAGAGGGAGATTTGACACACACAGAAGAGGAGGTTAAATGTGAAAATGATTGAAGAGATTAAAATGATGTGGCTTCTTAAGCAATGGTAGCCACTAGAAACTGGAAAGGCAAAGGATGGATTTTGTCCTGTAGCTTATGGAGGGAGCACGGCTCTGATGATTCCTTAGTTTCAGCTCAGTGAAACTGATTTTGGATTTATACACTGCAGAATTATGAGAGACTAATTTCTGTTTTTAAGTCAACAAGTGTGTGGTAATATGTTATAGTGTCCCCTATCCCTCAAATAAATCACATACTTTTTTTTTTAATCAACTCCAGGAAATATAGTTCCAGAGTTCTATAAGTGTGTAGGAAGGGCATTTGCTTTGGAAAAAGAGTTTTCATCTGGTCCTTTTTGTTTTGTCCCCATCCTTCTTAATTTCAGGTATGAAGTTTCTTTTTGCTGCTAGTTCCTATGCTTTTTATTTATTCAGTGGAAGGATTTTTATCTAAAGTTTTCCAATTGATGGTGAAGACTTAGGATAGGTTTGCCACAGACTCTTTCATTTTACTTTCAGATGTGATGAGATTAATTATTTATTCTCCATGTTGTTGTGAGTTTATGTCTTTAAAAATCCTTTACTGTAAGGTTTTAGTAGGGTTTTAGAAGGTACTACAATTAGATGGTGTGGCACTGTGGGTTAATCCGCCAGACTGCAAAGCCATTTCAACGGCAAGGTTTGCTTATGTGCTGCACAAGACCTCTTTAAAAATGTTCAAAAGCAAAGGTGTCAGTTTGAGGACTGAAGTGCTCCTGACCCAAGCCTCATATGCATGTGAAAGTTGGACAATAAATAAGGATGACCATAGAAGAATTGATGATTTTGAGTTATGGGGTTGGAGAAGAATATTAATGGTAGCATGAACTGCCAGAAAAACAAATCTATGTTGGAAGAAGCACAATCAAAATGCTCCTTGGAAGCCAAGATGGCCAGACTTCGTGTCTTATACTTTGGACATATTATTAGGAGGTACCAGTCTCAGGAGAAGGACATCGTGCTTGGTAAAGTGAAGGATCATTGAAAAGAAGGAACCCTCCAATGAGATGAGTTGGCACAGTTACAGCAGCAATGGGCTTAAGCATAGCAGCATTATGAGAAAGACTCAAGACTGGGCCGTGTTTTCAGCCTGTTGTACATAGGGTCACTATGGGTCAGAACACCAACACTATTTTAAAAATTATAAAGGTAAAAAAGATAGTCCCCAAAAGTAAATTTCTAAACTTCAAACAACAGTTTTGATTTTGTCTTCTCAATTTTAAATAGATAAAAGTTTGATTAATAAGGAGTATCTTCTATAACTTATTCAAGAAATCAAAAAATATATAAAAGAATATTGACATTTTGACTCCTTAAAGAACCATGAGATACTTAATTTTAATATTCTCCTTTTAGCTTTTGAGTTCTTGAATAGTTAAAGAAGCTACTCCATATTAATCAAACCATCTTCAATATGAAATTTTACCAAAAAGGCTTAAATAATCCATTACTTCTTCTACTTCAATAGAAAATGAGAATTCATTTTTTCCAAAAAGTTAGAAACTAATTTCCATGATGAGGACTTTTCCTCATTTTCAATTGAGAAATGAAAAAAAAGCCTTTTGTCAAATAATTTGTAGTTCTTTAAGGAGTCCTTATTTGGTGCTATAGGATAAACACTGGACTGCTAACAAAAAGGTGGGTGGTTCAACCCTACCAGATGCTCCTTGGAAACCCTACCCAGGATCACTATGAGTCAGAACCATGGCACTTAACAACAACATAGTTCTTTAAAATATAAACTGTAATACTTTTAGACTTATTACTTTTATAGGTTTAAATCTCTGTTCAGTCAGTGTATCCCTTTTTTATTCCAGGACAGGTAGTTATCAATGACCTTTCTAATGTGAGCTTGAAATACTACTACTTTCTGTGCATTGGTTTCCATGGAATTTTTCATTTAAAAAACAAGGATTATCCATTTGTTACAACTTGGATAAAATGTTCTCATCATTTTGCAGTGTTGCTTATTTTTTTTCAGTACCAGTCCAATCAAGTTTACACGGTTTTAGACAATCTTTGGAGGGAAAGTTGCTTAAGCAGACCAGGCTAGAACAGCTAGACCAACAGAAGATATTTCTTGAAAGAAAGATAAGAAGGATGAGAAGATTAGACCCTTTCAAGTTCCATGGTAACATATGCTCCTCTTGTAGGTGATTTTTTTCTCCCCTCTAATCATCTGAATTCAGGGGACTCAGACCTCTGTTTCAAGTCACTGATGGGAAAAAATAACTCCTACATTCATTGTTAGTCTGTTTGAGGACAAAGGATAGTTTATTTCTTCTTTTAATTAAAAAAATATGACTGACTTTTCAAAATAAATCTTAATCTAATATAATCTTTAAATAAAAAAGAGGAGCTATGGGAGAGACTTTGTGTATGGTTTCTAAAACTATACTGAAATGCAAAAAATAAATTTTATTTTTAAAACCTTTATTTTGAGCGCTTGTTCCATGAAACTTTGTAAGAGAGAGTAAAAATAATTAAAAAAAACAAAACAAAAACCAAGTGGGGGTGGAGCTATTTTTTGAAGCACTGCCATGAGTTTCCTGGCTCAGTTAGTGGGAGATGTCAAGCAATAAACTGAAATAAATAAACAATGAAACCAAATAAGAACCATAACTTACTCACATATGATGTGTTTTAAGTTTGGGAGGAAGAGTTGTTGCTTTGTCTGGCAAAGCCTTGTTTGATTTTTCCTTGTAAACCAGAGCGAATACATTGACATACATATACAGCTGACATACATATACAGTTTTTCAAAGTGATTCTTTCCTTAGTATTGAAAATATTGGCTACTTTCCAATTGAAGGAAAGGTTAGCCAAAGACTAAAGCTTTAATAAGACCACCCAAAAAATCTGACTCCACCCCTTTTCTGAATCCATGGCACTGTAATACAAATGGAGAAAACTTAAGGGTGTGTGTCAATTGAAGGGCAGATGGAAGAGAGAAAAATATGATACAGAACGAAACTCAAATCTTAGTCAAATTAAATTAAATTCTCTTTCTTTTTCTTTACTGAAAATGGACAAAACAATGCAAAATAAATACAACAATCATTTCTTAGCATAGATTTTTGTGTTTGCTGCTTTTAGCCAGATATATACATACTGTAATTTTCGATAATAATCCTCATAAGTTATAAACTGCAATGAATATTTTGATCTTTCTCAAATTTTAATTGAAAACATGTATGTCATTTTGAGACTATCTACTTTAGAAGCTTAGTTTAATTCCAATATCAGTTCTAAATTTATAATAAGATATTTTGCATGGCAAGGAACTACACAAACTAATTTTATAATATCTTGAAGTTTATGGAAAATTATTGCTCATGTTAATGAATCCTTTTGGTTGGAAGTTTTTAGGTCAAGGTGTAAAATCATACTGAGTTATAATTAAAATATAATGTTTTAAAAGAATCCCACTGTCCTCTGCAAGATTGTACTAATTCTTTTCTTGGGAGTCTTCTCAAACTTGTTTTTAAAGTTTAATGTAAGCTCTCTCTAATCAGAGAGAAGTTTCATGTTCTGCATAGGAATTTGCAGTCATTTTTTTAACTAACCATGAAATGAAGAGTGAACAATTACTTCAGTTCATCAGAGAATATTCCAAAAAATCAAGGCAGATCAAATTTAGGAGAAAGTGGTCAAAGGTAGCAGCTAAATAAGAGACAATGTGAAGAAATTACGCTGGGGAATCAGGAAGAGGAAGGATGAGGGAGGACAGAAACTTAGTGTGAATATTTAGAAAAAAAGAATTGGGTGACAATTTGTTGTCAAGATCATGTGATAATTACTGCTGTGTTAAAAGGATTTAGTGGAAGTTATCAACCTAATTACAAAAGTGAAGGAATGGAGCATAGTGATTGTGTCATGCCTCCCATTCTTTTACAGCTTACCATTAGCCTGCACACAGGCTTTTGCACTGCAACATGCATTCACTCCTTGTCACTATTGCTTATTTCATGTAAGTATTCCCATAGTGTTTAAACATTTCTGGAAGTATTTTTTTAGAAGTAACTCTAAAGCGCTATGAAGAAATTTCTAGGTCTTAAAAGTTAAATGTCGTTTTCTATTGTTGTGAGGGTTACCAATGATTCTCAAATGAAATCATTGTCAATAACATAGGTAGGGTCTTAGAAACTTCTACATGCATATATCTAAATGCTTGGTTTTCTATCTATCTGTATCTACATTTGTCTATCTATCTGGCTAATACATGCATTTGTAGAAGTTTGCAATTTTATATGGAGTCCTGGTGTGGCACTGTGGGTTAATGTGCTGGATTGCAAAGTCACTTTGAACCACAAGGTTGGTGGTTCAAGATCACCAGCTGCTCCTTGGAAACGCTATACAGGGTTGCTATGGGTCAGAATCTACTTGACAGTGATTAACAGCAACAACAAACAATCTTATACAAAAGGCACAGTCGGATAGCCTTTAGAAATGCATGGCTCAGATTCCTGAATTTGGGAAAAAATTCAAGTAAAGTTTCTTTTTTCCTAAATGGAAAAAGTTAGAATGTACTGAAAACAACAAACATGTCAAGTTTCCACTTCTTAAAGTTTAAGGAAAGAAAAATCTACTACTTTGATTGTCCTATCACTTTAAATATTATATTTTACAGCTACATAACTAAATTCAAAATCTTAATCCTCAATTTGTTGACAATGAAAATTGTTTGCCAGCATTTAGAAGTCAAACAGGGTGAGAGGGGAGAGCCTTTACATATTCCAGGTTTAATATCTATGCACCAGATGGAAATAATTCCAGAAAGAAAGAAATCTGTTAGGATATTTTGGAGATCTGTTCAGTTCAGCAGCACATCACTGGTATAGAGGCCAATTTCTCAGAGGCATGATTTAAATTACAGATACTAAAGTAAGTGCTCTAATTTAACTCAGAAAATGCTGAATTTTAAAGTTATTTAAATTTCAATGCTTCTTAGGTTAAAGAAGTGCTGATTTTTCTGTTGCTAATGACTGTTTTGTATACTTGATCAAAGAACTTAGAAGTAGATAAAGCATGAAAAGAAAGAGAGGTTTTTATGTAAAATCGAAACAGAAATAAAAAATTAATATCTGGAACTGTAATCTTATCTTCATTCATTTTTTGCTATAAAAATGTTTTATCCAACACAGTTTCTGACATTTAACATTATAAGAATAAAAACAATTAAAATAAATACATTAGCCTCTTCATCTTTCATGGGGTGATGTTAAAGTGAATTCTGAGCAGAAACAAAAGGTAAAAATGTCTGGTTGGTAAATAATGGATGGTTGAGCTTTGACAATGAAAGACTGTGAAACTAGTTAGATACTGAGCATTAAATCTCCGAGGGCGCCTCTTTCATATTCATACCTGTGTTTCCTTGAAAAATAAGTGTCAAATTTACAACCATATGACAGCAAAATTATGCATTACATGGTGAGTTATAGATTTTGGATGAAATCCAACTCAAATACTTTCATAAGAACTTGACAAGATAAACAAAACATATTGCTTTTCCAAACTGTAGTTTGTTTAAAATAAAAACAAAATACTACTTAAAAAACCCAACAAAATAGATGCTTAGAATGTCAACCATTCTAACCTCCATTGCTAGTTTTAATTTTATGAGAAATTGTGAGAGGATTTATTACTGTTTTATGCTGTCAACTATATCCAATGTGATGAGACTTAAAATAAATGAGGATGGAGCTAATAGAAAGCAGACAGTGTGCTGCAACTTGTCCATATATTTTGGGTGGATGTAATAAAGGGAGTCCTAGTGATGAGCAAAGGAAACAGAAGAAGGTCCTCTTCAACCCTCTGACTTGGTTCCACACTCTTTCTGTCAACTTGTATTTAGAGTAGAGATATAAAAGGAAGGTAAGGAGAAATGGAAAGGAGTTTAAAAGCAATAAAGAGGAATGGAAGAGACAAGAAGGAAGAAACAATGATGAAGTAAATTTGGAAACCCTACCAGGATTGCTATGGGTTGGAACTTACTCAGCAGCACTTAACAACAACAATTAGTGTCCTGAAGTTGAGTTTTTGATTTCTGAAGAAAACACTACTCACTTTTGTTTTCTCCGAAGTAGTCATGTCAGTCTATGCCCACTGCATTGAATCAAAATATAATTTAAATAAATATGTATTTCACGGTGCTGATGTAATCTCTGAACAATTTCGGGGGTCTAGAAGAGTAATTTTAACTTTCTCATATGGACTTTATGCACAGGGTTCCCACTTTGTCTGCGTCTCTTATTGGACTAATTGCAGTTTATTTAGAAAAGGTGGAATTATAATTATCAAAGGACATTAGTCAAAGAACACAAGTCCTATATCTGCAACTAGTTGTGCGACCTAACCATATCTAGTTGTTTGTTTGTTTTTTTCTTGGTATTGCAACTTTTAGCCTATAAAATGAAGTTGGTTTAGGTGATCTCTTAAGTCTCTTCAAATTTTTAGAATCATTGACTCTGTGTGTTCTTTATTCTAAGAACTGAAACAGTTGTGCCTTTTCTGTGCATTTAATGTATGCAATAAGTATTCAAAGATCTGTGAATATTAGAATATCTTCCCCCTTCTCTGCCATTTTGTTTATCTCTGTTCTATAGAGTTGTAGAAACTCTGTACCTCACAAACTTGATGTTTGGAAAACATTAATTGGATAATTCAGTTTATACCACTTGCCCTGTTGATTGGCTGATTTAATGAAAATAGACAGTCCTTCTGTAATCATGAAGATATTTTACAAATAATTGATGGAATCAGAAACTCCATTAGTGCTGGTAATATGCAAAGAATAGAAAAACAAAACAATGATGATTAAGGTTAGGGACAGAGAAGAAGGATCAATTATGACCAATTGATCATATTTACATATTGGAGAATTTATTTATTTTTTAAGGAATAATGGTTTCTGAAACCTATGCACCTTTCTTTCTGGGGGAATAGCTCTCATATCATGAGTTCAGAGAGTTAGCCCTTAATTCTGATTTCACATCAGAGTCACTGAGGTCTACTCTTCCCAGCACCCACTTTGTTCTATGGCTATAATGTCTAAACCAATAATCTTTTTGCACTATTCTGGCTCTTGCGTTCATGTGAATTTTAAGATTCCTGTGTCAATTTCTGTTAAAAGGACAGCTGAGATTTTATAGAAATTGCATTGAATTAGGGGAGTATTGTCATTTTAACAATATTAGTTCTGTCAATTCACAAACATGTGCTGCCTCTTAATTTATTAGGTTTTTCTTTGTTTCTTTCAATTATATTTTACAGGTATTTTTTGCATGTACACATCTTGTGTTTCTACTAAATTTGTACATATTTTATTTTTTTTGATTCTATTATAAACAGATTTTTCTAAATTTCTTTTTCAGATTATGCATTACTGTTGCTGTTGTTAATGTCTTTGAGTTGATTCTGATTCTTAGTGACCCTGTATAGAGTTTCAGTGGAGTAGTTGATGGGTTTGAACTGCTGATTTTCTGGTTAGAAGTCCAGTGCTTATTCTACAGCACTCAGCTCCACTACTAGTGTGTAGAATTATAATTGATTTTTTTATATTGAGTTTAGATCCTGTAACCTTGATAAATTAATATATTAAATTTTCTAGTGGATTCCTTAGGATTTTCTAATTGCACATTCATGCCACCTATGAATAAAGGTTGTCTTATGTTTTCCTTCAAACCTTGTATTTTTTTTTGCCATAATTCTATAGCTAGTCTCCAGTAGCATCTGGGCTTTATTTTTATAAGCTATTTTGATGACTAATTTAATCTTTTTATTTATTGTAGTTATATTCAGATTTCGTTTTTATTATAGCGTGAACTTTAGGATTCCCCTCCCCCTAGGGATTTGTGCAGTTTGTCTAGGTTATCTAATTTGTTAGCATATAATTTGTTCACAACTTCGTAATTTTTAAATTTCTGTAAGGATGGTAGATATGCCCTCAATTTTATTCTTCAGTTTCATAGTGAAGGACTCTGTGCCTGATTAACAAAATGGCATTGCAACTACCCCCCAGTTAGCACTGAATAAACTCCTGCTTGAGCTTCTGGTCTCCCAGAGAGCTTAAGTCTTTATTACACCTGGAGACCAGCAACACCGCCTCCCCGCCCCCGCCATTCCAGGTTTCAGGAAAATCACAATAAATCTCCATAGCCCCACCTATTGTAAACTCCCCAGAACTATATCCAGACCACACCACCTTAAATACCCTAGTCTGTGAGAGAACAGATGGGCTGTTGTTCTACTTTGGTGACTTAGAATACCCCCTTCCGGGTTTACTCTCAGTAAACCTGCCTGCTGTTGAACCCAAGACTCTCTCCTTCTCTCTGTCTTTCTTTCCCTTACACATAGTTTTAGTCTTCTATCTTATTCTTAGACTAGTTAAACTAACAATTTTGTTACTCTTTTCAAATAAACAAAGTTGTCTTGTTGATGCTTTTATTTCTTTTATTTCTGCTCTATCTTTTTCTCATTCACTTTTCTTGCTTTTGAGTTTGTTTTGTTTTCCCTTTTCTAGTTTCTTAATATGAAAGGTTAAAATTATTGACTTCCAATATTTCTCATTTTTGATCTATACTTACAAATTTTTTTTCTAAGCACTGCTTTAGCTTTGTCCATAGATTTGGTTGCATTCTATTTGCATTCATCTCACAAATTTTCCAACTTTCTGTGATATCTTCTTTAACTCCTTGGTTGTATATTATGCAACCACTAATTGTCATGTCTACATACTTGTGAATTTCTAAAATTTCCTCTTGTTGATTTCTAATTTCATTCCATTGTTGTTGAAAAGCATGCTTTGTATGGTTTATTTTCTTTAAAATTTATTGGTGTTTGATTATGACCTAATATATGATCTGTCATGGGAAATGTTCCATGTGCTTTTGAAAACAATGTATTTTAGGCTTGTTAAGTAGCATCTTCTATAGATTTCTGTCAGGTCTAGTTGTAGTGTTGTACAAGTCTCTGTTTCCTTGCTGGTCTTCTGCTTAGTTGTTCTATCCGTTATTGAAAGTGGGATAAAGTCCCTTGTTATTATTTTGAATTGTCCACTTTTTTCCTTCATTTTTTCCCATTGATGCATTTCAGGAGTTTTGGGATAAGTACATGTATGTTTATAATTACTATGTCTTCTGCTGAATTGCCCCTTTTATCATTACATTATGTTCTTCTTTTTCCTTAGTTATACTTTTTTTTTTGTCTTAGTCTCTTTTATCTGTTATTAATATTGCTGCTTCTACTTCTTTTGTTTACTATTTGCTTGACATATCTTTTTCAGTCCTTTTACTTTAATCCTATTTTAATTTTTAAATTTAAACTGTAAACAGCATATATTTGAATAATTTCCTTCTCATTCTATCTTGCTGATCTCTTCCTTTTACTGGAATATTTATCCATTTGCATTTAGTGGTAAGGTTGGATTTATGTCATTTTGCTATTTGTTTTTATATGCATTATAAGTAATATTTTTATTCTTCTATTTCTCTGTTACTGATATTTTGTATTAAATAGACATTTCCTAGTATATCATTTAAATTTTTCTTATTGTTTCTATCACTATATTCTTGAGGTATTTTGTTATTGATTGCATTTGGGATTGCTATTATTATCTTGTGAAAGGAATCAAATCATTACAACATGATTTCAATATGATACAAAACTTTGCTCCACTGTACTTTCATCTCCTTTCCCCCCTTTTTTGTGATATTATTTTCATAGAAATGATAACTTTATCCTTTATAGATTTTGGACATTAAAAAAAGTCTTTTAAAGAATTGTAATAGTTTCCTCAACTGAAGAAATTGAGATGATTAATAGTACTACACTCAAAGTTTTACTGTCAGTACTAAATGACATAGTTCATGAGATACTATGATAGCATAATCTCTAATCCAAGTAAGAATTCAATAAAAATATTGGGTAACATATACATATGGTTAGTGACTTTTAAAAATACCCTGTCAACATAGGAGAACTACCCCTAGGGTTGCCTAGGCTGAAATCTTTATGGGAGCAAATTGTCAGGTTTTTTCTTTTGTGGAGCAGCTGGTAGGTTCAAATGAATGACTTTTCACTTGGCATCCCAGCATTTAACTATTGCACCACTATGACTCCTAGCTTTGTATTGTGAGTAAATGCTCATAGTTTTATCTACAAGTGAAACTCCATAATTGCTCTCATCTTATACCATTTCTGTTACACTTTCTCCATGGTTTTGAAAATAGCAGAAGCCTCACAATTCAACAAACAATGGTGTGAGCTCTCTTTTCACACCTTGGGCCTCAGCTCTGAGAGATTCCAGTGGTGTGAGGAAAATGAAAGCAGATACACCTAACACACACTCAGAAAATAGAGAGAGAAACTTACACATTAGCTAAACCAGATAGTGATTTCTTTTTCCGACCAGATCACAAAATCATTGAGACAAGGACCATTTCTGGGTCTCCAAAGGTTAAAGTGTCTGACCTAAAAATCATATTTGAAAAATGGATGTTGACTGAATCAAGAATGAAAAATTGCTAGTAAAAAGCATAAAACCCAGGATAGAAATACAAAATTTACTACCAGAAATAGAATTAGCTTTCAATAAGGTAAGGCATGTGAAAGACAATCTTTTTTAAGAATGCAAGAAGATCTTTTAATTACCCTTGCTTAGTTAAATAGAGGCAGTTTTTTGTTTTTTTAAGTTTTTATTGTGAATTGAGTGAATGTTTACAGGGCAGAGAATCAGTTTTACATTAATCAAATCATATACTTTATGGCATTACATTAATTATAATCCCCTCCATGTACCATCATGGAGTACTTGTCTATATTCATTTTAGCTTTTTTTTTTTAAAAAAAAAAAAACACTCAGGCATATATAATAATTTAAACCACCAAAGGGCGCATTCTACAAGTCTGCCTCTTGGCTGCCAGCTCTCAGTCTCTCATTGCATGAATCTAGAGTCCTCAGCTCCTGTTTCTCTCCATGTCCCCATCTCTACCTCCCGTCTCTGGTGCCTCTGCTCCGCGGGATAAACTCCCGCATTCTGCTTGTGCTCTTCTCCATTGATGGTCCTAGGGTCCTTTGTTTCTGGATTGTAAGATTAACTACTCCCCCATTTTTGTTATAAAACTTCTACCTTTACAGTTGTGACAGTCACAGTTAATCACGATATCAATTACTCACTATTGAATCATAAGAATCTTATACCCATCTCTTTGTACCAGACCCATCTAGACAAGATGAGAACTATCCAGGGGGAACTCCTTCTTCCCCTACACACTTTTAAACTAAACTCCCTCTTGAAACTTTGTAAGCCAGTCACTTCGTGCCTTTATCGTCCCCTCATTTTAGGTATTCAGTTTCTAAGTTGCCCATCTCTATCTACTCTATGTACAGAGGGGATAGCATTGATGCTTGATGTGAAGACTCCTTCCCTTTCTGTTGGTATTTTGAGCTACTACCTCTATGAATATAGGTCAAGTTTATCAAATTGTAGCAATTTACCCTCATTTCCTTTATCAGAAATTGTTTTCTGTTTTATTTTCCTCTAGTCAAGTTCTGATTATCAAGCCATCAAAGCTAGGTCAAGTGGGTACTATCTGCTAGTTTGGGTGTTCTTTTGCATCTCCCCTCACTTCACATCAGCTGGATGCTTCACTCTAAGCTTTAGCCCTCTGTGGCTATGTCTTTGTCCATGGCTCAGGTGTGTTCAGGTCTTACCACATTTTGGATTAACCAACCCTTCCTCTTCTCTCTCTCATCTGCAAGTCAATGGGAGTTTATGGAACATGGTTGAACTCAGCCAATTTCTTCATTGCTGCCTTTCCCCCTCTTCCACTCACCAGTAGACCAATGTGGTTGCCACCAAGCTTACATGCCTGCTCATGTGTTCCCTTTGAGTTTCAGTCTTAGAGGGGGATAGAGGCAGTGTGGTTTTGTTATTTAAAAAGACTTTGTATTCCATCTTTGCTATTGTTTAGCCATTTGACCATGGGCATAGTAACATATTTTGTAAAGGATAACAATTGTGCAGGAAAAGAATTCATGAAAATATTTCTAGAAAAACAGTGACAGTCCTTGATTTTAAAATTCACACATAACAAAATTCCAAACTCAATTCTTAGTGAAGCTCACTGAAAATCCTCTGTGTCATAGTATCATTTTTTTTTGTAATTAGTAGTCTGGCATTTCAAGTTAGTTCATGGCTTTGAGACTATCTGACAGAACATGTTGTAGTTGTTGTTGTTCAATGACACAAGTCAGTTCCAACTCATAAAGACCCTGTATAGGATTTCTGAATATGAGCTGTTGAGTTTGAACCAGTGACCTGACAGTTCAAACCACTCTTATGGTCAAGTGCTTATCCTTCAGTGCCACAATAGAACTCTAGCTGACAGAACATAGCACCATGATATTAAACACTACACCAAATCATAGCACCATGGTATTATACCCTGGACTTAAACATTTGTAAATATTCTCTAGCTCTTTTTCTATATATAGTGAGGTAATACTCATAATATATTTTGCCTTGCTAGTCATTAATTAGCAAGATCTAGATCCATCCTAGTTTAAATGATACAAAAGCTTTGAAAATCATATAATTTTGTGAGATATGGCATATAAACAGATATAGCTAGAGCAATACTATGTACCAGGTGCTGCTTTTCTTGTTGCTTATGTTGGGGATCAGAACCTTGACTTAACACTTTGTTGTTGTTAGGTGCCATTGAATTGGTACCAACTCATAGTGACTCTATGTACAACAGAATGAAACACTGCCTGATCCTGGGCCAACCCCATAGTTGTTGACACACTTGAGCCCATTGATGCTGCCACTTTTACAATCCATCTTGCTTGGGGTCTTCCTCTTTTTCTCTGACCCTCCACCCTACCAAATATGAAGTCCTCCTCCACCGACTGGTCCCTTCTGACAATATGTCTGAAGTATGATAGATGAAGTTTGGCCATCTTGGCCTCCAAGGAGTACTTTGGCTGCACTTCTTGCAAATGGATCTATTGGTTCTTTTGCCAGTCCATGGCACCCTCAATATTCTGCTCCAACACCATAACTCAAAAGCATCAATTCTTCTATGGTCTTCCTTATTCTGTGTCCTGCTTTTGCATCCATATGAGGTTATTGAAAATACCATAGCTTGGGTCAGGCCCACCCT
>NW_006408609.1:12469944-12471235 GCF_000296735.1 Chrysochloris asiatica | reverse complement strand
AGAATTCTATCATGCAATCTCCAGCATCATTTCTTAACAGCTTGAAAGTATTAATATCTTATTAAAGGTAGGGTTCTGAAACATTTATAATAAGTAAGGGATGTTTTTACTTGTGAAAATTTAAAGAAGATGAAAATAATTTTATTTTATGTGATGAACTGAAGTCTAAATGTATGCAACTACAGTCTCCATATTTAGGGTTCTGAAAATATTTCAAATTTGTTTAAGAGATACGGAAATTGTTTTGAAAATAAAATTATTCTGATCTTGTTTAAGTACAAATTCTTTTTGTTATTAACTTCTATATTTTGAAGTGTCCTTATGGTCCTCTCTTCTGTATTTCAATATCATATTTGTGTACTGGGCTCTAATTTTCAACCTCTTGTAATGGACTTGCTCAAGTACAGCCTTTTCACTCACTTGTTGAATATGACTGCTCTCTTTTCTAAGTTCTACAGAATTCTCTATTTTATGAATTGTCAAAGTAAAGTTCTTCTGCTTTCTCTCACAACTTTCACTCTGTTTTGATTGCTGTTATTGTTCTTAGGTACTACTGAGTAAATTCTGACTCACAGTGACCCTATCCACCACAGAATCAAATACTGTCCAGTCCTGCATCATCCTCACAATTCCTGCTAGGTTTGAGTCCATTGCTGCTGCCACTGTGTCAATCCATCTCATTAGGGGTCTTCCTCTACTTTACCAAGCATGAGGTCCTTCTCCAGAGAATGGTCCCTTCTGATAACATGCCTGAAATATGGAGATGAATCCTTGTTCTAAAGAGCCTTCAGGCTGTACTCTGTCTGACAGATTTGTTTGTTCTTCTGTCAGTCCATGGTACTTTTAATATTATTCTCCAGCACCATAACTCAAATGTATCTATTCAATTGTCTTAAGTTTTTGTCTTCTGATGTCCAGCCTTGCTTGCGGCACTGTAACTGGGAGAGGTTCTGAATATTTCGCTGGAAATATCTTCCATACTGGGGTCCCAGGTACAAATACATTCTTTCCTTTCCTCAGAATTACTTCTTTAGTTAGTATCATGAAATATCTTCATTTCTAAATATAGCAGATCCAGGGGTATTTCTGTGAAAATATTTCATAATCAATACTGTGGAAGCTGCAACCACATTGACTAGTCTCCTATATGCTATATTATGGTGATTGCACACAACCCCCAAATCTCAGTGGTTTAAAATAATATATGCTACATGTTCATATCAATTACTGATATGCAAATTCAAACTTAAGCTGAAGAAAATGAAAACAAGTCCACGAGAACCAAAATATG
>NW_006408609.1:12457633-12467461 GCF_000296735.1 Chrysochloris asiatica | reverse complement strand
CTAACCGAAAGGTCTATCAAGTGGTTGGAGAGTGGTGAGAAGACCCCTCACAGGCATCCGAGAGGCCACGTGGGACACCGCCTCAGGTCTCCACCAGGATCTCCACAATGTGATCGAGCTCCCACAGGTCAGCCTTGCAGCTTGTGCCGGGCAGCACGGCGGTCAGGGGCGCCAGGCCCTTGAGAATGTCACAGGGGCCAACCCTGGTGCTGCCCATCATGCCCGTCAGCACCGAGTCCAGGTCATAATAGGAGCTGTCGACTTCCGACAAGAGGTCCTCCATGGAGCCGGGGCTTTTACTGTCCAAGGTTTCAAATATCTGATCCAGCGATTTCTGGAAGCTTCCCCGGTTTTGCGGAGAGCTGTCCAGGTCCCACAAGCTGCTGGGTGCGTGTCTTGGCGCGGGAGCCGGCATGCTGGACGTAAGGTCAGAGGTCATGTCTAGAGCGGGGCAGTCTTCAAAGTTTTTAGGGAAACCGCTCCGCTCCTGCTCCTGGGCTGAGAGGCACAGGATGTCCGTGGAGAGGAGGCGGTCATGAGGCGCTGGCCACCCGCCAGGTCCTGTCCTGGCTCATTTCCTGTTAGATCTGCCGCAGGGTGTTGGCAATGAGCACCGAGCAGCAGAGGTTTGGCTCCACCAGCATGTGACAGAGCTGCAGCTTCACCAGGGTCATATCCAGCAGGGACTGCCGCTGCAGGTCATAGGAGGGGACAGCCCGAAAGCCTGCCACAGGCCCTTCCACCTCTTCCTCTTGAGTCCTCTCGCAAACATGGTGGCCCGCTCCGACACCAGATCCACCGCCGAGGCCACCGCCGAGGGAGGGTGCACAGGAAGTTTTTAAAGTATTGAAGAGCAGAGATGTCAGCTTGAGGACTAAGGTGTGCCTGATCCAATCCATGGTATTTTCAATAACCTCATACGGATGCGAAAGCTGGACAGTGAATAAGGAAGATCGTGGAAGAATTGATGCCTTTGAATTGTGGTGTTGGAGGAGAATACTGAAAGTGCCATGGACTGCCAAAAGAACCAATAGATCTGTTTGGAAGAAGTGCAGCCAGAGTGCTCCTTGGAGGCCAGGATGGCTAAACTTCGTCTCTCATACTTTGGACATATTGTCAGGAGGGAACAGTCGTTGGAGAAGATGGAGGGTCAGAGAAAAAGAGGAAGACCCCCAACAAGATGGATCGGCCAGGTGGCATTGTTGATGGCATCGAGTGTGGCAGCAGTAATGAGGTGGGCCCAGGATCGGACATTGTTTCGTTCTGCTGTGCATGGGGTCGCTATGAGTTGGTTCCGACTCGATGGCACCTGACTGACCTGACTGACATGTTCAGTGTTAGTTGGCTGTGGGAGGGCTGACTTCACATTCTAATCACTCAGGAATCAAGGCTAACAAAGGTTCCATTTCAACATACACTTTCATGATTCTTAAATTAAGAAGAAAGCATGACAAATCATGCATTGACACTTATCTTCTGTGCTCCAAAGTATCGTATGACACTTCTCATATTGCATTGGCTAAAGCCAGGTGATGGTCACACTTCACATAAAGGGGGAAAGAAGTAGGAATCACCTTGTGGTCCAAAGGTGGGAGAATGAAACATAGCACAAATTGTAACTTTCTAAGCAGATAAGGTATTTAAAGTTTAGTGAGGGCAAGCAACATATTATTAAAGACAGGATCGTTAATAAAAATATATCATGGTACAACTCACACACATCTCAACTAAGAAGGACATGATAAAGGATTTGAATCGTATAGCCACATGACTCTTGGTAAACTGAAGGAGAAAAACAACAAGTTGCAATACTGGTTTAAGGATGTAGTGATTCATCTTCAAATATTATGCTGTAAATGTGGACTTCTTGGAAAAAAACAGCAGATAATGTAGTTTGCACATAGTATCCAAGAATAAGTAGATCCTTTTGAGAAAAGCTGTGAATTATACACAGCACTCAAAGGAAGATGACAGGAACCAACAGGTGGAGAAAAAAAAGAAAGAAACAGAGTGAATTACCTGCTTATATGTGAGTACAGAATGTGGAATGACTCTTGGATATACCTCTCACCTTATGACTACCATTAGCTTCTCTACAGTAATCAAGAGCAAAGGCATTTTCCCTCCAGAAAAAGGTTCACAATTTAGAGAACTCTCTTTAACATATTTCCAGATGCACAATTCTTCACATCACTGAATGAAGCGTTAGAAATATGTGAAATCAGTGTTATCTTAATTAAAATGTTTTCCTGTTGCTAATTCTATAGTCAAAATTAATAGCAATTTTTCCTGTCACTTTTAATGATCTTAGGAGTCTTTCCAAACAACTCCCACCTTTTTATTCCAATCCTCACTGATGATGATGAATCATATTAGACTTGCTAAGGCAGAAATGTTTACATTTCCTTAGAAGCTTCATGGTTCCCTCAATATTGGATATGACATACTTGCCCTGTAATATATGCAGGTGGAAATGAATTCAGACTTGAAATGTGTTATTTTTGCATTCATTGCATAAGCTTTAAAGGAAGTTTGGAATCTAAATGAATGAATTTTCATGTGGGTTAATGCGCCAGACTGCAAAGCCGTTTGAACTGCAAGATCGGCAGTTCAAGTTCACCATTTGCTCCTCGGAAACCCTATACAGGGTCGCTATGGGTCAGAACCGACTCAACGGCACTTCACAACAAAAACAACAAGGTAGAATATTGAAATCACACATCTTAAAAGATCATTTCCTTTAAGCTCATGTTACCAGTGGACCTTTTGAAAAAGTAGCCATTTGAGTATTGCTTGCAATTGAGTCTTCTAAATTCTCTTACTTACTAATTACTCTTTATACATGAGGTTAAGAGTTTATAGACACTGTTGTTGTTGTTGTTATTGTTAAGTGCTATCTAGTGGGTTTCAACTCATAGTGACCTTGCATGTGGTTTACAATGAGCGGCTGGTGAGTTTGAACTGCTGACCTTGCTGCTCAAACTAACCTTGTGGTCCAGCACATTATCTTGCAGTACCAAAGGCACAAAGATTATTTATGAAAAAGTGTAGACTTTTAAAAATTGTAATATTTAACTTATATACAGTATATCATTTTTATCACACTTAATGTTTAAAATACACTGGCATTTTGTTGATACTTCTAACAATGCTTAACAATATTTATATCCATATACTGAAATTTAGACAAGAAATACTGGGAGGTGTGATATAATTTTATCCCAAATTTTTTTGTGTGCCTACCATTATTATTTAAAATAGGTTAATGAAAAACAGAGTTTACTTCAGTTGTAAATTTTGTGGTAGTCATTTGTTAAGTGTTGGTACATTTCAGAATTCTCAGCATCAATGTTCTCTTTCGGTCTTTTCTTTGGAGAGCAGTTTTGAATAATCTTTTAATTTTATATTAATATTGTCAGAAACCATTCCCAAACTTCTTGTTGTTAAGTGCCCTTGAGTGGTTTCTGGACACACATAGCAACTCTGTGTAGGACTTCTGAGGACTGGTTTTCTAGTGGTTCAAACAGACTTTGCAGTCCAGTGCCTTAACCCACAGGGCCACACCAGGAATCCATCCCAAAACTTATTGTTAAGTGCCATGGAGTCTGTTCTGACTCATAATGACCCTGTATACAATTTTGCAGGATGGCTGCTGACATTTAACCACCAACCTTGCGGTTCAAACTCACCTTGCAGTCCATCACATTAATCCACAACACTTGTTGTTGTTGTTAGGTGCCATCGAGTCGGTACCAAGTCATAAAGACCTTATTTCTGCACAGTAGAATGAAACACTGCCGGATCCTGGGCCAACCTCACTATTAGTTGCTAATTAAAACAGCAGCCATTTTATTACTCATGATTCTGAATCAGAAGTCAGTGGGGATGGTTTATCTCTGCTTCATCTGGTTTTGGCTGGGGTGCTTCCGATGAAGTATCCAAGCTGGCCTCATTCACTATCTGGAACCTTTGTGTTTTATATTAGCAGTATATCTCAGATCTCCTCCATCTGTCTTGTCTGTCTTCGCAGTAACTTTATTCAGTTGTTTTGCTTGAGTATCTATACACAAAAACTTGCTTTTTATTTATTTATCTATTAATATGACTTGTGAAGGAATGAAAGAAAAAGTTGTAAAACCCTCCAAGACAGGGGCCCAACTACCATATTTTACTGGTCAAACAAGTCATGAGGATATCTCAGATTCAAGAAGAATGGCCGTAGATTCTGTCTGTATTTTGAATTGTAGAGTCATACTATCAAAAGGCATGAGGAAAAGGAACAACCATTAGAATAATTTTAAGAAACCATATACATAAGCACAAGTGAGTTTCTTCTATATATTTCCCTGTTCTTTTCTTACCCCTCCAAAATCATAACCTAGCTATATTTCTGTTTGGAAGCTATTGAATAGCTGAGTAAATTGTGTTGAGTGATACATTTTCCTCTCTTTGAAACCTCTGGTGGTTTGATGTGGTTTTGGCATGTTTCACAAAATGGATTAATATGAGAACAACATTAGCAGTATCAGAGTTATTTATCCTGAATGTCTAGAGTGTTCACTATGATTAAGCACAGCTTCAGGCATTGGACAAATTAGTAAAGAGGAGTCAGAAATGTGTTTTTCTCATTGGTCACAACTTCTTACTCCCTCATGATAGTGATATCCATCTACAGCCTAGTCATGGTCTTTTAGTGATGAAGTTTATCTCTCTGTCCCTCTGAGGCAGGACTGTCCCATATGACTTGCATTTGCCAAAAAGATTAGCAGACACAATGTAAGCTTTAGCATAAAATGTGTTTGTGCAATGAGGGCTGACATATTTACTTCACTTCCATCAACACGAGTAGAAACTAGACCACAAAATTAGCACACACACAGACATATGCAATGAGCCAAGCCCATCCAGACTTAAAGCTTGAAACAGAAATAATCAATAGAGTCAGCCTAGATAAATAAACCAGAATGTAGATCGGTATTTTATTTTAACAAGACTATGTATTAGCGCAGCTGACACACAGACCTATAAGGAACATGGTTATTGTTGTAAGCCTTTGAATATTTTTGTGTTTTTTTTTCCTGAATATGAAAGAAAGTTGCATAACACAAGTAATATGCAGTCTTGTAACAAAAATGCTTATCAAGAGATAATCATGTACAATGCAGTAAATGCAGCAATAGAGATCATCTCTGCTATTTTATATGTCTATATTTTAGAAACTGTCTGAGCAGTCAAGAAAAATAATCTAAACAGAGATGACACAAGCTGGGTAATAAAGAATAAGTGGCACACAAGACTTTATTGAAGGGAAAATATTACATGTCAAAACCCAACATGAGCAAAGGAATGTTGTTTAGTGACCTTGCATAGGATTTCTGAGTAGAGGCTGATGGGTTTGAACTGATGATTTTGTGGTTATCAGTCTAGTGCTTGTCCTACAGCACCTCAACAGGATCCCAAGCAAAGGCATAATGAAAAGAAAACTATATAAGTAAATTATTATTGCTGAAATTTTAGTGAGTAGAGCAGTCCTGCTCTACCAAGAGAATCAAATCCTTAAATAGGTTTTTCAATGGACTCTAATTCTAAGAGTTTTCTAGGCTAATAATAACTAGGATTGACCTGAACTTCACTGAACATATTAGAGTATGTGCTCTACTAAAATTAATATGAGAACTGACAGTTTCATAGTTTCTGCCCTTTATAAATAATGAAATTATCTTGCAGTTAAAAATTTCAATTGCATTGCCAAAATAGGTACAGATAGTAATTGTAGACATGATTCAAAAGAGAAAAATGGCCAATTGAAGATTAATGAGAAGTAATATTACATTGCATTGTATTTTATATAAAAAAAATCAAGATGGTCCTTTTTCAAAATAGAAGCTATGCTTCTGAAAAGTTTAAAAATCACATTGTATTAGATATTATTATAAAAAACATGCTAACAGGGATTACTTTTTTGAAATATAAGTTATATGTTTGCTTTATAAGTATAAATTTTGTGTGATGCCTTTTTTTTTTTTTAAATAAATCTAGTTGTATCTTTATGTTGAACTATAATTTATCAAATGATTCCATCATCTTTTATCCCCAATTTAAACTGTAGTTTAGGTGTTAGGGCTGCGGAGTAGGAACTGACTGACTCCAAGGTTTAGTTTTGTTGTTAATTTTCTGGTCCTGCTCTCTACTAGTTATGAGAATTTGGGCAAGCACTAAACCTCTCTGTACTTTAGTGTCATTGTTAATAAAATGAGGAAATAATTTATAGTGTCTTTGTAGGATTAGCACTGGACTGTTAACTGCAAGGTTGGCAGTTCAAACCCATCAGTTGCTCTGTGGGAGAAAGATGAGGCTTTCTGCTCTCATAAAGATTTATATAGACTTGGAACCCTGTAAAGGGTTGCTATGGGTCAGAATAGACTTGATGACACTGGATTTTTGTGGCAATTCAATTGTATTTTACAGGTAAGAGTTCTTAAGTTTACTTTGTGGCATGTGGTAACCACCCAAAGAATGCCATGTTTTTCTTCATAATAATAGTACTAATGTAGCTAATAATTACTATTGTTAACTAATTTTATCATTGATGAAATAAGAGGGCTGTAGATATGAAAGACCTTAGGCAAACATGTGTGTTCAGCAGCGTGAGAACCTGAACAGGACTTTAGTCACTGACTCCACTCCATTGCTTTCCCTACACAATATGCTCCTCAATCTGAGTTTTCAAGGTCATGATGGAAGTGAAGTGACTGCTGTAAGCATTTCATTGGTGACTCTTCCTTTCAACAAAAGATATGAACTACTAAATGTAAATATCAAAAGGATGGACACTTCTTCTCAGACATGTGCATACTCAAACATGTTAGTTCAAATAAAGAACTAAGGCTATGTATGATCTTCTTTCCAGGAAGTTTCTACTTGTGTTAAGCAATTTTATTTGTAGTTTCAAAGATTTTGGTCAAATGTCAATAAAAAAGTTATAAGATTTTTATACATAACTGTTACACCACTTACTAAAATTAAACAATAACAATAAAAATCTCCTCTTTCCTTTAAAGCGTATAGCTGAAAGCACTTTTAATTTTATCCAAATGACTGTACACAGCTATTTTAATTTCATTATAAGGGTGAAATTAGAAAAGCTAAAACTAAATTTTGTAGAGAAATGTAGTTTGATTTAATTTCATTAAAAGGAAGTACAAAATAGGGGAGAATACAGAACTGGTTTAAGTGCTTCTATGCTGAATAAAATATCAGCCCTTAAACCTGCATGCCCCTAGCTGTACCTGTTGTAGCTCACTTTTACTCATTTACTCAGTCATTGCCTAGGATGCCCTTTTAGGGACACATATGTACCCTATTAGTAATAATGAATTAATGGGGGTTATGTGGTAATCTGATAGCAAAATTCAGTAAAAATTCTATTTGAACTTAATTCTGTGGGAGATGAACATAACCCACAAAGGAGTACTCTGATCTATAGTGAAGAATAATTTGCCTACCACTCTGGTTTGCAATTAATGAAAAGTCCTCAGGAAATTCCAATTTCTGATTAAAGTGAGTTGATTATGATTAATGTATCCAGAGCAACTGCCAAAAAGGAAGCCATCTAATAATGATCTACATCGTTCCTCCAATTTCAGATTTCTCAAACTATTCATATTGACATCCTTTTCTCTAATCCTTAAAGATGTAATTTTGGTTTTTAGCTTTTGGGATTTGGTTAGCAAGATGATGATTGTCATTTGTTTTTGCAGATAGAAAATATTAAATGTCTTATGAATTCTATATTCTCCCCTGTCTTTCTGTAAAAAGAATATCACTGCTGCTTCTTGCATGCAGCCATAGTCTAATGATGACAACTTCAAATGCACTTGATCTAACCTTACAACCACTGCCTCATATCCTCCCCAGTTGACGTGAAGGGGTATTGAATGGGTATGTGCAGGGTATAGGAAGCTTCCCTGCTATATGATTTAGCTAATTATATAGTCAGGTTACATTTAGGATTATTTGCCCATTAGCTCAAATGCAGTCAGATTACAATTAAGATTAGTTCCCTTCCACCTTCCAATGAAATTGTCATTCAATTACTTACATGATTTAATGATTTACATGATTTAAAACTGATTAGAGTTTCTTTTTCATCAGAGTTCCTTAGTAACTATTTCAGTGTCCCACCATTTCTATCACTGATTCTAGCATTATATCTTGGGAGACGTAGACAAAAAAAAGTCAATATTCTTTCTTCCTTATGATTTCTGATACTTATTAAGGTTTCTTGACTTCTGGTTTTAGAGCATTTGACCAATTATTCAAAAAACATTTACTGTTCATTTTGGAGCATGATTGTTGTTGGTTCTTATTATTAAGTGCCATCAAGTCAGTTTTGACTAGTATCAGCCCTGTCTAGGGTTTCCAAGGAGCAACTGGTGGGGTTGTACTGCCCACCTTGTGATTAGAAAGGTTCATTAATGATATGAATGTGATTCTTCAGTGTCTTTAAGTAGCATTAAAGAGTACTCACTGTAGAATTTCCCTTCAAGTCTTACTTTGTTGAGTGTTTTGTATCAGAAATGGGTGTTGGATTTTGTCAAATGCCCTTTCTGCACCAATCAATATGATTATGTGGCTCCTTTCCTTTTCTTAAATATATATAGTAGATTACATTGTTTTTCTAATACTGAACTATCCTTGCATCGCTGGTAAGATCCCCACTTGGTCATGATATAGTATTCGTTTGACATGTTGTTGAATTCTATTGACTAAGATTTTGTTGAGGACTTTTGCATCACTGTTCATGATGAATATTTGTTTATAATTTTCTTCTTATTGATGTAATTTCCTAGTTCTGTTGTGAAGATTATGCTTCCTTCAAAAAATGTATTATGATGCTTTCTGTCCTTTTCTATATTCTGGAATAGTTTGAGCAGAACTGGTGTCAATTATTCTTTGAATATTTTGTGAAATTCACAAACCATCTGAGCCTGGACTTTTTTTTCTTTAACAATCTAGGAAATAAAATAAGCATGATATGCTGTTAAGAGCTGTCAAGTCAGTCCTGCCTAAAAAGGAGCAGAAACTTTTTGGTCACATTGAGAAACATGACAGAGTAGCTCAAACAAATGGGCGATTTTTAGAAATAAATACACACAAAAAAAGAAGAAAGACCCTAAATCAACAAATTAACACAACATTTCCAACAATTAGAAAAGGTCAGCAAAGTAAACCTACAGTCAGCAGAAGAAATGAAATAGTAAAATTAAAGAAGCAATAATGAGACACAAAATAGAAAAAACTATAGAAAGAATCAACAAGGCACAAAACTCATTCTTTGAAAATATTAATAAAATTGACAAACTGTTGACAAATCTGACAAAAGAAAAGAGGGAAAGGACATAAATAACATGCACAAGAAACCAAAAGGGTGACATCACAACAGAAACAATG
The DNA here is from genome assembly GCF_000296735.1 of Chrysochloris asiatica. Classification (NCBI taxonomy): domain Eukaryota; kingdom Metazoa; phylum Chordata; class Mammalia; order Afrosoricida; family Chrysochloridae; genus Chrysochloris; species Chrysochloris asiatica. The sequence goes on along the minus strand of NW_006408609.1, from coordinate 12,458,008 downwards.
AAAATAAAAAAGATAGTAAGAAAATACTATGAAGAGTTGTACTCAAACAAATTTGAAAATCTAGAAGTAATAGAAACCCTTTTTAGAAAAACACAACATACTCAAACTCACACAAAGTGAAGTAGAAAACATGAACAGACTGATAACAAAAGAAGAAATTGATCAGGTCATCAAAAAATTTCTACCCAAAGAAATGTCCAGGTTTTTATGGACTACTATTGGCCATTTTGAATCTGAAAACCACATGGTATACTATGCAGGGAATGAAAAATTGAAAACGAATGGTGTTGTATATGGTGTTGCATGGATCGTCAAAAAAAACATATTCAGATCAGTCATGAGGTACAATGCTGTAAGTGATAGGATAATATCCAT